>NC_053403.1:3478947-3798947 GCF_016859285.1 Xiphias gladius | reverse complement strand
AAATTGCCAATCTAAAGTAGATAGAGAAAAAAACGAAAAAGATAAACAAGCAAACAGAAAATCCTGAAATCCTAGCTATTAATTCTCTCTTCAGAGATGCTTCCCAAGTTTTTGGATTCCATTTTCCCCCAAAAAATGTTCCTTTTCTGCAAGAGGGGCATTTATTACTTTCCCTTTGAAACTCTTGTTGATCAGGTATTATACAAATAAAACTTGAATTAGCCTGGGCATGTGACAACAAGCGCCATAATCACTTGGAGGTGGTTGTGAATTTCAAATTGTTTCAAAGTTGTTAAAATGCTGTTTTTTGGGGTTTTTTTTTTACTGACACTGGCTGTTGCTGATCAACTTTTTCTCTTTGCTTATTTTTGACACTATCCCTATGTACTTGTAATTAGTTTGCATGGTAATGTAACATTTACACTCTCATAAGCACACGCTATTCATCAGTCCAAATTCTACATTGTACAGTGACAAGCTGAGTTGTTGCAAGATAAATGATTGTTTTCCTGATTCACAAGTCACAATTTTTTATCTGGAGACTGATTAAATCACGTAGGAGTTAAATGAGTCTTCCTTGCTACAGCTTGGCACATGAATGCATGTGTAAAATCTGAAAGAATAAACAAAGCTTTCCTACAGCAGACACGAATGGAAAATTTAACAGTATATCTAACACTCAGATAAACATAAAGTTGAAAATCTGCAAAGCTGTCCTCCATCACACATTCACAGATAACTAATGATGAGAAATGTGGTATGCTGTGAATGCAGCATAAGCATAGAGGTGAGATCACGGTGAGCGTGTCTACCTAGAGGCAGGGCAGAAGGCCAGGGCCCGGACAGCGTGGTCATGAGCAAGTAAGCATCGATAGGGCAGCAGACTCAGTGATCCATCCGACGCTCTCACACGCAACAACGCGGACTGTGTGGACAGATCCCAAAGACCTACGACACCTGGAGATGGAGAGGAAAGGAACTATGTGATACACAGATGATCTAAAAATATTCTTCTAACTTGGAACAGATACCAATGGATCAAAGAAGTTGTCTTTTTTTTCTTTTTTTCTTGAAATCAGTAACAAAGGTCAAGATGCATATAGATAAACCTGAAGGCATCCAGACTGCTCATTTATTTGTTCTTTCAAACACTGAAGAAATTAATCAAGGACATCTCCAAGAAATCAATTCATACCATCAAAGAATCCAATAGCCATTATATTGTGTGGTTTTTCAGGCAGCCAGTCCATAGACAGGACTTGTCCACTTTTTTCATGGCGGGGGGCTTTGAAGGAGCCCAGCTTCAGTGTTAATACTCCCTCTGCCTGCAGACAACAAGAAGGAAAAGACAAATATCACTGCAACTACAATAACAGTGTAATAACAATAATAAAAACGCAGGGTTGGATGGTATATTTTCCCGTTGGCCATTGTCATTTCATAACCTTATGTGAAGGTGGGCAAAATATAACGGGGTAAATAGAGAGGACTGTGGAAGCATAATGAAACTATAAATACAGACAAACTCTTTTAACAGGAGCCTACCTGGTATATTGGCAGCTGTTGGCCTGCTTTTCCTGTGGAGAAAAACCTACAGTAAATCACACTTAGTAACTGTTAATTAGTTATGATAATTCAAGCTAAGCATTAAAGTCTATACCATGAGCATAACAATGAACATATTCAGAGCACAAAAAGCTCGAATTTACCATCGGATGTAACAGTGATTTGAATAGTGATTTTTTTTAATTTTTTTTACCTCCACTGGTGCAAACAATATAAAACTCTATTTTATGTAATGTCCCCCCAGGAGTAGGGTTTAAGCAGTGAAGCTCATAGGCTCGGCTCTACATTGTCAAACTTGGCTCAGTTTACATCAATCTAAGCCGTGCTTTTTTCATCCTGAGATGTCAGGTTTTGTTTGAACATAACTAGTTTGTACAAATTTATGTCAGACCTTGCAGGAAATCAAGTGTTTCTAGCTGTTGTTGAACTGACCCACTGGAAGATGGAGTGAAAAGCTGGCTGTCATAGAGAGTGGGGAAAACGGTGCACATTTTGTTGCACTCTGTCATTCACACGAAAAGTTACAAAAATAAAAACAAAGCTTGAGAGACAAGTTCGGTCCCAGGCTCCCTTCTCATCTCCGCACAGCTGACCAATCACAGTGGGAAGGGGGAGTGAATTTCTGATTGTTGGTTTCCGAAATATTCGGAAGTAGCCCCCCCTAATCTGACGTCGGAAAAATGTGGGGGTAAGGGGTTTGCAAAGCTAGTGAAGCGTCTGACAAGTACCTCTGACTGTGTACACTGGCAGCTTTACACTCAGCTGCGCTCTGAGCTGACAGGAAACATGAGCATACTAACGTGGTAATGGTTACTACGCCACGCAGTAGTTTAGCATGTTAACATGACGACATGTTACCATGCCTACAGTATGTTTCGCATGCAACGTTCACCATAAGAGAGAAAAACTCTAAACACTAAATCTTGTATGGATGAAAAGAACTGTTGCCCTGACCTCTATAGGTTGAAAAGCTCAAGTCTGTTGTACTTCATTCAATTATTTGTTTTTAAGAGATATCCTGACATGAATTCAAGTGTGGGAACTTTGACCTGTTTATTGGTGCTAGATGGAAAGTCAGGGGATCAGCAAAGTTAACCAAAGGTAGGGCAAGGCAAGTTTATTTATATAGCACCAATCAGACACAAGGCTATTCAAAGTGCTCCACAGAAATACATAGAAATATATTAAAATAAGACATTAAGAGGACATTAAAATTGCATTTAAAAGTCAATAAAAAAAAGGCAATTCAAGGTGCTTCAAGGTACAGTTCGTCCTATGGGGAACATGAATGTCTGTGTGAAGTTTTATGGTCATCTATCCAATGGTCGTCAAGAGTGACACTCTTGACCAAAGCGTAAAACGGAGAGACCAGTGGACCAACTGTTATTGCCATCCCAGGTCCCTGTTGTGGTTAAAAATTGCTGGATGTTAAGAACCACTTATTAATTAAGTCTGCCATGCCTGCCTTGACACTCACTGTTGTGTAAAATAGATGTATAATCCAATATCAAAAAACGCTGTCAGACTGTTCCCCATCATTAGTTTTCTCTCCTCCTTCAGTTTAGATTATTGAGAGACCAGATCGAAAGTGTGCTCACTCTTCAAAAACCCTCTATCAGCTCACTTCTGCCTCAGACAAACACAAACTAGTACTTTTATATAAGCCCACTGAGTCCTAAATTAAGTTCTAATCTTTTACCTCTCCACACCAAGGAAAAGACCTGGGATTGACCCAAACCTGCTGTCGGTGAGAATATGTCAACTCATGTTAACCAGCATGGCTTCACAACCCTGCACCTGACAGAGGTCTAACGCAGGTCTGAAATATTTAACTCTGACATTAGTGAAGACAAGATACTATAGCCATTACTTAATTATTATAGCCACTACAGTAACTCTCTAGTAACTATACAGTTACTCTGACCCTGTCTTTTTGAAACTTTCAGCCTTCTCACTCATACATTTTGCTGTTCTCAGTTTCAAAGAAACTTGCATTAAATGCCTTTACTTTTCATAATACGACAAAATAAACAAAAACAGTTACCGTCAACTATTTTGACAAAACGTCTTTCCGTTATTCTACAGATTGAAAATGCAGCAACCACGTATTAAGACCTGAAACTTGACAATCGCACTAAACATATGAGATTTAAACAAACTCTATAATTTTGTGGTTTAGCAGTGATTTGTAGATTTCTGCATCTGCAAGGCAGAACTTGTATATACTGTGGTGATGAGTATTTTCTTGTGACCAACAGTCTGGTGTAACTGATTATGGTAATTCGTCGGAATCATACACAGGACTTTTGTGTTTAAGTGGCAATAAATTAACATTAATAGTTAATGTTACCCTCATCTAAACCTAGACCAGTTCCAAACCATGAACCAAACTTCACCTGTATAAACTCACATTTTAAATCCTAATCTGAAAATAATTTTATCATTTAAAGCATAAACCCTAAACTGACGAATTTTAATCTTGCAATGAATAAAACTACTACACACACTGAAGAACATTAAGTTGCCCCCCTCAATTCCAAGTAAGTCCTTGATGACTGACAGAGAAGGGATACAAGAGGTGTCCGCTACTAGACCTCAAATTCATAGCTTCCAACACTAACAACTGGCTCAGTGATGCATCTTCTTTGTCATTTCAATTATAGATCCTTGTCCGATGGAGAACGGCCCTGTAAATTATGTGCGTACACTATGCCGTCTCACATTCTCCCTTTTGCCTTTTTTCTTCTTCCATGCGTCGCCTCTACACACAACCCCTCACCCACCAAACCCCCAGCTCGCCCTCCAATTCTGCAGCTTAAACAGCCTCCTCTTCTCGTTCACTTGCTCATTCATTCTGGTGACTAGATGGACAAAAGCCATTTATAATTATCTGTCGCAAACAGCGCTGGGTTGGTGGAGGGAGACACTGACACACCCTGTTTAACCCTGCCCAAGCCAATTTCACCTTTAACCCTTTCAGATGATACTGAAGCACAAAGCAATTATTTCCACCCACGGTCATGTACGATAGCTAGTCTGCATTCAATTAGCCCTCATCGTGAAGTGAGAAGCTATTAAGAAATTCACTGGTCATTATTCACTTGGTTAAAAGTAGCTTTACCTTCTCCATCCCTCCAAAGGCTCTCTGGGGTCAGTCCAAGATTTAAAAAAAACAAAAACAAAAAAAACTGTTGAGCAGAGTAAACTCCAGGTTAGCCACTCAAAACCACAAGTGACAGCAGACACTGCTTGCAAATTATTTGGTGATACCCCACAGAAATTTCACATTATACCTACATCCCCACATGATTAGTTTATGTGAATTTTTTTTTTTTTAAAGTTTCAGGTTAGTGGACCAAAGTTCATGTGAGAGTAGACTTTGTCTGCTGCAATCTCTCTCTGTTTGCAACTTTTTTCCAAGCCAAACAGTGAGGATTCTAACAGGTCTTGGGGAGTAAAACTGCATATGTGAAAAAAGCTTTATAACTAGATGAGCTCCATCGTGGGTAATGTAGGTGCCGGATTTTGACCATGGAAAGAAAAAGATAATATCATTGATTCTGCTGCATTGACTTTGATCCTTCTTTCAACTGTCTGTTGTAAGTCTGACAGTGTTACCGGAGTGCAAGGCTAGAGTCAGCGGAGTACTCTTTTAACCTTTGCTAACATGCAAAGTACCACTAAACAGAAAGCACAGTCAAAAGGTGATGGGAATGTCATTAATTTTGCAGGTTTTTGGTCAAAAAAACCAATGTACAGAACAAATTTGCATTTTGACCTGCCGTTGGCGCTAAATGAAAAGTAAAGCCATCACCAAAGTCACTAGGATTTATCCTCTGGGGAGTATGAATGTCTGGGCCAAAGATTGTGCCAATCCAACGAGGAGATGTAAGGAGATTGTACAAGATGCCAATTTTGGCAATACAAGTCAGGCAGCTTATGTGGCTAAAAAGAAAACAAATGGATGCTGTGGCCTGTTGGGCGATGCTTTTTAATTTGCAAGACCAGGATCAGATGAAAAACACCATATTCGTGGCAATCTGGCCGTTAGATTTTGACGGGGGTCCAGGGGCCCAACAAAAAGGTCATGGGTCTTTAAAGCAGGTGTTTAAAGCGATCTAGCCATCGCCAGTGCTTATAATGGTGTGTTTCACTGGACAAAGTGTTGGAAAAACCAATCAAATGGTCGACCTCGCCACTCTGAAGCTCTGGTTCACGCAGCAAAAATGTAGATTTTTATATACAGTGAATACCAGAATAAGATAGCAACTACTGTCGTTTCATTTTGTTCATTTTGATATGATGCTGGCCTTTCGAAAACAGGGTTGTAGCAACCACGGAAGACACGGAGGTCCTTTCCTCTGCATTTTTTTTCTCTGAATTTGGGAGATCTAGCCTACAATAATTAAAAAAACATAAAAGATCAGACATATTTTATAAGCTGATTCCAATATTTTTAGACTGTATATTTAAATTAAAATTATTTTAGGCCAACAAAAAAATGAGTATTAATTATTTCCTCACAGTAATTTTAATTCCCAGACATGTGAAGAATGCTTTTTTGCAATGTTTAGACCTTCATGTTGAAGGAAAACTGTTCAAAAGCTCAGTAGTAGACCAAGTCCAAGTCTCCCTCTGTAGTCATCTATGTGCAGGTTTAAGAGACCGTATCTACAAATGTGAGCGCTCTGCAACCTTTCTATCCAATAACTATAACCTATGGTTGGAAGCAGGGGGCTGATGGAGTAGCTCTTTGGAAACCAGAACCAATGACCCATGGCTACAAAATAAAATGGAAACCAGGGGCCATGAAGAAATGGGGAAAAGGAAAAAAAATGGAAATGTCAGGCTTTATATAGCCTTTATGTCCAGACTAAAGCACTGAGAATCTTTTTTTTGAATTGTAATACCAAGCCAGGTGTAATACAATTGGGTCTGCAGTCACCCAATACATCGTATTTCCTATTAAATTAATACATGAATGACTATGTATGAGCTCATCTATAATGATGCCCTTAAATCAACGTATAGGCAGTTGTGTGTTTCATTATACCAGCCCTTGTTATTGTGAAACACAGAATTATAGGAGAATAAGGGAGCTGATGTTGGTCTTTTATCAAAATAATTGAATAAATAAAAATTTGGACAAGGTAATGCTGATGAATTTAATTTCATATGGATTTCAGCAGAGCAATTTTGTGGTTTTAGACTGTGAGAAGAATAAAGTTTGGCAGGAAGCCCTGGATATTTGCATTTTCTTAAGAAAATGGCCACATTTTAAGGTACTTTGTGTGTAACAAAATGCTGAATAACAGCAATCTTCACTAAAAAAACCATCATTAACAACCTACAAAGACAATTCTCAGCCAACCCTCATGTTATACTGTACTACAGACAAGATATTCCCCAAAGATAGTGCTTAATGGAATGTAAGAAGGTTGTGTTGACTGATATAATGCTAAGTGCGTGTGTTTATTTTGAGGGTGTTCGAAATGCTATGATCTTAGACTGGTGTAGTGTTCAATCAGATTAGCCTGTACCGCTGGGCAGACACAGATAAACACACATATGTGTAGACATAACCAGGTTTCTGTGTATGATGGATGTGGCAGATAAGCTCGCCATTAATCTCATTCATACAGTCTTCTATCAGCAGAGCCCCAGAGGCAGCTGACGCAGTGATGTGAATGGACTGGACCACAGGCTCCACCATCCATAATGTCAGCATATACTCACACCCCTGGAGAGCACTCTGTGTATGTGTGTGTTGGTGTATGTGTTTTCAAGTCTTTCTGAGGAGCGGTTAACTGATGCCATTCTTAAACCTGCATTAAACAGTTGATAGACCCCCCGAGCACTAAATATGCACACACAAGAGTAGACTGAGGGTCTTCATGGATACGGTCCTTTTATTAAATATGATATCTGATCCAGTTAATGATGTCCATGACTGATGTAATGGATATGTTGGTGTTTTCTTGATTACAGGCTTAGGTTAATCGTGTTATGTATGAATGCCTGTAACCTAAAATCATCACAACAGGACTAGTGCTGCAACAATTAATCATCAGAATATTAATCTCTGTTGTGAGGGTTTGCTGCTTTTCTCTGTTTTATATCATTGTAAACTGAGTATTTTAAGGTTTTTGCAATTTAAAGACATCATCCTGGGCTTTAAGTAGTTATGATGGCCATTGTTCATTATTTTTAGACATGTTTTGGACCAAATTATGAACCTGTCAATTGAGAAAATAATTGGCAGATTAAATCGATAATGAAAATGATCATTAGTGGCAACCCTAAATGAGACAATGCCTTTCCACCAATTCTTAAACGATGTGGTTGTGATAATGTTTGTGAAACCACTCCTTATACCTCTATACTTCCACCAGCCAAGACTTCAAGTCTTTAAATTTGTTTATAAACACACAATGTGTAGAGGTGTTGTTCTTGAAAAGATTGTTCCTGTTGATTTTGATGCTTCTTTTGTGTTTCCTGAACTCACATGGGTGGTGCATGGTAGAGCTAAGCAAATTAGTCCATTAATAAACTGAAAGAGAATGAACAAATATTTTGAGAATTTTTGAGAATTTGCTGCTTTTCTTTGTCATATATGATAGTTTATGAAATACTTTGAGTTTTGGACTGATGGTCGGACAAATCAAGCAATTTTAAGATGTTACCTTGGGCTGTGGGAAGTCTGAAGTTTGCTGACATTTCATAGACTAAACGAATAATCAATTAATTGAGAAAATAATCCGCAGATTATTCAATAAGTAAAATAATCGTTAGTTGCAGCCCTAGTGTGTGGTGCTTCAAAGTGATTGTGGTGCCTGCTAAAACCACCTATTCTCAACCTCTATTTCTTGCATTCCTGTGGTCATAATATGGATGGGAGCTATGACTGAAACCACTCTGCTATGGGACATAAGGGTGTGGCTAAGCGGATAATGAAAGCAGTTAAGGGTAGATTGGATTTCATGTGTGTATTTATTACTTAGTTTTCTTTTTTTTTTAAATTATGTTTAATGTGTCTTTTGTTGTGGTGTGTGGAGAAATAGAGTAAGTGAGCTGTGTAATACACTGCAGCAAACTAGTGCTAAAATCAGCAGTTGGGTGGAGTTTAGCGAGATGTGAAAAAATCTAAGTCTAGCTGTTAATTTTTACTATGCTGCCGTGATCCAATAATCCCCACTAAAGCAGTGCTTTACTGCAGTCCTGTGTCCTAACAGCCTACAGCAGGAATCAGATATCCAACATACTGACTTCAGGCTTTAGAAAGGCAACACTGCCCTCTGCTGAACACAAGCCACACTCCATTGTCTGGGTGTCTGGATCTGGTCAAGTGTGCGTTGACAATTTTTGCTGTTAAGGAACACCATAAGACCACTATATCATTGTTGTAATACGTGTAACTGAATGGTTCTAAATCATAGTGCGTTGTGTTTAATAATCACAGTCTCACCAGAGTCAGGGAGCTTCTTGATGGAGTGCAGAGCATCAGGGTGGGGCAGGCTGTAAATGGTGACCACGCCGGTGGAGGCGGCAACTGCCAGAAGACCCAGTCTCGGCAGGAAAGGAGCCTTTGGGGGTAGGAGATTTGAAATCACAAAATATTAGCTATAGACAACACCAGACCAAATCTTAGTCAAATAGTACTAAGTATAGTATAAAACTCATGTTGGTGTAAGCCCACATTGAAAACACCTCACCTTTCTGCCACAGCTGGGGGGCTCCCAGCCTCCTGCAGGACACCACTTCACATGCCAGACGAAGCCTTTGTCCTGAGCCAAGCCATAGGCCAAAACTGGCTGGGAGTCTGGTCTACAAAGACAAGGAGGTGCAAAAAGACAGAATGAGATGCATCATAACAAGACTAGGTCAAAACCTAGTATATGGCTGGACCGCCTTTTATCTGTCTCTCATACTGTCTGTGCTCACATACACATCCCATTAAAGCTGTTCACATCTATGTTTTTCTGTTTCAGTTGTCAGACGATGGAACAAGTATGAAATAGTGACTGAAACGCGGCCCATTAAGAATGCATGTCAACCAGCAGTCACTTCCAAGCCATTTTGCAAGTTGCTGCTCTGCACTGATAAAATCCTGATTTTATAACCATAACGTTGTCTGACAAAATCACCAAACACATAGGTTAAAGACAACGGCTGTGCTGTGATTTTGGCTATTTTTACTTGTAAAATGAACTCTCAGTCACATCGGTGTCAGCTGCCGTGCAGTCCAATTAAATGAGACGAGAGTATGCCCGCAGAGGGAAAACCCGACCTTGTGCTCGCGGGGCCACACTGGCATCTCTATTCTAACAGAAAGTAGCTAAAGGTTTGTCCAAAAAGCCGCTAAAGGGGTGTGAAAAGTCAGTAAATTTAGCGACAGCGGCTCTAAGTTGGCAACACTGCCTGTAAATGCTCCCCTGATGATGGAAGAGAAACTGTTTATGCTAATTCATTTGATAGAATAGAAACGGCCAATGGGGAAACTCAAACACTTGGCCGGCTGACCAATATAGTAACTTCATTACTCACTCACCCACTCAGTGAGTGTAGTGAGCCAAAAAATATCATTATCAGCCCTCAACTAACTGTACCTGCTGTTGTACTCCAGCTTGCCCACGTCCCACAGCTGAATGAGTCCAGGTCCGGTGTATGTCTTGTTGACGTAGTGCTGGTCGTCCATCCCTCGATGACAGGCCAGAGCAATATACTGGGTGGCTGGAGCACCATCCGGGGTTGGACACCACTCCATGGCCCAGACCGGTCCCCCTGCATACAGCAACATGTCCCAGCGTTCTGGGTGAGCAGGAACTGCTGCAAACCTGGTCAGTTACATTAACAGAAATGCTTTAAAAACAAGAACAAATGACTATTTTTTCTATTTACCTCAAAAATACCAGATCTAACTTTTAAAATGTCACTGAACTAACATCAAAACATATTTTTTATTTATTTCAGATCTTCCCCAGTACAAAACCAACAAAAACAATCATCCGGATAATATTTATAATCCATGCTATTAGCACAGTACACTACAGTGCAATTATTTACCTAAAAAAGCTTTGCAGAGGAACCTGCGCTGAAACCCAAAACAGGGATGTCAGGAGCTAAAGCTGAGTTACAAAAAGTGAATGCATCAATATGAAATATGTAAATTAGGCACATTCTGCTCATCACAGCGAGTAAGTACAAATACCATTGTCTTACTCGGCTCTTATTTTAATAAATGAGGGTTTGGAAACTGTAATCTGATTTAAAATTTAGTTAGATGACACAACAGAACACAGCATGTCTAGAATCCCAGGCAATTAAAACACTGATGTGTTAAAAAAGAACTGAAATAATAAATGATCAAATGATATGTGTGAAGGAGTAATAAAGTGTGAAAAACAAAAATCTTCCTGGGGACGCTTTAAGAGAAGTCAGTCAGAATCACACATTTCTCTACAAAATTGACAAAAGATATAAAACGTTGAGCTACATTTGTCCAGCTTTGTCTCCAGTGGGTAATTTTAATAATAATCTCAAGCTTGGATGCTGATCACGCTCACCTGCTGAGTCTTTGCAACGGTATCTCCTCCTTACTGAGGCCCTCTCTGGACACTTTGAAAGCAGCTGAACACAGCTCCTGAGGCAGGTATTTCTCCAAATCACTAAGTAACACATGAGACACACAAACATTTGACTATTAACTTACATAAGAGAGGTTTGAGACATGTCTCACCCAACATGCGCAGTTGATACTTCACAACCCATGACAGGACGGAAACATGCCTGAGATATCTAAATTTCCACTTAAATGAGATGTCTTCATGATACAATTGTGGTGGAGCTGGCCAGAAACAAAGGTTACAACTTGTCTGGCTTCTGACAACTCACTGTGATGCTATAGTGATAAAACTATTGGGGGGGGCGACAAGATTGTTAGGCTTGAAAAATAATCACCTTTTAACAGGTAAGAACCTCAAACTTGGATTTCTGAGATTGGACAGTAATGGAAGCTTGGCCATAGAAGAATTAAAAATACAGTTGATATCTGATCTGATTTTATTTTGATCATTTTACAAGGGCCCTTATTTTAGAAGACTGGAGTAATGCACTAAAGGTTAACTACCTTTGTGGTACAAGGGGCCAGTAACTTGTGGTGGGGACCCACTCTGGGAACACCCAGCTGCTGTAGTGCTCCTCCCGGCTGAAAAAAAAAACACACAAACAAAATAATTCACAAACAAATATCATGACTTCTTGTTATGGCTGAAAACAAAAACCAGTTAAGTAACCAATCACCAAAGTAGCTCAATTGTATGTTTTTCTCGTGATGTTTTGCACTTTCATTTGTGTCATTTGTGAAATAATCTCAGGGCTGTATTTTGTATTCATTGTGTATGTGTTTAGAAAATTGACATAATGTTACACAGATTTCTTTCTGCTGCAGAGTTTTGAAACGTCAATATGACAGGCCTTACAAAAGGGTTTTTTCAATATGAGGATATTTAATGTTTTATCTCTAAAAACAAGGTAAAACAAGATGGGCAGAAACAACCACAACCAGACTGCAACAGTAAGTGCAGCTCCTTACAACTTCTTGGTCGTCTCAATGGCGTCCCAAACAGTTTTCATGACATTCGTGGTGAGTCCGTTGGGGGCTTTGGCATTGGAGCCTGTCTGCAGAAGAAATGGGAGATTTGGATGAGTTGTTGCTCACTTTAGAGTCCAGTTACATTCACTCTGCAGACACCTCGATTTTGTCTTAAAGGATACATAGCTTTATTTTAATTAATAATTATTCATGATTTGGTGTAGATCAGTTATAATCACAGTTAGGAAGCCCCTTACATGTAAATGGAAATGAATTTTGTTGGTGATATTTTTATTCAATCTGTACATTATAATCCCTCTGCCAATAACGCATGTTTACTGTCAATAACTCTCCGAAACACAGTATTTACGGAGGTGGGTAAAAGGTGATCATAACCAATACGAATAATTGGCAGAAACATTAGACTCGGATGATAAAAGAAAACCTTTTTCCCTTCAGTGTCAATTAAGTGTCACAACCAAAGATGCAGCCCATTAAAAACTGCATGAATAAATCACCTTGTTTTGGAACTTTGTCTTTAATAAAAAAGGTAAAATTATTAAGTAAGATTTTCCAGAATGAACAGAATGACCATAACATACAGTACATGTGTGTTATCACATGGCTCTAAAATTGTGGAATCACAACTTCAAACTGAACCCACAGACTCTCACTAGCCCTCCACATTTCAAAGAAATACGGTAAAGATTAGAAAACTACTAACATTGGTCCTGTTGATGTGATAAACTGCTGGACTTCGTCCACCTGTCCTGAAGTCCAAGTCCAAATCTGAGTCCTCTGCTTCTTCTTCATCCTCTATCTCCTCAACCTCATCTTCTTCAACACCTGGCACGAAGTCCTCATCATCTTCAGCATCACTGTCAAAATCAGCACGTTTCCTCTTTTGTCCTTTACGCACTGCAGGAATGTAAAGAAGAATCATTACATTGTACATTGAGTACATTGAGATCTTTACTGCTATTAGTAGAGGTGGGTGATACGGATAAATTCTTGCATCACTGTGTATGTAATTTTACATTGCATTATTGACACGCATTATTGTCAGTATTCTGCAAATTCAGTGGGGAAACCATTTCAAAATAAAATAACCAGATGGGAAAATAACCTTTTTTCCCCCCACTCAGGAGCTTACTGTCCTGATCAGGCCAGGCATTAAAAACTAAACTAAAAAGCCTGTGTAATATCTCTGCTTCTGGCCCGCCCCTGACCCCTGTTCCAAGACAGGAACATACACATGCACATTAGCCTCTTATCTCATCTTACTGAAAGCCACACTGTCACGAGTATGACACAGCACTTTGAATCAGGATTGAGGATTTAAAAGAGAAAAGGAAAATTCTGGGTAAGCTATGAAAAAAAAATACATTAATTCCTCAGTGGGAACATTAATTCTCCTGAAGGCCACGTGATGATACATAATTATACACCGATAACTGAAAGTTCAGCAACAAGACACACTCCTTAAAGAAAAAAAAAAAAGTCTTTGGTAATGCATAAAATTAAAGGAATAGTCCATCATTTTGGGAAATGCACTGATTTGCTTTCTTTCCAAGAGTTAGTTAAGAAGATTGACAAGTATTGAGCTAAAGCCAAGGAGCAATTAGCCTAGTTTAGCGTAAAGACTAGAAGCAGGGGCTAATATGTCTTCAAACACCTTTTCTTACTGTCAGACACCTTTTAGTCAACACCATGGTTATGTCTATACCACTTAGCCACCTATGGCAGTTTAAAGTTAGCAGCTGCAGGCAGGCTATCAACTGTAGTACATGTTAGTTTATGCTAGTTGCATGACTTACAATGTGACTTTTGAACAGATGTACAGACCACGTCCCTTAAAACTCACCCAGGCACATCTTCTGACCATCTCTAAAGGGTATTTTTTAGTATGTAACATATACTGTAAACGGTAAAAAAAAATTGGGGGTAGAGTTGTAAACATAACCTGCGGGAGTTAGCATGGCTAGTGGACTCACAACAGCAGTCCATAAAGTGGTAGCATTTTATCAAACACTTTACTGTCGTAAATCTCTTTCACCATCCTTACACTCACTACAGCCAAACAACATCCCCTTTTCTCTGCTGCTTGTATTATTTCACCTGCCGTTATAAGACAAGAATATTAGGAAACAATATTTCCTGCAAGAGAGGTCAAACCCACCGCCCCATCTCTCAAACAAGCTGGACATCGGAGAGTCACCCAATTATGCGCATCCAACTTCAATCAGACTGAACTCAATGAAGGGAAGGAGGCGGGTCAACCCACAAAAGGAAGTGAATCTGTCCCGCTTCTTTCAGTCTGACGGCACCGTTCCAGCACAGGGATGACTGAGGTTGTCAGAGATCATGGTTAACTGTGATTGGTGCATCGACGGAAAGAGGAGCTGCTAAGGATCTGAATTGGAAACGATTTCCAGCAGGATTTTCACTGTACCTTTGCTTCCTTTGGGACTTTTCCGCTTTGTGACCGGGTCTGTCGCGACTTTACTGTTGGCACCTGGCTGGGAGTCTGACTCATCATTGGGATGACCAAGCACCTCTTTTGCCAAGATGTGGAGGTACTTCAATGCCCTGGAAGAGATTTTTCAAGGTTTTTTGTTTTTTTTTTTTAAAAACACTGAATGACAAGGTTGCGATTTCAGAATTTTTCAGATGCAAAAATCATTTGGCAAATGCAAAACGACTAAAATGTGACATCTATACTTTTTTAGGCCTAAAAGTGAGAAACAGTTGAGCACAAATAATAACAACCTCATAGCCTGGCTTTTTTCTGGCTAGAGCATCTCATCGCCAGAAATATCTCTTCAACAAACGGAGGCTGTTTCCAATCTATCCCTTTCGTATATGCAATCTCTAGATTCGGTATGAGATATCCAGAGTCAGCTCTGGAGTCACGACAGTCCTGTGTACTGTTGCAGGTCCACACAGACTGTAATTATTCATGTCACCGTTTACAGGTCTATCGTGACTCAAGGCAACTCGTATACTTTCACTATTTAAGTTAAAATGACCTTTTTGTGCACATTGTAATAACTTGAAGAAACGGTATTTGATCAGTCAAATAAAAACACAATTAATCGGTAAATTGATTTTACTTTATCAAGCCCTGTTCTCCAGTGCAATGTACAGAGCACATGCCATATAGAGAAGTAAAATGCGACTTACTAAAGTATGTTGTAACTGAATACAGTAAATTCAGTGGCAGACTTCATGAGACTTACGCTTTAGCAGCACCTCTCCTGCGGCGGCCACCGGGTTCGATCTCCTCCTCAGGTTCAACTGGACGCTCCCCTTGAGCCTCCTCACATGGTGGTTCTGTAACCGGCGTTGCTTTCTGTGCAGGCTGCTTCCTAACATACTTTCTCTTTGGCTTTGGTGTCCCATTGTCTTGTTGCAGAGTATCTACAACTCCACCCTCTCCACTTGGGAGGCCCCCATCAGCCATGGGAGTTTCTTTGGCCGGAGCCTTTTTTGATGGGGTCCTTTTGGCTCTCACTAACTTTTTAGGAGTTTCCTCTAACGTTTTTCCATCAGACTCTTGACTTGTTGCATCCGTTGCTTCTTTTTCTCCATCTGCAGGCTGTTGTGTATCTTTACCTTTTTCAACCTTTGCCGGAGTCGTTTTAGAAGCTTTTCCTCGTCCCCTTGAGCTCGTTCTAGGTGTTTTTTGCACAACAAACGTGCCATCAGTTTCATAATCAGAATATTTGGGATTTTTCTTCCGTTGTCGTCCTTTTGAGCTGGGCGTTAAATCCCAGTGCTCCTCTGACGGCTGTTCTTGCCCTGCGAGGAGAGTGATTATTATTATTCCGCAGGTGTACAGGACATTGTATAAGGAGAAAATAATTAAATAAATTTAAAAAAAAAATTTATTTTAAATTGCAAGAGGATATAGCTTCAACAAAACAACCATGTGCACGCACTACCATCTTTCCATCTATTCTGTGGTTACATCTAACCAAATGTTACTCTTACAAGCTGCATCCTCAAAAAAAAAAAAACATACTATGAAGCATAGTCAAATATAATGTGGCAGGTGTCACTAGGGAGGGAAGAAAGTGAGCACAAATTATTAATCAGTGTTCTTGAATAAGTAATTTGTATAAGAATTAATCTTTTTTTGCTCTCAAATGAATCTTTTGTGTGAACAAATTAATTAGCGCTCTTGAATTATTAACTCTGAGCACACAAATTAATGGAATATTATGTTGAACAATAGTGTTAACGCTCTAACATATGTTTAAGAGGTAAGATAAGAAAGAACTTTATTAATTCCAAAGGAAATTCTCGCACTACCAAATGCTCAATGCACAAAAACACTGGGTAAAGAAAGACATTTCTTATTCATGTCTAAATACTATGTACAATAAAGAGAAAAATAAAATAACCTAATTGAAAATAAAGGCAAATAAAATAAAAATATCTACAAATTGCAGCTAAAGACGTGGATGTGACAGTGCAAAATAGAATGTAGTTGTCAGTGACGGGTTGAAAGTGACAATTTATATTAATATTGAAATAATAAAAACATGGCCACAGTACTGACTGCCAAAGCAATACAGAAAGAGTAAAAAAACTGCACCCTCTACAGATACTGTACTCATGTAGATTGTGAATTAATTATTGCAAATATTCAGTTCGAGCCCACAGAACGTTATATGAAAAAATGATGTTATTGTCCTTGCTGAAAGGGTTTTTATGTGATCTCCCTGCCAAGGGAAGAGTTATAGAGTGTCCTCCAGCAGAAAGGATGTCTGATACCATTGAGTTCTGCACCGAGGGGCATTAAGTTTCCTGCTGAATGTGCTCTGATGTCCTTCTAGGGATGGATGCAGAAGGTGAGAGGGATTGTCCATTATACTGTCCCAGCAGGATGTCAAACCTGACATGGTGTTGTTTAATAGGCAAAATCCAAATAAAGTTCATGTATATAAAAATAAATAACACTGCATTAAATCCAAACACCTTGCAAGATTATTATTGTCCTTGGCCTGACAACTTTTGCTCTTTATGTGCACCTGACTCCTGGCAGCCAAAGCCAGCCAGTATTGCTGGAAAACTTTCCAGTTTAGCATCAAAATCCTATAAAATGAGTGGTGTATGTGATATGTATGTCATGAATGCAGTTGGTAACCTAACAATAGCAATTTAAAATAATGAATTCAGTATTCATTGTCACCTCGACACCAAAACACAGCTACTTGCCGGACACTCAGCACATTCCTCCATAACGTACCAGAGTCGTTAACAACGTGTAAATTACTAATTTGTGCTCACAAATGATTTTTTCCCCTGATGACGACCAAGTTTATGACACATGTTGACACTGAAAATGAAATAAAAATTTTATATTTTATATATATATATATATATATATATATATATATATATATATATATATATATATATATCGTCTCTACAAGGAATAGTAAACTAAAGCATTTATCAGCTAGTCAAAAAGCTGGTGTAGTAAACCTTGTCCAGAGTCAATGGGATCCATAGGCTCTGGGTGTTCTTGTGCTGTGCTTGTCTTGTCAGATGCCTCCTCATGTGTCGAGCAAGTGTCTTCTCACTCTGGCTTTGCTGCTGATCAGACAAGAAACAGAAATTAAGACCTGTCGTCAGCCACAATTCAGTAATCACAGTAAATATCATTACCAGAGAAATCTTTACTCTATTTTACATAGCTTGCTAAGGAAGTTAGCCGATTAATCAGCCAACAGAAGACTAATTGGCAACTATTTTGATCGATTAATTGTTAAAATAATTTTTCATGCAAAAATGGCTAAAAAATAAAAAATAAAAAATTCCTTCAAGACATCTGAAGAGGTCACCTTGGACTCTGAGAAACTGGGATAGATATTTTTCACTATATTCTTACATGTTATAGACTACATGATTAACCGAGAAAATAATCCACAGATTGATCTATAATGAAAATATTCGCTAGTTGCAGTCCTAACGTTGATAGTTTAAAGTAATTACTGTGGCACAGTGGATTCAGAGCCAGGCGTTACAACGATATCACATCGGTTTTCCGTTGTCTGAGGCTAACAAGCCAAACCTCATTCAGTAATGTGACAGTTTTATTCTCCCGTCCGAACTCGCAAGCCTACGTGGGTAATAGATAGGTGTGGATTTCACACTTTTAATAGTTTTAAGCCACTCATCGATTCGGCACATCTTTTAAATATGATACATATCGAGCAGTAAGTTATTTAAGTAATAAACTTCTGTAACTCGTATCTTCCCAGTGATTCACATCTTCCTCCTGCCACGCTACTGAGCTACCACACAAAGCTAGCGCTAACTGGCTAAAGTAGCAGTGGAGTGTAACGCTTCTTACACTGTCGTTGAGTAACGGCAGCACTTTTAAAATCGGCCTGTAACCGACAGACGTTACCGGCACGACTACTAGCACCGTTAAAAACTCACCCTGCGTGAAACCGCGGCTTCCTCCCCGGTGGCGAAGGCTGAAAAGCCCTGTACCGAAACCGGGAAGCTAGACCCCGGTCGCTCGGTATCGAATCCCAAACTCTGCTCCCGGGAACGACACCGTAGAAGATCGCCGGAGCCGTAGAGACATACCCGACATACAAATCCGGCCGTTATTCTTTCACGGAGGGCAAACTGTAATCATCACCCGCGGTGTTTCAAGTGCTCCAGGTTGCCGAAACTCAATTTCTGCTTACATCAGACCGCCATGTTACCGTTCAGGCATGTTGGGCCACACCGCCCCCTATGTGCAGAAAGTGTGAATGACACCGATTATCTCCCGCTGCAGCCATGGGTTCAATTTTTAAAGCCACCGAATATCTCTCTTGGAAATCACTTAATACATTAAGCACTGTTCCAAACATAGTCAATTATGGGTTCATTTTAAAAAAATTCTTAGTATTCCTCTTTTTGTAACCACCGGCCTATTTAGCCATTTTTGAGCATCAAACATCAGACTAGGGAAAAATGTGATCTCAGTGACTTTGACTGTGGCATGACTGTTGGTGACGGACAGGCTGGTTTGAGGATTTCTGAAACTACTGATCTCCTGGGACTTTCGACCACAACAGTCTCTAGGGTTGACTCTCGAAAAACATCCAGTTTGCGGCAGTTCTACAGACAGAAATGCCTTGTTGACGAGAGAGTGGCCAGAGACACAGTCGGGGCGCAGGCTCACCAAAACTGAAGAGCTGAAGACTGGACAAACATAGCCTGGTCTGATGAATCTGGATTTCTGCTGTGGCACGCAGATGTAAGGGTCAGAATTTGGATTCAACACCATGAATTCATGGACCCAACCTGCCCTGTGTCAACAGTCATGGGTGGTATTGGTGGTGTAATGGTGTGGGGAACGCTTTCTTGGCGAACTTTGGGGCCCTTAACACATATAAGTCATCATTTGAATGCCACAGCCTATCAGAGTGTTGTTGCTGACCATGCGCATCCATTTATGGCCAAGGTTTACCATGATGAAATGATGCGACGCAATCATGTAAACATGGAGCAGAATCTCAAAGGAAAGTTTCCAACATCTGGTGGAATCTAGGCCTCGAAGAACTGAGGCTGTTTTGAGGGCAAAGGGAGGCCCTACCCAGTATTAGTATGGTGTTCCTAATCCACCTGTATCAACTCCCATCTTGCACTCATGCTCTGTCCTCTGTTTAATGTAATCTCTCACTGTATATTTATATTTTGTCCTGCTTTACCAATAAAACATAAAATGAATCTTATAGGTCAGAGGGTTCAAAATGATTAAAGCAGCACGAAAGACAAAAGAACGTGTGTACATACTTTAATTTTACGTTACATTTAATTAGATGTTGACTCTTATCTAATTTAAAAAAGAATAGTTTTCTTGCAACATACTGAATACTTTTAGGCCTCTTCAAATGAAACCACCTAAGAAGGACCAGTTCAAAGGAAGTCTTCAGACTTCAATAAAGGGTCAAAAGTAGACTATGATTCATTTCAAGGGTTCACGAGCAAACAAGGTTAGAAGCCGCTGCAGTAAATTACTTTGCTTAAGAGCAAATGTGAGGCACTTGTACCTTAAAAGTGTACCTACCCATCTCCAATTTACATTATACATCTACTCCACTACATTTGAGAGGTAAATACTGTACTGAGCAGGGTAAAGAAAGTTTTCCATGGTGGTTCAAAACTGTACATTTTTTTATCATCTCTTTTTATATTGCAAATCTACACAAAGCTGCCAAACCTTGCCGTCTATTATTTAACACTATATGTAGTTTCAAAAGTGTGTGGGTGTTGACATGATTTAGTTCTTTGGAAGTTTTTCAGCTTTTACCACAAAGACCAAGCTCTCGCGTTCGCAGACTGGGTTCACTTTTTTGATTTCTGTGAGAGAATTGACTGTTAACTTCACTCAAAATAGAAGGTGGATCATTGGGACGAAGGATACTGTATTGACTCAATACTGTGTATAGACACTGGCTACCGATTGACTCTACTTTCTATCTGGAAACCCTGACAAAAAAAACTGTACAAAATGATGAGTGATTTATTTGTATTCATTCTATTTTACAGTCCACCCACTTTTATATGTGGTCACAATGCCCTTTTAAGATATAGCACTTTAAAGTGCCTTGTTATTGCCTTAGAAAGATGTTGTCCACAGTCTTGAAATGTACATTAAAAACCCGCTGTAACACGACTTCAGTTGTATTTTTGGTAGCAGACTGTTTGGTCAAAGGGACACAGGTGGTTGACTTTGAGAGCTACTTTACCACTATGAGAATGATGGAGGGGAGTCCCGTCTTTGAAGCCCAGGGATTTGTTGGACCAGGCTAAAAAAGGTACGCAGGACCTCATATGGAGCCTCTTTGTCGAGCAGACTTGACAGGTGAGGACCGCTACTGCATGAAGGCTGATGTGAGAAGGTCAAGCAAGACGAGCGACCCCACTGGTCGCACCTGTGGACGGACAAAATCTAGAGAATACAAAATGTGAGCGGTAATAGGTACTCGAATCGAGGAACAGATGTTGTGCTTTCCTCGCCCACCAGCTCACAGTACCCACATCCCTGTTACTGAGGACACAGAGCCCAAAATGACCATGGATTAAACTTTTAATTATCTGTTGTTATAACACTGCTGGTACTATGAAATAGCAGCACATAACTTCTAAAAAAAACAAACAAGTAATAACATTAAATATACAGATTTTTAATGTAGTGTTGGCTGAGACGATAACTGTTTTCACTTGAATAAAAATTATGTCTCACAGAATGAAAAAGTGCTTTCTTTTTGCGATTACAAATGGTACAAGGCTACTAACTGAATCTTAATTTAAATCTGGCCTAGATAATATTTAACTGTATTATCTTCTGTATGGATGCTGGTAATGGGGCACAAGATGTGAGAACGGCTTTTCATTGTTTTCATTCTCCATTTATGTCACAGAGCCCCTTTACTGTACGGTTAATAACACGTCTATTTCCAGCATCACATCTACAATGGCCACTGGTTGAAACCTTTTTCAAAAGAAATCCCTTCAATTCAGGGGGTCAGGACCAAATCAAGGATTTTAACCATGATTTTCCATGTTCACTAAATATCCTGAAACACAGCATCTGCAGGGGTTGAGGGGTTTATGAGTTAAAAAAAAAAAATAATAACAATAATCATTCAAAGATAACTCCAACCTGGCTTTCAAAACTTAACCTCCAGTACTTGGAAAAATATTTGACTCTCTATTGTGAAAATGGTCACCTACAGTAGTTCACAACTCATCTTCTGGCACTAAAATACAGAAATTATAACAGATGAGGCTTTTTACTTTGACTAAATCTGGATTGTAGAACTGTGCTCCAGCATTAAGAAAAACATGCTACTGTAAATAAAGTAACAGCAGGAGGACAAGGTGCAAAGTACTGTGACAAAATGTCCAAGACCTAAATGTTTTATCATAGTGAAAACATGTCCGAGACTTACTACTGTAGTTCATCCTATGGAATAAGAAGTTTAAGCCATTAAATGTCTGATTTAATGGCTTAAAATTCCACTTGGACTTTTTTCATTGTAAAAGCTTTTTTTTTTCTTTTTCTTTTTCTTTTTTTTTAAGTATTAAAGAACATGAAGTCAGGGACCCAGGGTGCTTTGTGAAATACTTGTAGTCTCTTTTGTTTGTGCCATCAAACGGTTCAAAGTGCATCCAGGGGGATAAAGATTTGGTGACAAGCATATTGTGACATGGGAAGTTTTTCAACAGCAACAGGAGAACACATACAGTAAGTCAGCGGTGTCCTTCAGGGTCAGGAGCCCCCCAAGGGGTCACGAGATTAATCAAGATAAATAAGTGTTTGTGAGAAAGCTAACAGCATAGGAGAGCAAGAAAAAAAAAAAAAAATACACACAAAATTAAATTTATGTTTTCAGCTTTGCTTTTTTCCTTAGAAATGACTGGGCAATATATTAATAAAAAGTACTCAGTTACTTTTACTTTTCTTACTTTTTTGTTGACTTGGTTATAAACGATGGGTTACGGTGACCATGGGTTACAAGTAAATACCGCTTGATATTAAGGTATCACAAGCCGTAAAGGTTGGAAACCTCTGGCTTAGGCTATGAAAAATAATTTGATTAATTATCTTATTATGATTATTATTGGGAAGTACTGGGTATTTACCACAAGCACTAACATCCACAGTGGCTAAACAGAGTAAAAAGCACCACCACAACACATTCAGACTTCATCAAAGTCTTGGTAAACAATTCAACAACTGATTAGCTCTACAAGCAATGTAATGCTAACATGGCTAGAACCCTTGAAGAAGAGTCTTCAATCTCCAAAGTCCATCCTGGTTAAATGAAAGATTTAAGTAAAGATAAAAATAAAAACTAGACTTGCATGCAATTATACCGGGGTCCAATCACTCAACACACTTTGGAATCAAAGGCTAACTGACCCGGCGCAAGAGAATGGCTGCATACAGGTTAAAAAAGGTGGTTTAACATACGTTTGTCCGTCAACGAAGTTACAGAGCTACCATGCAAATGACGCTTTTCAATAGAAAAGATATAATCATAGTAAAAAATAAAAAAAATGAGTGATGCTGGTGCTAGGATCCCTAATAGAAAAGGGGTTCTCAGGCTTCTCACAAGGCTTGAAGCAAAATAATCAAAGTCAGTAAGCGGTACTGAACTTGTTTTCCACCACTT
Source organism: Xiphias gladius (assembly GCF_016859285.1). NCBI lineage: Eukaryota > Metazoa > Chordata > Actinopteri > Istiophoriformes > Xiphiidae > Xiphias > Xiphias gladius. The sequence goes on along the minus strand of NC_053403.1, from coordinate 3,775,595 downwards.
CTTGAGATCCATGGTGAATAATAAAAAATAAAAAGAAATCATGCTTTTTGAATTACTTCCCATGTACTAGGACGTTTCTAACTTAAATGACACAGGCTGTTCTTCCAAAAGGCATCTGATGGAGGGCAGTGAAGGGTAAAGCACTTTAAACAGAATCAGATACAGTAAATATTTTTTACATAGTTTGTTATAGACAGATTCACAGATTAAAGGGTAATCCTCGTTGAGTGTTTCAAATCAAATCCAATGAGAAATGATAAATTAATTATCCTTTCAAGAGGAAAACTGGCTTAACAGAAGTGCACAGCAGAAGGGAAACGAATACATTCATAAATGCAAAAAAAAAAGTTGTAAAATATATAAAAAATAGTGTTAAAATGCCACAAACAAATGACAACAATGACAACCATCCACAACCAGACACCACCATAGTAGATACAAAATTCAGAGTACACAAACATTAGGCTACATGCTGTTGGTTAAATATTCTGTGAAACAAAAGCAGGTCTGTATTTGAAGAATGAACAGAAAAGAAAAACACCCAGCCTCCACGTTTAATGCTTGTTAGCTTTCCGTCATTGTAGTTCATCTGTGTCAATGTCTGCGTCGGTGAGGTGGAGAGGATGCGTGCTGCCGTATACTTCTGTTCATTTGGCCATCAAAAATCATCCACTCCGACCGCACTGCACTGTAAAATAATCAATAAGTCGCCAGACGTCCTCAACATATTTACTGGCTCTCGTTTTTTGATTAACCATCATATTTCTGTGCTTTCTTTTGATTCCCTGCTGATATTACTTTGTGATGTGAACAACAGACATACCTGGAATGTTTAAAAGGACTTCAGCTGTATTTGTGGTTAAAAAAAAACAAAAACAAAAACAAAAAAACAACAAATCGGTAAAAAAAAAATCAAGCATTTAAGTTCATTCTTAACATGGAAAAAGCAGTTTAACAAAAACATAACAGCTGAAATGATTAGTTGATTAATCAATTAGTCATTCGCCAGAAAATTAATTGGTAACTATTTTAATAAATGATTAATCATTTCACTCATTTTATAAAGCAAAAATTTGCTAGTTCCAGTTTCCCAAATGTGCAGATTTAATCATGTTCTTTGCTGAAACTTAATAACTTTTGTTTCGGACTGTTGGTTGGACAAAACAAGACATTTAAAGATGTCACCTTTGTTGAAAACGGTGATGGGCATTTTATAGACAAAACAACTCATTGATTAATCAAGAAAATAATCAGCAGATTAGTCCATGATGAAACTAATTATTAGTAGCAACCGTAAAAACATCCTCACTTAGGGTCCACTTACTCTGTTTTTACAGAACTTTCAACCACATCTGCTGTCTTTTTCAGCTGATGGCATTGGCTCAGTTGTCATGGAGATATCTCAGTTATCATCACATGCCCATCGAATGAGCAAAAATCATCCACTGAGGAAGACCACAAGATGGCAGAGAGCTAGCAATTGGACCTTCTAAGATGTTTTATTTTACATCAATGGAAACCAGTCCATTGTTGAAGTGTGAATGTATTGAGGTGGCGGTCTATACTTTGATGTTTTTTTTTTTTTGTAAAACTAAGATTAAAAAAAAGAAAACACAAACATCAACAAGAACAGAAAAAAAAAAAACACATTACCGCAAATGAAAGATTCCAACATCTCAACAACTTTTAAGAGACTACAAGAATACATATCTCAAAACTACATTTAGACATGGGCTTCACTCACCGTTGGGATCAATTTCAAGTTCTAATTAATCACATTAATCACATTTTTACTTTTTGATGTTTCTGTTAATTAGAAAATGAGTGTTGAGAATAGTATCATGCTGTAGGCTGACGTGTGTTGTCAAACCCTTTTTTTTAAAAAGGAGTATCTCGAGTAATATCTTGAGAAACTGGAAAACACGGTCAGCAGAGCGCAGACCTCCGCCAAGGCCAACGTCAAACAATACACATCTGACTTCTAAATGATCCGGAACTGCCCCCAAATCTAATGGGTTCTTCCCTGGCCAATGCTTCACCCCTCCACCGAGTTCGGTGCAAATCAGTTCTGTAGTTTTTGCGTAATCCTGCTGAGAAACAAACCAACAACCAAAAAAAAAAAAACCAACAAACAAACAGACCTTGGCGGAGGTAATAAAGTGATTTACTTTCTTTCCAAGATTTAGATGAGAAGATTGAGACCACTCTCATGTCTGTGTTATGTACATAGCTAGATCCAGGGTGCGAATAGCTTAGCGTAGCATAAAAACTAAAGGCCAGGGGAGAACAGCTAGCCTGGCTCTGTCCCAAGTACAAAACTACCCTTACCAAAACTATTAACGCTCGCTACTCAACAAGCTGTATCTCATTAGTTTAATCCCTCCACAAACATAAATGTAACAACATCAATATGTGGTTTTAAAATGCTGTCGCTATGTCTTAGCAAAATGTTGTAGCATAGCCAGAGACACTCGGCACAGAAGTACCGGAGGGAGATGAATCGGTTTTTCGGACTTATCAAGAGTGGTGTTGGTCTTCTCATCTTTCAGAAATAAAGTGTTTACTAAAGTGTTGAAGTATATCTATTAAGTATATCTATTAACTTCTTTTTTTCTTTCTGCTTCATTGCTCTTCACATGTGATTTGCCTGCGATAACTCCTGTAACTGCACTGAGCACAGGTGCAAACGGATTCTTTCATCTTACCAGAAGTTGCCAGAAGACTTGGTTCAAGGATGGCAGCTTGAAGCCAGTCATGAACCAAGGTGCTTTCATGGTCAATATACAGTAAAAAAACAAAACTTTAAATCCCACAGATAAAAATAATGTAAAGGAAGAGAAAAGGTGAGGGAGAACCTCTTTTCTATCACATTTGACCAGAAAAGTTATATTTCCAACATTATTCAGCCCACAAAAGGCAAATAATTTGTAATTAAAAGTGTTGATGAGCAGTATGAAGTTATATAGATCATACTTAAGAGGCACAAAACGTTTTCCGAGAGTGAGCAACTAGACAAGTCTAACAAAATACTATAGTGAAGCATCCTCTCTTCAGTTTAGAGTAATTTTTTTCCCTATAAAGGTGAACATAAAAGACGAGAAGTGTTTATCAAACTTCTTAAAAGAATAAGACGTTTAAAGTAGGTGAAAAGAATCTGTTACATACAGTATAAACACACAGATAAACGGTATAACTACATTTCTCAGGGCTATACAGTGACGACCATTTCAATACAGAGAAACAGCCTCTAAACCAGAAGTCTCGTATCCACGCTGACACCTTGAGGTTTCCTTGAAGATATCCATCATCACCTAAGAGCTTTCTGAACTTCCAAAGCATCGGAAGTTAAAAATTGTTACTCTGTCATAAGCTGCCTTCTTACCTGTTTGTCTTGTGGAAAATTAGGTTTGTTTTCGTCTATGTCACACTGTCACAACTGGCAAAGTGTGGACGGACACCCGATGGTATCTTTTTCTACCTCTGTTAAAATCAGCTCTGGTGCGTGAGAGCGTTAGACGAGTGTTAAGCTTAGTGTCATTTTTAGGGCCTTTTTAAGTGTTCCTTTGTCGCTTTCCAGCCTCAGGGTAGGGCTCCATGATGCCTGGTCTTTTCAGATTCCACTGGTCAATCTGTCTTTGTCGGTCCTGCTGCTCCACCTCTGATTCGCTGGATGAGCTGCCTGTATTACTGCTGCTACTGCTACTGCTGCTGCTGCTGCTGCCACCACTACCTCCACCACCACCCCCACCACCGAAAGAGAAGCAATCCTTCCGCTTCCCATCAGCCTTCCCCCTCTCCCCTGCTCTCTCCCCCTTCTCTCTCCTTTTAACCTCCACCATCCCGCTGCTTTCCTCTGCAGGTTTGTCAACGTCAGCCATTTCCATCTCAATCGGGGCCTGCTCTGGCCCTGGCATGGCTCCTCTCCGGTCCATATCCACCCACAGTGGTCCCGCAGGAGGCTCTAGAGGGGTGTAGTGGAGCATGGGCTGATGGAGCTGGGTTTCCACCTGTGGAGGGAGGTTCTGGTGCTCTGGATGGAGGAGCTGGGTTTGGTGCTGGAGGTGATGCAGTGGCTGGAGAGGGTGCTGCAGGGGCTGGTGCTGGAGCTGCTGCTGCTGCTGCTGATGGTGATGGTGGTGGTGGTGGTGCTGATGCTGGTGCTGGTGATGCTGCTGATGGTGCTGGAGGTGGTGATGGTGGTACTGATCCACAATCTGCTTGTCCACATTATGGACAACCTCCTTGGGCTGGTTTTTGAGGAACTTCTCAAACTTCTTGGAGGCCTTTTTGTTCGTCACAAACCAGTCCTGGTGGCATGTAGCAAGGACAGGAGGAGAGAAAATACAGGACAGGGTCAGAGCAAGCTAGCAGGGGAACTCTTCAAAGTGGTCTGCATACAGTAACACAAACAGAGAGGAAAGTTAGAGATACCTGTTGTCAACTATGTCATTACCTGTGAATGGACAGAGTTGATGTGATATTTCACTCCACTCTCAGAGTTAAACTCTTTATTGCAGATGAGACATCTGTATTTTCCAGCCTCAAAGTCACCCTGAAATGGGATCAAATCAGAGAGTCGTGACTTGATCATCAGCCCCTGGAATATCCTATACTTTAATAACTACTGACTGCATCTGCAGTAGGGTCATGAAAATACAGGAAATAATTTTATTGATAATTTGATCATGATGATTCTATGATCTATGGTTAGATTTTTATGGTGTTTTATGGTGTGTTTTTTATGGTTTGTCATCAGGCTGCCACAATTTCTGTACGATCATTGGACTTTACATACACGATGACGGCGTTTCTATTCTTGAAGAGAGTAAAACCGGGAGAAAGGTGACTTACCCTTGTGCAGAGTCCCAGATGAGCCTTCAGGCCAGACACACTGGTGTAGGTGCAGCCACAACCCTGAGGGAGAAAGAAACAACATTCTGGATTTCTGCCCACACAGCTTGATTATTTGGCTGGAATCTAACAAATAGAAATATCATCTCCATACATGCAGGACCAAACCTGTCTTATTTTGAAATAATACATAATAAAAATCAATTGATGAACAATTAAATGTGCTAAAAGCATTAATAAAATGAACACAAACACAAAAAAATAACTTTATGCAGTATATATCATTCATTACAATAGGTATAATCCCATAACCAGCCTTCGCACAAACCAGTGATCAAAGCTAGACAGAGAGAAAATAAATTATTCATGAATTTAATAATTTGATCTGAAGAAGTAAAGTGTTGTTTTCTACCTGGTTGGGACACTGGACTTTCCTCTGCAGCTTCACCTCATTCTTCCACTTCCTCAGCACTTCTTGGCTGAAGGCAGGGAGGCCTGGTCGGGCATATTTTAACTACGCGGGACAGCACGAGCAAGAGGACGTTCGTGAAAGTGCAAAGGCCAATGTAGGCACACGTGTACAAACTGTATACTGGCATATATGGTTATCTTTAATATCTCTGTGCATTTGGCCTTCAGGTGATTATAAACAGCACCTACCAATTGGTGAAAAAGTTTTACGCTGTTTGAATACACACTCCATAATAAACAAAGATACCCTCATATATTCTCCCAACTATCCTGCATATAAACTGATTCTCCTCTTACCTTTTTGTCATCGGGCACCAGGTCTGACTGAAACTTCCTCTTGGGCCAGTCTTTGGGCAACTCGTTGTTGGCGATTTCAGCCAGGTGGAAGTTGGCCACCTGTGCCGAGGCTCGTTGGACCCTGCCGCTGGCCGTCCTCTCTGGGTTGGACTCCTTCTGGGCCTTCAGTGCCTCATCTTCCTCAGTCCTCTGGGGCACCTGGGTAACAGGAAGGGGAGAATTTTGAAAGTATGTTATACGGTTTAAAACTAAAGTTTAAAACCAGTTTTTAAATTGGCAGATATTTAAAATATATTCTGATTTAATCCAGTGTAACCCAGTAAACATACATTCATTTTGATGTCCTTTAATGTGAAGCATGTTGGCTTTATTTGCGTATAAACTGTGCTAATTAAACTGTTCCTTTGGTCTGAATCACCTGAATTAGCAGATTGAAAACACATGACTCACAGGAGCGTGCTCTGATTTAAGGTGGTACTCCAGACCAGCCTTGGATTTGTATGTTTTCCCACAGTGAGAGCAATTCAGCAACATCTTCTCCAGCTCTGACTCCTCCTTCCCACACTTCTTCATGTGGTATACATAGCCCATAATACTGGTGAATGCAGCATTACAGCCCTGAAACGGGAAAAAAAGGAAAACATTTACCATGCCATCATCAAAGTTGCATCTTCTCTTATCGTATCTTACTTATTCTCCTTTCTTAGATGGATTTGATATGTCAGTCTACCTCTTTAGAGCATTTTAATTTGCCCAGTCTCTTCAGGATTTTGCGCAGTTTGTCTTTGATGGCACGATCATCCAGGCCCTTGGCATCGTCTGCTGAAGGCTACAAACAGACAAAAACAGCTGGCTAAAATCAGTGTCGAAACCGTCAAACTCCACAAAGAGTGTGGTCACTCTATGGTGCAGTTTCTATGAATGATAGAAACGTTACGTATGATACGCATTAGAGCCAAATAACACCGCTACTTCAATTAAAGTTTTGTTTATCGAGAAATAGACGATACATAGGTCCATTATTGGAAGAAATGTTCCTCACAATTAAACAGCTCTAGATTATCAGGCATAGTTGTAAGAAAATCTGAAAATTGTTGCAAACTGTGTGTCTGAGATAGAGGAAATAATTCAATGGTAAAAGTAGGCCTGTACAGTAGGGATTAGAGATGAATAGTCTTACCAGATGGCTGTGGTCAGCCATGATGTGATACTTCATCCCTGTTGAAGACTTCAGCTGTTTCCCACAGTGTTGACAGGTAAAAGGTTGCTGCACGCGACAGATTAAAAGTTATATCATACGTGCCACTTCCTTAGTTTGGGGGTTTTGCAGTTGGGATAAATTCCAGTACAGAGGTGTATGTTTTCTCTAAATAACAGCAGATTGTGTATTCCGTGATTACTAAACTGTACGGGTGAGGGCTTCACCAGGCAACATATGTAAAATGCTGTATGCTTTAAAACTGCTTTTAAGGTAGACTTAGTTGATGTCTGAACACTGAGTGCTCACCAGTCGGCAGTTCTCCATGTGTTTCTTCAGCCCCTCCACAGTCTTTCTGCTCACACTCTTACATTTTGGACAGGTGACTCTGCCTTTGGCCACAATCTGGAGCTGCCAGCGCTCCTCTTGACTTCCTGGTGGATGTTGACAAGTAAAGATATTTACTTGTTTTACTCGGTAGAGATGTTCCAGAATGGCGGTATGATGATATTAAGTCCAAGTCTTAGCTGTAGTCTATTGTTGCTACTAGCTGCTAATTCTTTTATACTGGTGCTGCAGATGCTTAGTTAATACCAAGTCTAATTTGATTTTACGTTGGATTGACTGATTTTGTTTTTGTTTTTTAAATTTCAGAATTAAATGAATTACAGCCCCTTTCAAAACAAACATCCTTAACCTTTCCTGGGACTAAGAGACAGTGGGGATAGAAGGACTACTGCGAACAGATTTTCTACCCAAATATAAACTGCAGTGGTTACCATGCGCTGCTCTGGTCAGCCTCTCTCACCTGGAGGGTAGGTAGGAGGCTCCTTCTTGGTGGAGAAGACCGGAGGTTTCTGCTCCTCGCTGGGCTGGGCTGTGGAGGCCTCACCAACACTGGCTGCGTCTGAACCTGGAATATTTACATTAGATTAGTAATTTTGTTTTTTATCCAGAACCTATTTTGTCGTTTACTGCATCCTCTGTTGTTGTTTGTCATTTCATTAAACGCCCCAGCTAAGAAAGGCCCTTTTTTCAATCTGTCTGAGAAATATGTTTGGACTGAAAACAGAAAAAGAAATACAGTTGCTCCATCTCTGGTATGTATCAACCAAACTATCAAATCCTTGCAAATTGATTGTGCTCATCATGCTCTAAACTTCAAGACATTATTATACACCAATCACATTCCTCTGTCTCAATAGCACTAAACATGATAAATAACTGTAGGCCCAAATTAACATCAATTACACTGGGAAAATAATGGTGCTATCACTGAAACAAAATGAAGAAATGCCCTCTACTGACCAAACAATGACACTGCCAGTGGGACTGGCCCATCAGACGGCTGTATCTACACATGTAAGTGTCTTATAATGCTGCTGTCAAGCACAATGGGGTGTCAGTCCACTTTATAATTACGGCAGATTTATCGTTTTGTTCCATGATGGTTGTGGAAAAGATGTGAGACAACTCCTCAAACTTTGTTTTACAAAAATAATTCAACCATTGCCATTATTCATATGTCAGTGTGTAAGTTTTGTTGTTGACCTAGAGAATAACAGTGTAAAAAGTGAATAATACAAAAATAAGTTGTACCTTATATTCAATATTTAATAAATCCCTGTTTCAATTTTAAAAACCTTAGTTTTAATTTGTTGTGACCATGCAAGTAATGCTTTTGTCAAATGCTAAATGCAACACACTATAATGTTGTAGTATGCAGATATAGGACATTTTAGCTACATTACGGTTTGAGATAAACCATTTACTACATGTTTGTGTGCTGCTTATAAATGCTGAATTGGAGGGGTTACGATAAATCGGATGGGTGAACGAGACAACTTGTGATGCGAGAGGGAATCTGAAGGATATGTGTTTTTATCCACTAAATATCGGACTGGGTGGTGACTTACAGGAGTCTCTGCCCTCTTGGGGCTGTGGGAAGTTATTAACAGGAGGGCTCCGCTCCATCTCCACTCTCTGGACCTTCTTCATGTTCATGTCTTTGAAAAGGCACAGGAAGAACAAAATCAATCTACAAAACTACAAAGCCAAAAAATTTCTAAGAACACTCCGTTGACTCTACTTTTTGTACAAACACATTCTTTCTATTATACTGCTCTCTAAATACTATTAAACTGTTTCATATACAAACATACAGTACCTGAACATAAATCTTAAATGATACATTTTTTAAAAATTTGATTTCTTTTGAGCATTTACGAATAAAAGCTCACTATATAAACTCACACTAAATGCACCATAATTACAGCTTCAGGATAAATAACTTTGTTGTTTAAAATTTGCTCATTCGGGCCAGTTTGTAGTCTTTTAAAAATAGAGGTGTTGCTGCAGTCAGCCAATCAGAGTCCAGTTTTAGAAGGATTTTGGTCTACAAATTCATTCAGTTTTATAATTTAATATTAACCTTCAAAACGTCATGAAAATGATTATTCCTAACCTGAGACGTAATAGTTTTGAAAAACCAAACTTTTAGAAATTAAAGTGGGATCTGTCACAAGTTGATGCAAACTTGTAGCCCATGTTTGAATATGTACCAGGTCTCCAGACGTGTCCTCTGTCTCTGCTCGTGTTGCTCCAGGCTTGATCTTCGTTTCGGCCAGATCCCCAAGACTGCTCTGGCCCTGTGGAGGCCCGGTCTCTTCCTGGATCCCTGCCAGCGTTCCAGGCCTGATCCTGACCTCGGTCTCTGCCAGCTGCCCAGCCCTGCTCAGGACCTCGGTCCCGACCCGTCATCCAGGCCTGGTCCTGTCCAGTATGAGCTCTGTCCCTGCCCGCTATCCATGTCTGGTCTTGACTGGAGTGTCCCATTCGGTCTCTGCCTGAATTCCAGACCTGCTCCTGGGGTCGGTCTCTACCTGGGGCCCAGGCATCGGGGCCTCTGTCCCTGCTGGAGTTCCAGCTTTGGTCCTGAGGCTGGGACTGCTCCCTGCCGGCCTCCGGACCTTGAGGCCACGCGTCCTTTGCCACCAGTCTTGGAGGCAGCCTTGCTGTGGGCGGAGCCATGGAGCCAGGATCCACCCCATTGGGCAGCTCACCCGATGACATCACTGAGCAGCTGGTGGTTGGGTAATCTACTGTTCCTATGGAGACACTCTGGAGGTCCTCGTACCTGATATTAAAAAAGATATGAAATTCTTATTATTTCAGAAATGATTATAAGAAAGTTCTTAAACTGTCGTCGCAGACAGACATTCCCAGAACACACAACCTGATTATTCAACAGTGTGCTTAGACTGTCATTGGCCTTTCTAAATAACAGTCAGGGTCGTCTGCCTCAGACATTATCAATGGGATGCAGTCTGATAGACATTTATTGCGTAATTGATCAATATTACTAAAGCTGCCTATGAGAAGCACTTAACTTGAATTGATTCTAATCTGGACGAGATTCCACATTAATGAAGTTATGATTATCATCCTCATCATCATCAGCATCATCATCAAGGTTTTTAAGTTTCCAAACTGTTAACAATGAATGGGTGGTGTTTTCTGAGAGACGTGTTTACTACAACACTTGGCGACCAAAGACTGAAGCGAATTTCCTAATTAGAGCATCTGAGGCACAAACATCGTTCTGCACATGAAAGCAAAAGACAACAGCCGGACTGTGCTGTGTTCCTGAGTCAAAGCCCAGGAGATGAATGGCCGACAATACGGGTATGGTACGATCTTGGTCCAAGCAAGGGTTCCTGTTTATTTTTCATTTATTTAAGCAGTGATATCTCTTTTTTCCCAAGTGAACTGTCGTCACCCCTGGTTACCTGTAACTAGGATAAAACATAAGGGTCTGAGTATGAGGTAGCAGTCTCCGTTAACGCAAATATCCAATTATTTCTTTGAGAGTTCTTTTCCGTTAAGAGATAAATAAAGCCTTTAAGCACTAAGAGCAGAATAATTTACCGTCAGTCACTGGAATAATCACTGGTTTGGTTTTCTCCTGCATCCTAAAGTGAGAACGTATAATTATTATTATTATTATTATTATCAGTTATAAATCTTGGCTTGTCTGCAGTAATGCAGGGTCAACTCCGAAGATGAGATGAGATGTAATGTTGGTATGATCGCACACTAAATGGACGAACCAAAGTTCTAGTAAACTCAAACATTCTTAGCATGAATTCATTCTTAATGTCTACATAAACAAATCAGTTATTATCAGTTGGAACCAATTTGCAGCAAGTGAATCACATATTATCCAAAATATAAAGCTCGCATTTGGATGCATTTGAGGGCACTGAGCGGATCGTAGCCGTACTTCTATTTCAGTATAACATCAAGAGACACATTCATAACCATGCTGAGAATGCTTCGATCGCGCAATTTGTCGTGCAAACTCAAATTAACTGTTGACACACTGATCAGCCTCTTACCTTTTTCTACCATAAGTTCTTTTCATCTTTAGAGCATCTTGGGCTTGAGACTCGTCATTCTAAAACATTCAAGTACAGAACTGTGAGGATCCAACGTTGTGTATGAAGTTAACAGATTGTAGGCATTCAAACGCTACTTATTAGCAACACTTCCTGGTAACCACCAGATAGCTTTGTTGATTCAAACACATGGTTAAAACAAGAACAATACAATCACATGCAAAACCATAAGCAGCGGGATGTATATTCCATTCAAACTGCATATTCATTCTCACCTTAGGGTATCCGACTGCATTTGATTCACAGGCTCTTTCTGGCATTCGCTGAACAACTGTTGGAAAGACTGAAATTTTATGTGATTCAAAATAATGAAAAGACACTGTTGCACAGTGATGGCGTAGTTTTCAAAACAAAAGCTGCCACGTTCGTCCGCATATGCGATACAGTGGCAGGTGAAATAACACGATGTTTCACAGTCAAAGTTACTGCAATGTCGAGTGTACACTGTTTATAATCATTTGAATAATGTCTTTTTTTCTGTACCTGGACATGGCACTCCGCTTTTAGGTTGTGACTGGACAGACTTTCTTTTTCTTGGCACGTACAGAGGTGACATATCCCCTCCAATGTGGGCGGGGTCCATTCTAGGAGGGCCAACCCCCCCCCTCAAAGAATTCACCACTGAAAACATATAAGAAAGAATCACAGAACGTCAAAAAATGCGTGACAGTGTTACATATCTCAATAATTAATTCGGGTTTCTATATTATTATCTACTATGCTTCCACCTGGTCCCACATCAGCAGATCCACAGATTTTTACAACGTATAATAGTAGAGCTAGTCTAGAAAAGTGAGACAGAGGCATTGTTGCAGTTTCGAGCTGTTGGTTTTACCTTAAAGCCACTGAGCAATCAGCTGGCACACCTGGTATTTATTACCCGGTGTTACCTGACACCGCTACAGTACCTGCTCCGGGTGACGGGCTTTAAGTAAAACAAAGAGCTCGGAAACTACTCCTACACTTGATCACATAATTCATAACTATTCCCACAGCTGTGTTAGTGATATTATATTTACATTTACATTTTCCTAGTCTTATTATTATTATTGTTATTATTATTATCTATTATATTTTTTTATAAGCCAACTTGTTTGTTATCAGCAAATAGCAGAGAATCAAAACTACGAGGATGGACCCATTATTTGACCAGCTCGTTTGGGTTTACATTAGGAGTGATCTTAATGTTTAATTAACCTGTAAACCTATAAATCTCTTCATCAACAAATCATTGCATCTGAGGAAATACGGTACACACTAACGCTGTATCTCCTCCCAGGCTGTTCATTATTTTATATCAGCAAATCTTGTTAATTTTAGAAAAGTTAATTAAATCCATTAAAACTTGGCCAGTAAATTCCACATGGAAACACCTTTGATTATCATAGTTATGTAATTTTTCACTGATATATGGGATATATCTGGAATCATTCTGATAACAGTCCCAACCCAATGCTGTACTAACAACATATTTTTAAGGAATAGCTGACAGGTGTGTCACACGGCAGTACTTTATGAAAATGTACAGGGGCGACGCTACGGAGAGTATTATTGTGATACTGTAGCATGACTTTCCAAGTTTAATTTCATTCTAAAGGCCATGGTGAGATACTCTAATGGTTATTACAAAAATACACCTCCACATTTATGACAAGAGTGTCACAGATGCAGAGTGAAGTTTCTACAGAGGTTCTGTGTTTACATGTGGAACCATGATGACTTTTGATTGTGCAACTGGAAAATAAAAACATCATTTAAAAAAAAAAAAAAAACCCACAGTGGGGTTCATTAAGAGTTTCTGTGATGCATAGTTGGAGCACTGCTTTACAACATACAGGGGATTGCAAAATAAGATTTCTCTGCAACATCTTGAAAGGTGTTTGGTAGAATATTTGGGTCTGCTGCTGCAGACTCTTTCAAAAAAAAAAAAAAGGTTCTTTAAAGTACCAAAAAATGGTTCTGCTGACATACTGTTGGCGCCGGAGGCACCCTTTCCTGCAGCCGTTATGTTTACAGTGTGTGTTGTATTTCCATCATGCTTGACATTTGGACGGTGCATGCATTTGGCTGTGCCCCTTGTCTCGTTTGCAGGCCACTGCCTTACAGTTTAATGAACAGAGCTGTTAAATAACGACAGAAAAATCCCCGAATATGTTGATATGTTAAAAGAAACAGATAAAGTGTATGGTTTGTGTGTGTGTGTGTGTGTGTGTGTGTGTGTTTGTTTTTTCCTTGGTCCAGTGAACCTCTACAACCAGCCATTCCAGGACTGAGGCGAGAGGACTTCAACCCACCATCATTATTGTCTGTGTGGGATTAAAAAAAAAAAAAAAAAAAAACCATAACATTTGGCTTTTGACGACGACGGGCAGGAAAACACGTCCGAAAGCTGCAGCTAAAGCAGAACAAGTGGACTTAGCCAGTTAACAAGCCGTTTGGGGGTTTTTTGTTGTAGTTTTTTTTTTTTTTTTTTTTTTTTTACCCCCCCCCAGGCAGAGACACCATAACCTGACCTGTCCGCCTTTCATTGTTTCTTATCGTAGGAAGAAATGCTAGAGAGCCCTACCGTCCTACAGCTCACTCCCTCTGCAAGGACGGTTAGCCTCCATGTCTTCGAGCCTGGCCTCCTCTGTCGCCTTTTCCCCCGGCAGCGATAGCACCGGGAAAGGCTAACATCGAGGGAGTCCCGATCCGGCCGCTTAAAAAACTCTGGGACGCAACCTAAGCTCGGTCGGCATCTAAATATGAGTCAGTACACCGGCATAATTCACCACACTGTGTTAGTGTCTTCTCCGGAGGAACGCCCTCCTGCTGGAGAGAACAAATAAGACCCGCATCTGCTGCTCCCTTCAGGTGCTGTCGGAAATATCGACCTTTTTTTTTTTTTTTTTTTTTTTGAGTGACTCTAGTTTTCATCGATCTCAGTTAATGAAAAATGAAAATACTGCTCGGTTCCCACACTTCGTGTTTTGTTAATGGCATTACTTAAAGCCCCCGTAAGTGAATTCATTTCACAGTCTGCCTTAATGTAGTCCACCCTCGAAGGTGAACGATGTCTACCCTTTGGCATGGCCGGATTAATGGGCTGGGAAGGGCCATGGGCAGAAATGAGCTACCGGGCCCCTACAGTGTTGTGAAATGGGAGGGGCCGCCGGCTCTCCCCGAGTCTGTGTTCCTATTTCAAATTTTTCTTTAAGCGATATCCTTAATGTTACACGGGAATCTCCTGGGTAATGTAACAATCATGAAAGTTTATGTTATGGCCGCCAGCTCTACTCACTTCAGCTTCATTTCCGAGAAGCTATGTTTTGTCTGTCACTTTGACACGGCGTCTTAATAGCACAATATCCATGAGCCTCGGGCAGCGTTGCTCTGGAGATGAAGCCGGTCAGAGTTGCGAATCAGAAAGTTAGGGACTACGTCATGGTCCGAGTTTTTCTCATCGCAGTAATCTTTAGCTCTCGCCCCCACATTTGGCAGCTCATGTGACAAAACTTTAAGCTCAGTGATTGGATGTTTCCTGCCGAAATGCGCTTTGGGAGTCATAGTTGACTTCTCCCCTGGAAATTTTAAAAGCTTGTACCTTTGACTTTTTATCAAAGAACCTGATATTTTATAACACAGTGTTTAATCGTTTAGACTGAGGATTCAACCGGGAGACTTTTGTACGGATCTAAGCCGAGGAAGAGTTCCCACCCCGTCACGTAAGATGGGGTAACACGGCTCTTTGGGAAAAATGAATTAGACTTTTATTCCCAGAACCAGGGGCAGCTAAAATAACTCCTCACACTTTGCAACTCTTTTATTCCCCGTTGCTCACCTCGTCTGAGGCCTGCGTACTGTATTTCTATCAGAGCTGCCACTATTTGTTAAAAACTTAATATATGTTTGAACGTAGGAAAAAATTAAATATTCAGTCTGTGATGATATGACCAAAACTGAAGTTGACAGTTCATAATTTCATCCCGCCGTGTCCCTCTTATCTAATGCACACAAAATGGAGATAACTAGCAAGTTGAGCCGAATGGATAATCAGGACAACAAACCATCGAGAAGTAATGTGTTTAAGCTTTTTGGATTCGACATTATAGATGGAAAAATTATGAATAAAGGCAAGGCAACTCTATCACAGTAACATGACCATGATAACAAAGCTAAAGTCACCTGTTAGCTCTTTGCTCGCTGAGGTAGTGGGGGCATCGTCGATGAATGGAACAATGTCAATTCTACAGTGTAGTTTAGGATTAGGCGACAAGGGTTACATTTAAGTAATTTTAATATAAGTGTTATTCCTAATATCTTCAAATTTGACATTTTAGAAAAGTGTGAGTCCTAGTTTACTGTGCTGTAAAATTAAACAGCACCAGATTTGCTGTGTGGTTGTCTGATTAACACATTTAAATATGCACCATTTAAGCCTCCGTTCTACCTGTGTTCATAACCTACCGCTCCAAAGACAAGAACTGTGTCTTTTAATTGATTAATGTGATTCTTATGGTCAGATGTTGATTGGTTCTCTAGATGTATCCTGTAGGCTTTAACCAGCCCTAGTTACTGAGTAGTATACCAAGCAGAGACGGCTTTAGCTCAAACGAATGAGACCTGACTGAATGTGGGTAATTACAGCATGGAAATTTTCGGTTTTCTTTGACAGGGTTTTCAGTCGTGAGTCATCGTCAAGTTGGCCCACACAGCATCCAATTGCAACCAGTAGGTAATACAGAGTAATATAAACACTTAAATACACAGGAGGGAGAAGAGAAATCAGCTGCTGTGGTGTTTGTTTGGACTAAAAAGACAACTATTGATCATTCCCGAAATCCTCTGAAATTGTTGAAATACCTTTTCAACAAAAAATAACAATTTCTGACTAAAATTACCAAGTTAAAAATTCTTAAAACACCTCTACTCCCTCTCCCTCATTAAAAAAAAAAAAAAAAAATCCAGACTCTTTAACTGTGCAAACTATGCAGAAGTTTAACTGCTGGACATAACACGTCTCGACTGAAAAATCCCAGTGAATGTGCACTGGAGTTTTCAAGTATCCACATCTCACTTGTCTAAGCTGCTTATTGGACCTCGATTGGCTATACGTCTTACACTTATGTTTGAGGTTTGATTATTATATATGTCCCTTGAACTCTGAAATAAGCTGCAAAGGTTACAGTTGCACAAAGGAAAGGTGCTCAGACGTTCCTCTATGTGGCTTTCACCTAGATAATGAAATATGCAGCAAGTTAGTGAGTTAACACTTAAAAGCAGGTTTATTCCACAGCTAACCTGGTAAAGGCTGATCCTGTTCTGCCCTAGTGCTTAGACTCCCTCCACCCCCATGTGAGGGGACTCAACATGGTAGGCTATTTCTGTATTCTAAAAACAACACATAGTAAGTGCCGGTGGCCGTGCATTGCACTGGCAGGGCTGCGCAAATTTGCTCTACAGTTCCTGCTTCCTCCTGCTGTTGTGTTGTGTTTATATCTTATGTCTGTCTAAACACTGACACAATGGCATGTTTCATCTCTGCACTTCCTGTTTTGTGGTCAACCTTTGATCACTTTGCTTGTGAAAACAAAATTGAAAGTACACCGTAGTTAATTTTCTGGCAAGTGTAGACATCCGTAAGAAAGTCTCAGTCTATTTTGTAAATAAGCCTCCCAAATTTTTTTAAAATAGTGATGCTATGAACTGCTGAATATCTACCACGCATCGGAGTATTACAGATTATAGACCTCTAATGTGTCTTCTGGGCGAGTAAAAGCTAACAAATTATAATTGTGTCTACAGCTTGTTGTCATTGCTGAAACAACCAGCTAATGCAGCTAAAACATTTGTGACTGCCATTAGATTGGTTAAATAAACCTTTGTTGTAAAAATGTAACTATACAATCACAAAGTTATGAGAACAAAATAACTAGAGACTAGATGTGCTGCATTATGAGCTGGCAAAGCAGTTGTGATTAAAAATGTGAATATTTTTTGATTAATTTACCCCAAACGATATTTAGATTAAAGCTGTATATAATCTAAAACATTTCTGACTTTGGCACCCCCTAGTGGTAGTATCAAAAGACAATATGGCTGACAAAAATGCACGCCGCAACACCAGCCCAAAAATGTAATCAATTGCTGATTTGAATTGTTTTGTTCAGTTCAGTTATATAACACTTATTGACTATGTAGATAGCCATTCACAC
This sequence comes from Xiphias gladius, assembly GCF_016859285.1. Lineage (NCBI taxonomy): Eukaryota > Metazoa > Chordata > Actinopteri > Istiophoriformes > Xiphiidae > Xiphias > Xiphias gladius. The sequence goes on along the minus strand of NC_053403.1, from coordinate 3,758,127 downwards.
GTGGATCAGTACGCACATCAGTAAGTGATATATTACTGTAAACAATGGGACATTATGGGGCTGCGTCTGACTATCCTCAGTTCAGTCTTGGATTCTACATTTAGTCTGTTGCTTGTTATCAGTGTTTTTATTCAGTTTGGTACAAAACTTGGTCTATATGAGATTTTACTTAATCTGGTTCAGGCAGTGTGGTTACGGAAAATTATCTTACAGCTCAATAATGTCTCAAACATTCTTCTTCATTTGTTGTGAGCGTCATGGAAAACATTCTTTGTCTTCTTGGCAGGAAAAACTGCTGCTCATCAAGTCTTTGTCGAGAAGTTTAAAGGCTGTGGCCATACTGAGGTGAACAATTCTGAAGAATGTGACTACTGTCTGGTTTTTTGTCCCCTCACGATGAAAGTCCTGGTAAGAAATGCCTCTGGTTAATGTTTGGCCAGTTTCACACTGGCTGGTAAAATTTATACGGCGAAATATGACCAATCAGTGTGAAATGTTCCTTATTTTGGAACATAAGTATTGTTTTTGTACAGGCTGTAATTGGTCTTGCAATGCCTTTATTCTTAACTATTCCCCCCAAGGCCCCAAATTGGCCAATCCTTAGTCCAAAATTATGTCGTTATTATTTAAATGCTGGCATGACCGATCCTTACAATTAGGAGGATGAATACTGCCTTTAACAGCACGGCTTGGCATCCATGTTTGATGACTGGCTAAAGCTAACTTTCTATTGAAGAAATATTCCTTAAAAAAGAGTGTCCACAGGTCTGTGGATTATCCACAATAACTGAGACACTGTTTCTGGGAGCAAGTGTGGTGACGATTTTTTAAATTGTAGTTTTTATGCATTGTAAGCGCCACATAATAAATTCAAATTCCTTTCCAGGCAAAAAAACTATATTTATGTTGGGGATAAGGTCAAAGATCGTAAGCACCCGCGTTACCCTCCACTCTACAGATTTTTTGAATCTTTCAGATCACTGTTTTGGTCTTACAGTTCACAACTTTACTGTTACGACTCTCATCACACCTTAACTCTCGACCCTTGTTTCCAGATGCAGGCCGCAGCTGTCAGTGACTAGCTGGTGCACATAGTGGAAAATTTAGCAGCTAAGGAGCTGGACATATTTCTCAGGAGTTGGTGAAGACCAAAACTACAAATGGAGTAAAGACCAAACTGATCTCCACTCTTAAGTTTCTACTTGTTCCTGACTCAAATTGGTTGTGTTATCTCTGTGCTTACAGGTGGTAAACCGATAATCCTGGTGGTGATGCATCACACCTTTGAGCAGAACCATGTTGTAGCTGAAAGCAGGAGACTGGTGAAGAACTCGAACGTCTACCTCACAGTGGACTTTCTATTCTATGAAGGCAAACTCCTGAAGTGTAACCACAACGATCTGGCATGGTTTGATATCAAGAAGTATCTTGGATTCCAGGTAATGACTAGATTTACTGATGTAATACAATCAGACTTACACACAATCAGTGTGGAGTTAGCTGATATTGTCAGTAAGGGACTGTCACTGTGTGACGTGACTGTCATCACACAGTCAGTGATTATTACTAATTTTTATTTCTCAGGTTTTTTCTCTCTTTCTTTCTTTCTTGCAGGACTCTTTCTTTCAAAACACCATCAATTGTGTGTTTGTTAATGCAACTGTTTTCATGAATTTCAGTTTTCAGATCAGATTTTTTTTAAGTCTCTCTTAATACTTCACTCACATGGCCATATGTACATTAAAAGAGTTATTGGTCTGTGTAATCCTCGTGTCCATGCCGGCTTTAAAGCAATACTTTCCTAGTAGGACTCCAATGTAACAGACTGATTTAATAACTAAATCTGTTTTATCATGGCTTGAGCTTGTGTTGCTTTCCACAGTGGACATTGTAGTATAATTGTATATAGTGTATATTGTAGTGTTTCTGTGTCCACCAGATTTTAGAAAATGAATATGACATGTCTGATAGCCAGAACTATGAAAATAATTCCCAGGTTGTAAAAAACCCTTGAATTTTCTTGCATTTCCTTTGCATTAAGAAATAATGACATTGGTATTATTATTCTAATATGTTAGCTAAGTCATTTAGTTTAGGATAGTCACACAGTTTAGGATATTATTATTGTTGTAACTGTGGAATAATTGTGAAGGCTGATATACATGTTTTTAGGCTGAACCTTTTGGTCACAAATATTGTATCTGCAGCACAGTACAAAGTGAAATGATGGAAAAAAATAGAAGATCTGCAGATACAGGCCTTAAGAAAGTGGCTGAATGTTAGAAAAAAAACATCAATTCATTACACAAAGCTGCCATAAGATAAAAAGTGAGTTACTTCAAACGATAGGCCCACAGTTTCTCATCTTGTCTGACTAACACGACCATGTACAGTACATTGAAAGGGTTTATGGTTGCTGTAATTGTTCCTCGTGTCCATACTGGCAATGTAAGTGATGGGGGACAAAATCCTGTCTTCGTTTTGGGCAAGAATGCATCGAAAAGTTCAGTTGAAGCTAATATGATGCTTCAGCAGACACAGTTTTCAAATCAAGTGGACATATTCCAAAGTTTAAGTCTTTTTATTGCCCTCTTTGTGGTGTTGATGAGCTGCAAGGAGGGATGATAACACAAAGGGAGAAATGGGTGCTAAATACACTGTAACTTTGAAATATATCCACTTGATTTATCTAACTCATATTAACTTCAGCTGAACTTTGAATTAACATTTAAATTTTTACACGGAACAAGGACTTAATATTTCGCCCTCTATCACTTTCATTGAAATTGTTATAAGAAGACATTTTTTGCTGCTAGTACGGACAGAAACCAAAAACCCTTTCAATGTACAAATGGGCATGTCACTATTGTTATAAGATAGACATGAAAAAATGTGAAGCCTTTGTTTAATGAGAATGTAAAGCCAGGGTTAAGTTCATTTCAACTCCAATAACTGTGCTCGAGATACAAGTTTTTTTTGTCATGTACATGTTTAAATGTGTGTTTAGTAGAGTAGTATGTGCTCCAATCCCATGAAGTTTTAAATTAAGACTAAAATCTATATAAAATAATGATTGTTGCTACTTTGTGCCACTTGAAGTGCGATTATAAAATCGTTATATTATAAAGTAAGATTACATTATTCATTAAGAATAAATAAGAGTGAGCAAATCGGAGTAACTATCATAACTGTTGGCTTCACTGTGCAAATTTGTCTTATAGCTGTCAATCAAATGTGATGGATTCCTTTCAAAAATTAGTTAAAGTTTCATAAAAAAAAATACAGATTCTAGCTTCAGTTTCCATTTGTAATTCCAAATTCCATTTGAATGTACATAAGTTTAACTTTAGGGTCCAGCTCATCACTGGCCACCCCTACTGTGAAGAACTGTGGCAGCACGATCATAAATGCTTTTTGACGACAGAGCCTGGGGGGTCCAGTCAGGATTGAAGAGACGGTAAATGGAGTCAAATAAATAAAAGATCCCTTAAGAAAACCTGCTCTAGAGTGATGTGGATGGAGATTCAGCTTTGAGCAAGATAACAGTAAAGCATGTAACCAAGCAAATGTTAGAAGACTAATGTCAAGGCAAGTTGCCAAGTGGCAAAGCCAAAGAAATGAAAATCCATGACATCCAATCTAACAGAACTGACACACCAGGTGAACAAAACTGTAAGTAGCGGCAGGTATCAGACAAAGCCAAGTCAAGCTGTCATCACTGAATTTGTTGTCTCTATAAAACACTAAAAGGAATGTCAAGCTTTCTACATTTGCATTAAACGTCTCTGTATATCCAAATAAAGTGCATGTGGGATCGTCTACCAGTATCTGAAACCCCCACACAACCCAACAAAATCATGACCAATTCAAGCACCATTAGCAGCAAATAGCCTGGTTGCCAAGGTACAACACAATAAATACTTTTGAGTTTAAAAGTGTGCGCAATTCATCATGTTGAGCCTACAAACACCGGGAGAGTATGATGGCAGGCTTTTTGCCCTGCCTTCAAGTGTGGCCATTTGGAACGGTGAAACCACTTTTGCGTTTAGACCTGGTTGGATGACATGTCATACGACTATTGATTACTTTGTGTTTAATTTTTCAAGCTTCCTGATCTATCAGACTTAAACAGACCTGGAGTCCTGTTGTTTACTTTTAGTGCCATGACATCGCTGCAAATTTGATTTAACTTTGAGAATACTGCCAGCACTTCAGCCGTTCCGATCTTTTCTCTCTCTCTCTTGCCGCTTGATGACAGCTTTGCGCTGAGCAGTGGAGGTCTGGCGGATGGGGATTAGTTAACATGGGGCGGGGGGGGCTGCTGGGATGGGGTGTTAAGGTCACGCCTCTGGCCTAAAAAGGCAAAGCAGAATACCAGCAGCAGTGATCTGGTCTAAGAATAACTCAGGGCCTGTGGCTCAGAAACACAGCATGAATGTAACAGTACCTAATTAGATTCAGACTTTTATAGTTGGCAGTTGAAAATTTTTGACAATAACAAATAAAGAGAAAGATTATGATGGTCAAGGCAAGATTATTTACATTTTTAAGCAGTGTGAAACCACTGTCCACACTGTTATCACGTGACTGCAGCAGCAACATTGGCTGGTGGGATAAAGTTACCTTGAAGCTCTCTCTCCCAGTCTCTCTTCCCTCTTTCCCTTGCATCGTCCGTCAGTCCCCGTGGTCAATCTAATTCTGTCAGAGCTGGTGGAGGGGGGTCAGGCTGCTCTATCTACAACACAACCAGGGAAAGGGCAAAGACACTGACCACCTCAACCTAGTCTCTGTCTGTCTCCCCAGCCCCATCCACTGGGACGGAAGTCAGCTATCAGGACCACCTCGCAGTCATCTGGACCCATCGAGAGTTTCTGACTTCTGGAACAAGAAAGGAAAGTGCAGATTTCCTCCTGAATGGAAAAAGAGGTGTAGTGTTACCAGTGGCTGCCAAAGGGTTCGAGTTTTCCACATATCCTCGGCACCAGCCATTCACATGACGTTGCTGGATTGGAATTAAGAACTGGGAATAAATCACACATAAAGGAGTTGAGGATCTACTGTAAATATTTGTTTTCATGGCAACATAATCTGTACAAAGGATTTTCTGTTGGACTAGAACTTTTATTTTGATACTATGACTGAAGCAATTGAAGGTAAAGTATCATCACATCAAGTATTTTTATTCAGTTTTATTACATAAAAGAAGCCTCATAATATAGGTATGAAGATCTGTATGTTTGTTTTGCACACAGACCCTGTGACGTTGTGCTTTCTTGTGTGTAGGGGAATTTCATGATTGGAAGTATCTAAAAATATGCTGCTATCATGTATCTGCTCTTTGTAAGGCAGCTTCAAGACCCCTGTGACATCTACAGTGCTGTAGAAGATCAGTCAGCATCAACACTGTGCCTCCTGTTGCATGTAACCACACCAACTGATATTGTTGTCATACCATTTTAACTGTTTTTTGTCTGAGAAGACAAAAGGGTCTGCAGCTGTTGGTGCCATTAAAGATTTGAAGCCTGTTATCTTGAGACCTCGTGAAAGTCACGGCTTAATTACACACCAATGATGCACCTGCACGGGCGTTGTCACTTATTTTGGCTGATTAAACATAATCTCAGCACTGTGCATGCAAGTACCTAATTGACAGCCCCATGACAGTTTCAATGCACTTGTGAAGGCGGGACAACTTGCACTCTTATGATAGGCCTTTTTCATACAAGAGATTTTGACATCAAGTAGGAAAAGCATTATATTCTTAAAAGTAAACGGAGCTTGATTGCTTCAGCTTTGGTCTGAATACCTTTGAGCTGAAGAGAGCTCGTAAACCAGAATAACTCAAAGCACCTGTGTAGGTGTGCAGGCCCTTTAATTCAGGGATAATTATCTTGAATAAGGACTGTTTTTCTTGAGATATTAACATAAATAGTGTGTTAAAAATTATGTTTGATTTTAACAGAAGGTCCATTTACACAAGGTTTTCTGGAGTTATCTGTCACATCATGGTCTTAATCAGCAAATGCAGCTGGCGACAACAACTGAGAACAATTCTATAACAACTTAGCAAATGGCCATTCACTAATGTAGACTGTAGCATTTGGTTGAAAGCTCTGAAAAAAGCAAGTGAGGGATTAAAATATTTTTTTCAAGCAGCTATTTCCAAAGGTTGAGAATTAACTTTTCAGAACCAAAAAAAAACCAAATCTAATTCCCAATAACAATGTAATTATCTTTTTATCTCAGGATATAAAACTGTTTTCTGACAGTTACTTCCTAATTATTTCCTTGCTACAAGAAAATGAATGGTGGTAAAAGACCTACTTATTTTATCCTAAGTTTTCTTCTGGGTTGGCTCCTCCTCATATAGCCACATAGAAAAAATGTGAAATTGTGGAAGCCCCTGATCTTGTGAAAGATGACAATATTATTCAACATTTCACTCAGACTATTGCATTTAAAACATTTAGACATAAGAGCCCCTTGGTGTGTTACAATAATTAAGTCAAGATCATAAAATTTCATGTTTTGAGATCACAATAAACAGGCCTTAAATTTATACTAGTGACTTGGCTTATGCACAACTAAGATCTTCACGTTAAAGCATTCTGGAAAATGTACTGTAACTTCTAGCTTGATTTTGCTGTGGATATATGAGATGTGCTGATATTACAGTGCTGCTTGCATTTACCATTTGGAGGAGAACTTATATCAAAGGCTTCTTCTGGAATTTTTGGCAGCAAGTGTGTTTAAAAGTAAACATGGGGGTTATGACAGTTCAGTGAATGCACAAATCAGGCCAGTCAGAAGTGTTTACAAAGTGTTTGAAAAACGGTCCATACTCAAGGAAGTGAATTGATGTCTGTGAGGCAGCAAGCAGATCAAATACAAAATTTGTGACTGTGAAATGGAGACAATCCAGTAGAAAAAAGTGGAGAAACTAACATGTGCCTAATTTCGTATGTTGCAAATTCTCGTTTTCCAAATATAGATTACAAATAATCTGTAAAACAGTCATGGAATCTGTGATACTGTCGTTTTTTTTCTGCAGTGTAGTATGTAGGATGTGTTGTCGGCGTTTTGTAGTTATGGTGACCTGTAATCAATTTCCTCCCACTCATTATTGTATCCTACACTGTCTGAATGGACCGTCTACAGTGTCCGCTCTAACATTACAGCAGATGCAACACTCGGGCTAGTTGGAGACATGGAAACAGCAGCTTCTGTCAAGCTACTAACCTGATTAATAGCACCACCGTGCTTAACCAGCCGGGTCGCACAGGTCTCTGCTGTGCTCAGTTCAGCTCTGTGCACTCATTGAGGAAATGTTATGACTACACGTGCCTGTATTCTGAACGAACTGAACTAACTCCATATAACTGCTCTGAGCTGAGCTGTCATGGATACCCAGTGAGAGTAACAACAAAAACGTCGTCCACAGTGTGGAGACAGGTCAGCTATAAGGGGAGAAATCATGCATGGCTGGTTGATCAAACCACTCAGAGAGTGGTGCCCAACACAGGCATCAGACTGAAGGGGGGAGGAGAGATTTACAAGTTATGAATATTTCAATGCCTATTAATTATGTCCAAAAATAGTTCACTAAATATTTTGTGTGTAATTTTGACAGAGATCTGAGGGTTTGTGGATCTGGATCTCTGAGTGACCAGAGTGAAAATTACTCACCCCTTTTGAGCACATTATCTGCTGAGTAAATTTTATGACAATCTAAACATTTTCATTTCGGTACTCTTTTTGTGAACAACTGGAAAGTTTTGTCTGACTGTGTCAGAAAAGTCAGAGTGCCTGTGGGAAACTGAAAAACAAGGTTTCAGTGTTTCAGTGGTTAGCACTACATCACTAAAAGAGCAAATGTAGAGTGGATTTTGCCTTACTGCTGCACAACAATAAAAATCCAATAAAATAAAAAAAAAACACAATATTTAACAAGAAAACATTTGACCTGACAGTGCTAGATGGAAAAACTCTGTCTTTACTCAGTAACTGCCACTGAAATGCCCCGTGTAAGCTATTACAGTGGATCTACCCAATGACTGACAGTCAAACTGCCGTGGGTCTGGTTAATCAGAGGAAGACTGTGGTTTTACTGGGCAGCTCCCAGTGCAGCTTTCTGGATCTGTAGCATAGTGAGTTACTCAAAAAATCTTAACCTCTGCAAAACCTCAGAGACTGACAAGTTTCTGTTGTAGCCTTCTTATTAATTAACTGTGACTGGGATGTTTCTATGTGAAGTTTGTGTATATCAGGATATTTACTTTCTCTTCATAAACTTGAATTCAGGCTAATTCTAGTTTACTATTAGCTTATGTACTTTATCTTTACTTTACTTTGGCGTCAAGCATGTTCAAGCATGTAGCTGAAATGTTAGCTAACACCAAACTCTCAAATTTATCCAGTGAATTAGCTAATAAAATAATAAAATATCTATGTATGCGTGATGAATCAAGGCATATGGTTGATTAGGGTATATTGGTTTTTGTTAGCCTGGTTGTTTGTTAGCATTGGCTATCTAGCACGATAGTTGTTAACATGAGAAGTATGACATGACCTGTATTATGACTGTTTCGTTTCTGTCTTTTAATTAAATGACAGCAATTTAAAAATCTTAATGAATTACAATACATTACATCTTCCCTCGTATATGAATCAAATCATAAGTGACCTATACTGTTTTAGGCAACTCAGATTTGATCCTGATCATATTTTAAACAGTGAATATTATAGCTCGTACCTTCAGTATTCAAAATATTTTTGAGCATTTTTTTTTGATGCATGAGAGCTACTCATGCCTTATTTCTCATTTTACACAAATTACATGAAAATCCAGCAATTTGGTTTTTAGTTTCAAGCTCAGTTTTGTTCGAGGTGAAAATCTAATCGTAGTGGTGTCACTGGATTAATATTTAGGGGGAATCCAAAATCCTCAGGAGTCATTCATCTAGAGATCAGGAGTATCTATACCAAATTCCATTGCAGTGTGGTAAAGTGTTTTAAAAAAGTAATTCATATGGCAGAAAAGCCCTCCATTAATTTGCCATGGGCAAAATTTGTCTTTGTATTATTTTTCTAAAACAGCAATTAATTTACTTTAACTTTAGTTAAAGCTAGGCAGAGGAATGGCACTTTTTTTTAAGTATAGTTTTTGCTACTCTCTCTGACTTATCCTCAAAAAAGCCAGATTGACATTTTTCAGGACATTTAGTCACACTTATTCAAACCTATACCAGCAATCCAGCATCAGGACAGTCGTTCTCACATTAGCCTCTCGGAAGTTTCAAATGTGGTCACTCATATTTTGAACTGACCTGGAATCGGAGTAATGAGGTTAGATAGAGGTGTGTGTGTGTGTGTGTGTGTGTGTGTGTGTGTGTGTGTGTGTGTGTGTGTGTGTGTGTGTGTGCGTGCGTGCGTGCGTGTGTGTGTGTTTAGAGTGCTGCTAAGCTGTCTGAACCAGCAGTAACAGAGTAATATACAGTAGCTGCCAACATTGAGCTGAAGAGAGTCAACAGGTGGTCTGAGCTCCTAAAACAGTGACACCAGCAACTACATAGTGACTGATTTTATGAGACAAAACGAATCGTTATGGTATCGGTGTAAAATTTAACTGTTGATCTTCTGACCCTAAATGGTACTTGACCCACTTTCCTCATAGGTTCAGTTAGACGCTTTATTTCCTCTGAAAATCACAACCTGTGGCATGAAATGTAACTTGAAATGTGGATTAGAGTGCTTGAAATGTATGAATACTGGAACTTTACTTTGTTTGAATTATCAGAAGCTAAGGGTAGTTAGTTGTTATAAAAGAGAAAATAGTGTAGCATAACAAGAAACTTTAATATGCATTAGAATTAATTAATACTTTGCCTTTGTTCAAAATTTATATCAAATCTGCATAATAACTCTCCTCAGCCCTCACTATGCATGTACAACTATGCAAGGAAGTAGAAGAACTTTGAAAGACAGGAGTTTGAGGTTTTTACAGAAGGAAACTGTGAAGTTGAAATTAATTAAGGCTAGGAAATAGGATTCACAAAATTATAGACTATGGTCAAATGAGTATATTGTCCCTCACGCTAGGAAAAGACAAAGTATGACCATTGAAAGAGCAAAATAAGGTCCAAATAGGTAGCACAACACATTAATGAGTCTAATAGTAAACATACAGAAATCCCAATATGTATAAGTAAAAAGAGTAAAATATATAAGTTAGTTTTAATTGGCAATTACTTAGATAGCAACACATTAGCCTCAGACAGCTAGCTAACTGCTAATAGAATGCTAGCAAGGTTGGCCCTAAACAGGTCCCATAATTAAACGAACTAACTCACACTTAAACAATCAAAAAACAAATACAATAAATACCTACAGATAATGCTGCAACATAGGCGTTCTGAGAGTAGACAAAAGATGCCTGTCAGTGTTTATCCTTGGTCACAGATTTGACAAGAGGGCGGTTTTAACATCGTCAGTCCATAGCAAAATGCTGTTCCTATGGAACTCTGCCAGTAAGGGTTGCTATGGCAACACAGTGATGAACTGAAACCAACTGCCGGTGGCAAGAATATCTTATGAAACACCAAAATCAGGAAAATTATGAACCAAGGTTTGAGGGTTTTTTTTTACTCTTTAAGTTCTTTGGGCAAATTTATTTGCTACTTGGTTTCGCCTCACTGCTCTAGTCAACCCCCAATCACTCAGCACCAAATGCCAGTTAGCAACTAGCTTAGTTTCGAAAAAAGTGAAACATCTAATGTTAGCAGTTAAAGAGCCAGATATTTTTTCTCACAAGTTGGTTTATACCAAAGCAGATCTAACTATTGGACTTACATTTGTCAAGTGGACAGCAACATTCAAATGAATGCTAATGTTGCTCTGTGTCTGATGGATATGTATGTGAGGGGCAGCTGTTTGCTAACTCCTTAGCATAACAACTTAATGCTAGCAATATGTCAAGGCTAGCTTGCTTTCTTTTCTGTTCCCATGCCCTTGTGGCCAAAATTCTTTAAATACACTTCTAATGTCTGTAACTAAATGCCAGATCAACCAGAGGAATTACTCTAATTACAACTATCCTTTTCTACCTCCTCACTGTTACACCAAAGTTACGCCAAACTACATAAGAACTTCCCTCAGAAGATTTACACTTCTGAATACTTTAGAAAACACCACAAATTACTACAATAAACACTAAAAGGATCAGTCAACTCTGCAAGAGCAACAGATACTATAAAAATGTGTCTGACGAGACATCTTAAGAAATAAATGAAATGTCATGAGTTAGATTCACAGTCAATGACAAGAAAAATATCAACCCCTGTTCAATACACCCTTGGGCCGTCTTTGGCCTTCGTTAACAGCTTCCACACATCCTGGCCAAGACTCAATACAGGAGCTGGGGCAGCTTTCTAGAGTACCTTTGCATATAAACAAAACAATAATTTGAAATCATCCCCTTGGGGGGAGCATGATGACATGAATGGATGATCCTAAGAAGTTTAACTCGTCGATTTTGTTATAGTTTCCAAAAGGGATACCCAAATCTCAAAATGTCCTTCTGGCTTGCTGTTGATGTTTTAAAATACAATACATTCACATTAAAGAGCATTTAGTGCTCTTTAATTATTTCATTATTTTATTGTGCTTCAGTATTACTGGTTTTTTTGGATGAGTATAACAGGTCCAGCTGTTCATTTCAGACAAAATTAATCAGAACACTGAAAGGAACACAGTATATCAGCTTAGGTTGTCATGTATTGTCATCAGCAGTATTAATACTAACACTGATGATCCGTTATTAGATGTACCTAATAAGCTGGCAACGGAGTATAACTACATCCATAGCTCCTCTATAGCTACTACGGTTACTTCTGCTAATATTAAAATGGTGGTTGCACAGGGCAGCTAGCAGTGTGAATTTGTGGAAATGAATTCATTAAAAAACCATTGTAATCAAGGCCACATTTGATGCACTGTATCTGACCATGGTTACTCATATTTTACTCCTCAGCACGGTCGTCGACCACCACCACCATGGTCATCGACAGTAAGACTGGAGATGCCGGGTCTTCGTCTGTACGGACCTCCAAGAAAACCTTCACAGATGACCTCTGCTCTACTTTCAGCTCCCCGCTGGCCTGGATCTTAGTTCTGGCGCTCGTCATTACATGGTCTTGTGTTTTTGTCATCATGTTTGATCTGATGGACTACAAGACCATTTCAGGTATGGGAGGTTTTTTGTTGTTCATTTGTACTTCCACCCATTGTCACCTCTTAGCTTCTCAGTTTCAGATACAGAGGTGTATTAACTGGACTCAGACACAGAGGAAGAGCTATAGAGGAATAGGTTTTTGCCTCTTCTCGACGGAACTGTGGAAATCTTCATGTTGTATGGAAATGTATAAACTCCTGGGTGGAGTATATGCATTTTCATACAAGGTACAGCCAGCTTTTAGTCAGCCAGATCAGGCAGATTGTGGCTGAGTGTTGGCACGTGGCTCTGTTCTGGCACCAGAAGACCAAATGTGAACCTGCTGTGCCTCATACTGTATACAGCTATCAGATTGGCTCGGTTTTGAGGGTTAGAACTTACTGTAACTCCAGTTCGAGGCAAACAAAAGAGTTTTGGATCAGTGTTGCGGCAAAAACAGCTCAGGAGTCAGAAGTCTAACATCCAAGTAGTTTAGCAACCAACCGCTAATATACTGCGTATGATGTAACATAGAGATTTTAAGTAGATCTGTTTTCTACTGCAAAGTGCAATTTATTAAAGTAACATGCTGGTCATAGCATGGGTTTTTGTACTTGATTTGTATATTAGGATAGATTTTAAAGTGATTGCACATTTCTCACATTATCTTACATCACTTTTTTCTTCAAAGGTTTAACTGAGACTGACTGTTTTGTGAATTCGGCTGTTGTTTATGTAGTCCTGCACTTTTATCAGCCTCTGTCTGAGAACTAAATAAGAAGTGTTAATGCCAAATATTTGGCTCGCCGTGTTTCAGCATGGAGGATCAGTTTATGATGTGGAAACTATGTTTCAAAGATAGACCTTAAGGATGTAACAGTGCCAAGAAGAACAAGTAGCTGTCTACTGAGAAGGTGTTAGCTACAGGAGGATTCTACCGGTACAATTAATGACAGTTTTGTCTGCATAGTTGTCATGCAAACAGAAAGACAGAAAGTCATGTGCAAAACATCACGGTACATACAGTAGAGGCAGTGTGGGACAGGCTCTCTGAATCGGAGAACATGGATATCTCTGTTAGTATGAATTTTTTGTTTGTTTTATTTGTTTTAAAGTATCACTAGTACAAACCAACAAATTAGTTTGGTGCAATTAGATTGCTGTGACCAGCATCTATTTAATACTGCAGCATCAGTAAACAACAACAACTAGGGGTTTGCTTTAAACAGACACTATCTGTATCACAGGTAGAACGTGGCCCTCTCTCCTTTCCATTTTAACATTGTTTTAACTATTTTGAACTTTCATAAATGTTGGGTTTTTTTCGTATCTTTCTCTTCTGTGTTTTTCCTAATGTCCCTATGATTCTTCTATCTTTATGTTTCTGTACAACACATCTGACTGCCCTGATGAAAAAAATCTACTAATTTTACTTGTTCATTTGTTCATCTGTAGTGTCATCACTTAGTTGAAAGCTATTGGTTCCATTTCTCCACATAACATAAAAACAAACAATGCTTTCAAAACTTCATTAATTTCTGTTGTGTCCAACTCAATTTTCTAACCCTAACATGAACATCCTCCTTCATTTTGCAAATTATTACATATGATTCTCACCTTAAATTAATAGAAATCCATGCAAAAAACTGGAATGACCTAGCATCAGCAAAACATAGCAGTCCATGCATTTTTCCTAGACTACAATATTGCTGATTAATTATCTTCCACATTCACAATTTCATCTCGAACACGAGGATGCATGAAAAATGAGGAAAAATCATTGTGTGCATTGATTTTAAGAGAAATATCTATTTCTCTTTTGTTCTGTCCGTCACAGTATTCATTCAAATTCATGTTCAGTTACCAAGTCACAGGCAGTAGTCTGCTTGTTACAACCTTATCATCATCATACCATCACAATGTGAACACAGAAATACTTTATCTTACACTACCACTTCTTTTTTCCTTCTTTCCTTCCATCCTCCTTCTGTCCTCTTTTTGCTTCAGCTCTGTGCTTAATGTCTTTGCTTATGGCCACTGTGTTTCTCATCCAACCAGGTCACCCACCTCCTGGCGTCAGGAAGGTTTTGAAGGATTCAGGGCATAGAGGCAAGGCACCTTACCTGCTACTAACTTGCTGATAGAAAAACTAACAACCTAACATTGACTGCTGAGCTATCAATGTTAGACAGTCCTTCACAGATTAGTCTGTAGATCTTTAGAAGGATGCCAAGTACAAGCTGCTTTCTGTCTGGTATTACGTTCATGGTTTTATATTGACATTATTCTAGGAGGAGGAGAAAGAGCTTGTCCATTTCAAATGTCTTTGTGTTACCTGTATATTTCCGTATGGATAAGAAACCTCAGGTTCAAATATTTGAAAAACCAACGCAAGTATTTTGATTCCAGAAAACCAGAAAAACTTGGTTTTGAATATTTGAACTTCAGATGAACTTGATTTGTTCTTCATTTATCTAATTTTCTAGACAAGATCCTGTCTAGAAAACGAGTGAAATCCAGCTCTTCTGAAATCTCAACCTTAGTGATTTAAAATGCATTTTAAGGCTATACCTTTGTGTTTTGTTTCTATCGTTTTTTAGAATAATTCCGAGGGTTTACTTTGCATGTTTGCCATTTGTGTAGACCTGGTTGCGTTCACGGCTAATAATATTGTGAGATATGCAAAACACAATGGGAATGGGCAAGTTGAGGGTTTAAGTGTTTAATAAGGATGAAAATCCAAAGTGGAATCATGATTGACTGATACTTTGCATACAGAGTTCATGTATATCACGTCATGGCTACAACAAAAATCTAATATTCTGTTTTCTTCCTTTTCACATCTCCACAAGTTGAGAGTTTCTCAACCTTTCATTCGAAATTCGGATCTAAATGACAAACATGATTCAAAGTAAATCATGTTTTGATGGTGTTTACACTGGGAATACTGGCCCTCCTTCATCAGACTGTCTTGGAAACA
This sequence comes from Xiphias gladius, assembly GCF_016859285.1. NCBI lineage: Eukaryota > Metazoa > Chordata > Actinopteri > Istiophoriformes > Xiphiidae > Xiphias > Xiphias gladius. Next base: position 3,742,939 of record NC_053403.1, on the reverse strand, counting down.
ACTGCATACTGAGCACTGGGAGACTCATGTAAACCTCGCTGTCTGTTTATTGAAACAACTGCACAACCTCTAAACAAGCAGAGAGTTGATGTCAGCTCAAATTCAGCTGTTCAAATCAAGTACATAATGCCATTTACACAGAAATTTGATATTTTTCTAGCAGAAATCTTATTTTGTAATCTGTTGAAAATTCTAAACCTTAGTATCATGAGGTAATTTTATAAGGTTTTTACTGTTTAAAAGCACATTAGAACACATGAATAGTAACTCGATGATCTAGGGTCAGTGTGATTTTGTTAAGTGCTATTTGCACAGCAATATGCTGTGTAGAAGACCTGTTGCAGTAGTTAAACTAGAAGGCAGGTTACCCTTGCTCCTAACGTGAAATTGATCAATTTCTGAAATACAGATTTCAGCTTTTTGACTTCAGTTCCTGTTGCCCCACCTCATCTTAACCTTTTACTATAGAGTTTATGTTTTTGGCCATTTCCTCAATGCAGAGGAATGAGAGCAGTGTCTACATTGAGGAAATGTAAGAGTCAGAAGCTCCTACTGAAATGATTGCTATGTATTTGTTCGGTTTGGTAAATCAAACGAAATCAGTGACTAAATCCTCTGGTGTGATTGTGTGCCTCTATTTATGTCCCTGCTCCACCAGGAGGCCTCAGCAAGATCAGCTCAGACCCCATAAAGGTGGTGAATGATGCTGTGGAGGAATCAGCAAACGTGATCAGTGTAATATTAAAATTTGCTGCCAACCTGATCGCTCCTGAAGAAGACGAAGGTACAGTCACTCTACAAACGGTAGAAAAACACACATTAAGCTGCAAAAAAACGGAGCTATTTCATAATCGCGTTGGATTTGTTAAATAAAGTAAACAGGACAACATGATCACAGCTTATCTGATCAAATTATTACATGTTAGTGCTCGTACTACAGTTACTCATTTCCCTCTGCTCTTCTCTAGGAAATCTATACGCAGTGAGAAAAAAAGGTTTGTATCACTGTAGCTTTGGATTTTATTTCCTTTTGCAATGATCATGCAGCTGCAGAATAAGAAATGAATGCTTTCTGCTTTCTGAACGTCTTGTTCACACTGCGCTTCATCACATGTGCTGTTCTTCACATGATTTTTTTCTCTGGGGAGTTAGAGTGTACAACCCTAAGAAGAAGTCATTTTTAACTCCCAGTAATCCACACCCAGAAATGTATTTGCCACAGTTACAAGTCTGGTTTGCCTAAAGTGCATCTCAAAGATTGTTTAAAAACCCACAAAAAGATGCTGCTTCGACTAATTCATTACCATCTACGGCACATGTTCCGCAATCTTTCTTGATGTGACTTAATGAGGCCAAAATCTTTGCCTTTTTTGCAAAACCTTTGATGTGCGAGGATAGCAAACATTGCCTAATAAACTGAAATCAACAGATGAAAACTTAAGATGAAGACGTTAGATGGATAATGATGCCACTGCAAGAAGCGGCTACCTTCACAGACAAGACTTTATGACTTCTTTGTTTAGTTAAAAGCTCACAGAAAGTGTGTGGCTGAGGGACCATAGAGAAAAATACATGGATCTAGGTGACAACATGGCCAGATGATTATTATTATGATGGTAGTTTTAAACTGTCTATATGTATGAACCATCTCAAAGATTCAAGATGGTTGGAGGAGGAGGAAATGGAGGAGGAAATGGAGGTGAAGATTAAGAAAGCAAAAGGTACTCAAGGTACTACAATTGCTGTATTTCTGGGACTGTGTAGATTAACTCTACATAGATAATGACTAATGAGTCCTGTTCCCCACCCCGTAACAGTAAACTAATGGAGGAAACAACAGGAGATCACAGTACTCAACGACAGTAAAAACCTATGTGTTGTTTGTGATTATTAGCTGCACTAATATAGTTACATCTTCATGTAAGAAGGTTTTGTTTGTCACTAACTTTCTATGCTAACTGCTGCCACCGATATATTAAACTTCCAACAAGAGTGATAATGTAGTGTGTTTGAATGGATCAAACTCTAGCGTGCTTTATCCAGTTTAATCTGTATTTTGCTTTTGTTGTGACGCTGATTTTCCATTTCTCTCTTTGTATTATAGGGGAATTTCTACCGTCTCGAAGCAAAGGTCTGTAGCTTTTGTTTGGTACATTCACGTACATTTGAGCTTGATTGTTTATAGTCTACAAGAACATGGGAACTGCTGAATTCTTGACTGGGATAGGTAGCTGGATTGGTAGATTGGATGCTAATTTCCTTTTAATTGCACCTTCACAAGCTAAGTGTTAGCATCCTCTTGCATTTCAGCGATGGCTTTGGTGTTGTAACCTTTTTATTGTATTAACTCTTAGTTTTCCTCCCTTTTGAAGCTGCACTAATCTATATTTGTATATTTAAAATGGATCAAATGAATGTGTATAATGTGAAAAGAGAGGGAATAAGCTCCTGATTCAGAAGTTTCCCTCAGCTTTACGGAGTGTTTTAATGTCTTTCAGCGCATTGTTTTGCTTCTCTGGCATACAACTTTGCGGATTTGTTCACTCTCAACACTCTAGTCAGTGTCGTTTCCAGCAGCAGCAGGCAGCTGTTTTCACTGAATAAGCTCTGGTTATACCCAGTGCACACTACCTGCCCAGCACCAAACGACAAACAGACAGAGTTAGGGACATTACGGTACTCTGTGGTACGTGGTATATTTTTAGTTCACCTCAGTATCTGACATTTCATCACCACTTACAGCACAATAAATATTCTTAATGTGTAAGATTTAAGTTTTCCATTCATGCCACCTTGCTTCAGGAGTGTGAGTTTGAAAACAGTGTGAGTGTAACCGCAGAGTATGATGTGACCCCCGTGAGATTGAGGCTGGCTGTGTTTCATTGTCTTGCCATTATTCATCAAAAGAAACTGTAGAAAAAGATCTGAATAGGTACAGTTTACAATGGACTGGTCTACATAGCCAATGAATTAATGTTAACATAAATCTGAAAACAAATCTACTTTATTGAGCTATTCACTTTAACTTATACTCCTAGTTTTATAAACAGTGTATAGACATAATTTGTACACAGGCAGATCTGCTAAACTCCTCGATGTTGAGATTTCATTACTACGATAGTAAGAAACGACACTAACTTTTTATTTTTCAGTTATAAAGATGCAAGCAAAGAATAAACCACCAGTGGTTGAAATTGTGGAGGAGGAAGAGGAGGTGGGAGAGGAGGGAGACAAAGAGGAGGCTGCTGGGGAGGAGGACGAGTCGGCAGAAGAGGAGGAAGAACTAGAGGAGGAAGAGGAGTATGAGGAGGAGGAACAGTATGAGGAGGAGGAAGAATATGAGGAGGAGGAAGATTATGAGGAGGATGAGGAGGAGGAAGAAGGAGCGGAGGAGGAGGAAACTGAAGGAGAGGAGGAGGAAGGAGTGGAGGAAGAGGAGGAAGGACCAGAAGAGGACGAAGAAGGAGTGGAGGAGGAAGAAGAGGAGGAGGTAGCTACTGAGGTGGAGCAAGATGATGAAGATGAGGAAGATGAGAAGGAAACTGAAGCAGCTGCACCAAAGACTGATGAAGACGATGAAGGTGAATCGAACGAGGAGGCTGCAGAAGAGGAGATGGACGGAGACGATGAAGATGATGAGGCAGAGGCAGAGAAGCCAGATGCTGCTGATGAAGATGATGTAGAAGAGTCTGCTAAGGAACCTGCAGCTGCTGATGCTGAGGATGATGACGATGATCATTTAGTTTCTCCTGAACCTGTTTCCACTTCTGAAGATGAAGAGTCGGCAGTGTCTCCTCATTCTGAGTCTGATGTCAAAGTCAGTGACGAGGGCATAACTCAAACTGATGACGATGATGAAAAAGATGAAGAACATGACGACGACGATGCCACTGATGATGCATTCACTGATACCTCAGACCTCAGTGAATCTGCACTTCTTTCCAGTGAAGAGGAGGATGATGACTATGATGAAGATGATAGTATAGCGGAGGGTGCCACAACGTCGGATAGCGATGATGTCATTGCGGAAGACAGCGATGACGACCTGGAGCTTGATCTTCTTCCTATCACTCTTACTAGTGAGGATGAGGAAGATGAGGATATTGACGATCTTAAGCTTGCAGAAGAGGAGGACCTTCCCCTTCTGCCTGCTGTTGAAGTTGACGATGAAGACCTGGAAGAAGACGTCAAAGTTGCTGAAGACACTGATGAGGATGATGATGTTGATCTGGACCAATCAGATGAGGACATCTCTGTTGCCTCCTCTGAGCACTTTGCAGATGACGAGGAAGACAGTGACCACGACGAAGACGTTGTCCTTGACGCTGAACACGATGACGATCATGACAAACCTGATTATTTCAATGAAGAGGGGACTGATGATGATGATGATGATGATGATAAAGAGGAGGAGGAGGAGGATTTTGTCGTCCCTCCCTTTGAGAGTACAGACAGTGGAATCTTAGGTGATGATGATGACGACATTGCTCTTAAAACAGATGAAGAATCCAATGGAGAGAGTATCTTCAGTGACGATATCTCCTATGACACAACTGATGGTGACGATGACGATAAGTACAAAGATGATGAAGACATTGATACCAGCTCGTATGAGTTCATCTTTGATCAAGAAGACAAAGAAACATTTTCTGACAGTGGAGAAGATGAAGATGAACTTAAAGATATAATCACATCAGAGTCCTTAGCTAGTGAGGATGGAGAAGATCAGGACGATGATGATGATGTTGATGACGTCTTGCTCGCAGGTATAGTCCAGCATCATTGATTACTTTCATTTTGATTTATGTTACAGTTTTACTACTTTCTGACTGCCTGGCAGGTGTCCATTCAAATTGTGATGAATAAAGATAATATCAAGAGTTAAAGGATCCCCGCTGGTTTTCACTTATATCCTTAAGTTTTATTCTATGTGGTCTTAAAAAAGAGCCTTCAAACATCCTAAATCTGGCCTGGTGAACCTTCGCAGAGAACCCTGGTATTTATACTATACTGTGTATTTGAAGGCACCGCTGCAGCAGCGTTCACTGCCCAGGAGGAGGCAGTAAAGACTGAGGCAGACGACGGTGAGGGAGAGGAGGAGATCAGTCGGGCTGGTGACGAAGATGAGACTGAGGAGGCAGAAACAGAAGAAACTGGCGAGTATCACATCCATCATGGCTTCTGGGTTTTACAGACTGTTAAGCAACACGAGCTAATTAGAACTCATGCAGACACATCATTAAACTCCCTCCCCTATAAATAGGGTTTTATACTTTTTCGAAAAGCTTTAGTGAACATTTATAGGCAGTGCCATCACTGTAGCTGAAATAAAGTACATACATCTGATATTTAGTATTTCGAGAGGACTATTCATGTATGGTACTGTCAGTTTTATGTATTGTCGTGCATTAAACCATGTTTTATCCTGTATAATAATTCAGAAGTTCTCAAGTCTATCGCTATAATTTACGCATAACTTATGTAGCAAATGAAATCTCATGTGTCCTGAGGTTTCCTTTCCACAGTCATATCTCACGTCATACCACAGCTGTAGCCCGCCATCCAGAAACCGATGCGCCTTATAGTATAGGACAAAAAATTTAGCTTCAATATCAAATTAAATTTGAAGATAAAATAAGGTAAACATTCAAATCAATGCACTGAATGGTTCATCCAAGCCAACATAATTTAACTGTCGTTATTTCCCCTCTACTGTACATATATCATTCATGTAAATTGATTTAAAGCACCAAATTTATTATTTAAGTTTTTCTAATCACAAAGACCTTCAACAGGTCAGATGACACATTTGTTGATAGATTTCCGTGGAGTCATGTTTTAGCTGAATTGTACAGTAGTGTACTTTTTTCTTTTTGCCTTTGACAGATTTTAGATTTGTCCTGCATTAGCTGAGCCTGAAGGAAAAGACTGACGGACTTTATGAAACATGAAACCCACATTTGTTCCGCCTGAGTAATGGGAACAAAATAAAGACCTAAAACTTAGAACTATCCCTTTAGTATCTTTCCTATCCCAGGTTTAGTAGGAAAACTGGTCCATAGCTATTTTTCTTGCCACAGTGAGTGTGATCAGCCATCCTTTGTAATGAGTACAAATCCACGTTGGAGCCACTTGCTGCTTTCACCCTCAGTTACCAGTCAGCCTGCTGCTCCTGAGGAGGAAGATGAGGGAGAGGATGAAGAGCCGTTGCCTGCAGCACAGAAATCTGTGGATGAACCAGAAGACAAAAAAGAGGAGTACGATGAGGACGACGGTGAGGAGAAGGCGACGGTGGATGTGATTAAGCCTTTGCCTGAACCTGAGGAGGAAGCGGCGAAGACCGAACCCACAGGTCAGGACTGAGGACAATTACAACTATTTTATCCCGTTAAGATTCGGTGTAACTTTAACTGTCTGCTTTTTCATTTCAGTGTGTCCCTGTATGCACTCTGCTAAAACCAAAGAGTCTGTCATCAAGATCGCAGAGAAAAAAGGTTTGTGAGACTCTATAATGTTGGATATATCTCATCTTAATTTGAATACGTTTACTTACACTGGTTACTTTATTTTTATGTTAAAGGGTGTTAGGTATTGTTTACTATCTAGGTACCTGGAGTGTAGACCAGTATGATTTGCAGATGGAGACCCATTTGTTGTTTCCCCAGATTGCCACTAATAACAAAATCAAATTTTCACAAAAGAGCAGAGACAGGTAAAATCAGGTATTTTTTTTAAATAACCCAAACAGCACCAAAAAAAACTTCATATATAATATAGACAGTAATATGCATCACAAAGAACAATTTAGGTCACTACACCTACTTACTAAGTTAATTTATTGCAGGAAAACAGTTTTTTTTCCTGCCCTGGAATTAATTGAGTATGTTTCAACAATTTATTTATAGAAAACACCAATATATTCATCACAGATAGCTTTAAAGTTTGGTTAGGAAAGGCGAGTATAATCACATTTCATTATGAGACTAATAGCACAATGTGATATTGGTCTCAAGATCAAATTAGAAGAAACAGCTCTGGCCACGAACGGTGTGTTAATTTATTGGTTTCACATGAAAAGGTTTTGATAGTTTCGCACCTGTTGCATAAAGATTCATTTCAGTAGCGGAAACTGTAGACGAAAGATTTTGTCTTTGAGTTATTGCACTAAAATGATCTTTCTTACCTGCTAGTGGTGTTAGAATATAATTTTCGGGTTGATATGATAAATGCAGGTTTGTATCCTACTCCGTGTGGAGCGGTGGCAGATGTAGATCACTGTGATGAGCCCAGTGTCCCGTCTGTACCTTCGAGTCTGTGATCTCATGTTTGTGTTTTCAGATGTTCTCAGGAGGGTTGCTGCTCTGAGAAGGAAAAAAGGTAATGGTAAAGATTTCAGGTTTTGACTGAAGGGATTCCAAAACTTCTCGTAAAAAACACATTCTTCGAGTCCAAATGAAAATTAAAGTTAATGTATGATAATGAAGTTGACATTGTAGTTTTTGAGCAGCCCACGCCTCTAAGCTAAAACTAAATACTCGTTGATGGAGCAGGCTGGAGGCAGGATCGGGAGTAAATGCTACTGTAGAGGCAGAATTCAGGGCAGGAAAGTCGCTAACCATCTAAAATGATGAAACTTGTTAATGTACAACTAGTGATAACTTCATTGAAGCAGCGTGAAGCGTAGCGAGGTATAGTTCCTTTGACTTGTTAACACAATGAAGAACCGAGTAGATTTTGATGGTCAGAGGTCAAAGGTCATGTTCATTGTGAACTCCCAAAACATGTTTTTGGCCATAACTCAAGAACTCATTTGCTAATTATGAAAAAAATACACTTAGTACCTTTTGTTAAATTCCTTCAACGGCTTCACTACCTACAATATTATATGTGTCTGGACAAACATGGATGTAAACTGTCACTTGGCTGGTCTGCTTGACTGGTCCGCGGAGGCATAAAAACCGCGAACCGGCAGGACTTCCAGTTCAATTTCTATTTTTAGACCATGAAGCTGTGAGGACGGACGAAAAGCCAAAAGGGAAAGGTAACACTGAACACTGCACAATACCATCTGTATACCACCTTTGTCTTGACAACACTAAATGTATGTATTAATACTTCTTATTGTTCTTATTGTGGAGTAAGGAGTGAAATTATGTGCATGTGCTGTATCCAGCTCTTCCCAGAATTGCAGAACTAGAGCCGAAAATCAGGAGGATCAGGAGAATCCCTGCTCTTCTTAGAGGTACTCAGACTTTCTCATATACAGTGCACCTTTCTAACTAAGCTTTTTCACTATTTCTGTCACGATTTTGTTACAGTTTTAATTAACGGGATGTTTTCTCTTTTGAATTTACAACAAAAAGCCAAGCGAGAGGAGAAGACCAAGACCCTCAAAACAGGTGATGGATTCAAGTCGTATTTACGCTCATTCTGTGACAGGAGACAGCAAAAGTAGACTTGGTAGATGGTGTATAGATATATCCACAGATATGGACGTCGTGAGGCTGACTTGTTTTTACATCTGACCATTTATATTGACAGAGACAGTGACCAAAAAACAAGAAGAGGTCCCAGAATCTGGACAAGAAGGTATCCCTATTATTTTCATTATGATCTAAAAACATCAAAATTAAAATGTAAATATACTATATTATATTATTATTAGTATATATCTGTTGTCATGTAGTCAATTTGAGGGACTGTATGATCACTTTATTACAGAAAACCAAACTGTGGTTTCAGATGATACAAACAACCAACATATATTTTCTTCCATCTGTTTCAGTTGGCCCATGCAGACCGGCACCAGTCTATTGCCCGTCCCCGCCTGGCTGGTACAGTAAGTGACAAAGAATTTGGAAACACTCGGGGAATTTATAACGCAGGGGAAATAAATATCTGATTGGACGACTCTGACGGCCTGCTGCAAACATGCCGATCTCCTCTATGTACCTCCAAATGTTAACCTGTTAAAATGTCAGATTAACTCTTTGTGTTCCAGTTCATCACATCGTCACAGACAACCCGTACCCTCCTCCGACCATGTCAGGTATCAACACCGTTGTCGTAGCAGTGATAGGTGATATAACATCAGTATCAGACTATTCCTGTGATATGATTTCCGACCAATGTGATCATATATTTCCCCAGTTTTCTTGTCTCCTCTGCCGGAAGATAAAAACATATAATTTGGATTTGTTTTTTAGCTCCGTCTGCTCCTGTTCTGACCGTCCATCCAGGTGCTCCACCGATGCAGCCTCTCTATCAACAACAGCCGCCTCCACAGATGCAGCCTCTCTATCAACAACAGCCGCCTCCACCCATGCAGCCTCTCTATCAACAACAACCGCTTCCACCGATGCAGCCGCTCTATGCACAATATCAGGCAAATCAACCGCCACTGCAGCCAGTGATGCAGCCTCAACCAGAACCAGCTCAACCAGTTGTACCACTCCGGCCTGTGCAGCCAGAAGCCCCAGAACAAGAGGCTCCTGTTCAGGCTGAGGTCCAGACTCCAGCTGCTGAGGCTCAGCCAGCTGCAGCTCTTGTCCAGGGTGAGGAAGAGTTTGGAAGTTTATCTTATCTTTATAATTTCTCTTAAATGTGGGGAAACTTTTTCATTTACAATATAAACACTTATCTTAGCCTCCGAATATGAATGAATGATTAAGAGTTAAATGTTTGCTTTTGAAGAAAGATTTAACTAAAAAAATTTTTTATCAAAACTCTTTTCATTAAAGAACCAGTGACTGTTGAGGACAAAGTGAAGGCTATCTCCACCAAGAAAGGTACAAGTGATTTATTAATTTAAACTCAAATACATAATGATTTTTCTCTTAATTACTGCAGTGAAAAATACAATTTTCCAGCTGCTAAGAAGAAAATTGAACTGTATGATTTCCCCAGATCCACTAAATGCTTAATATTGTCAGCTAACTGGAATATTCCCTGTAACAAACTACAGCTGCAGCACCTAACAGTGATGTACAATGACACAGTGTGCTGTATGAATGCATTCATTACGGAAAATTAACTCTGCATGGCCATTTCACTCCAATTATCCCCTCAGAGGCAGCAGCAGCAGCCAAAGCGAAAACAAAGAAAGGTAATTTATGTTTACAGCCGGATAATAGGGTGTTTTCACTGCTGTATATTTCCATGTTGTTATGAATGATACAGATAGCAATTTGAGCGTTGCTTGGCTGTAAGTATTCAGACAGATTTATACACTTGAGTAAGATATGAATAACATAATTCAACACGTTTGCTAACTCTAGATGCTGCTGTTTCAAAAGACAAAACCAAAGCAGCCACTGCAAAGAAAGGTAAATACCTTATTAACAATGGATCCATGTATCTTGATGTATATATACATGTATATATATGTGTATATATATATATATATATATTTTTTTTTTTTTTTAAACTTAGAATATACTCATTGTATTTGTTGTGACAGAGCCAGTTGCAAAAGAAGAGAAAACCAAAAGTCCTACAGTAACTAAGAAAGGTGATGATCATTTTGGTAGAATATGAAATGTATACATTACGAAAAAAAACAAGCTGGATTAAGCTCTTTCATATATTTAATTTGGCTAAAATATTTTGTTTTTACAGAGCCAGCTGTAAAAGAGAAAACCAAAACTGCTGCGGCTGCTAAGACAGGTAAACATCATTAAGCCACCGGTGTTTATAGAAAAATATGAAACCTAATGCAGGGAGCCTCCCTCTTTAATGTGAAGGAACAGCTAATATTTTACTAAGAAAACAAATTATTCAGGCCACTAATCACAGATCTTTCCTCATTATGTTAGAGCCTGCAGCCGAACGACAGAAGAGGAAACCAGCCTCTGAAAAGACAGGTAACTACACACGCTGATGTTCATTAATTTGCAGAAAGTCAGTCATCCTTCATATCAGTGATGTGAGAGATGACTGGAAACTAATTATTTTGCTCCTCTCAGAAGCATCACCTGTCAAGAGCAAGGCCAAGGCATCCACAGCCAAGAAAGGTAAAACTCTGGCTGTACTTGATTTAAGATTTTGATCAACCAATACGGCGCAAATTTTCACTTGCCTTATCTTTTCAGTTTATGCAGATGCTAAACATTAACTTGTGATATAATTTAAATCTAGGTGTTAACGTGTCTTAAACAGATCCAGATCCAGAACCGCGTCCACAGCCGATCAGACTGAGAACGAGACCAGAAGCTGTCAAAAGGGCCAATGTTACCTCTCAGGCCAAGGAGGAGAAACCTGCCAGATCTTCGTCTGAACCAGGTGACTCATCAGCCTGTTGAACTATCTACCTTGAGCTTTTGGGATTTCTCTGCGGAGCAGAGCGGGGCTCTTGTACCGAAACTTGCACCTCTTAATTTTTATGTCTTTTTATCGTCAGCCAAGACAAGATCAGAATTAGTGACAGAGAAGAAAAGTAAGTGTTCATTTTAATATATGTATGTGTGCTTGTATTTCTTCGTTTGTACACTACACACATCATATTGAATCCATATCCTGTAGATAACGGTGCCTTCAAGTGGGGTCTTGTGTTCATGAGAGTCCACTTGAATGACGCTCCGATGTGGAATTCACAACCTCATTTTCGGAGGATACCTTTTCCCAAAGCTCAGGAGCTGTGGCAGACTGTACACTGACCTTTATACAGCAATAGTTCGACATTTGGAGGAGAGCTTTATTCATTTTCTCGTCGATAGTTAGATGAGAAGATTGAAGATGCTCTCGCGTCTGTCTGCTAGAAGTAGAGCTCGACCAGGTGAAGGTTAGCTTAGCGTAGGTCTAAGTGAGTAAGAAGTTGTGGTGTTAAAGGCGGTTCTGTGCTGTGCTGTTTTGTCTTGCTTGACACCGGGAGCTTGCCAGGAAACCTGCGGAGATTTCAGGCAGGTGCCGCTCCCTGCCAACAAATATTCCTACTCTTTATGCTAAGCTGGCCTCATGTCTACCGGACAGGCCCGGGAGTGGTACCGATCTTCTCATCTAATTCTTCCAAGACGGCAACTGAGGGTAGTTTCCAAAATGTCTTTTTTTTTTTAATTCTCAAAGCCCACAAAATTTGAAAAATGTAGCTAGAATAACTCACCTGGTCAAACCTCCAGCAGCACTTGTAGTATATGGAACAACTTTTTACGGTCACGTTCCAGTAGTTGAACCGCAAAGTCGGGAAGTTCCCACAGTGAGAATACAACCCCATGAGGCAGATTTGAAGGCAGCATAATGCTACTTGTTTTGAAATGAACGAAAAAAAATGCAATGAGTGGTTTCCAAATTTTACAAGATGGTCATGAACAAATGTTTGATTGCACTGATTCTGTTTCTCGCGAGCTCTACCTCAAGACATTAGTATCTATTTCCTGGTCATGTCAAGACCTGGACAGTATGTGACAGAAGTTTGACGAGGCATTCTTTAGCTACAGAGAAAATGTTAAGTTTCTACTGACATCTTTCGGGACAGATCACACCTCTTGGAAACACAGTCGCAGATTATGTGATTAAATGGGCTGTTTTATGCATCATAAAGTTCTAATTAGGGACGTGTCAAGCTGTATTACACCGGGAGGGGAAAAATATCGTAGGAATATTAAATGTACACCACAATTATGGAGAGTTATTTGGCACGCTGTAATAGGGCTGTCTTTTCTGTTACAGGCAAAGCAGAAAAGGCTGAAAAGGCTCAAGGTATGGATTTACAATTAGAAAGTGAATAATGTGTGCTGTGTACATCTGACAGTCATCAAATTCTCTCCTTTTTCCCCCCTCTCAAATTTTAGATAAAGAAAAACAACCACCACAAGCTAGTAAGTGAGAGCGTGAAAGCTATTTACAGTCCAGTCCATGTCCAGTGCCATTCATATCAGGCCACCATAATAATGATGAACGCTTCTGTGAACTCAAATGTGGACGGTGTTGTTTTTCCAGGAGTACTCTTCATCCAAGAGACTCTGTTAGTTCTACTGGAAAAACATTTCAGGCTTGAAAACCTCTTTGGGTCGATCATGTCGCCTGTGGGTTGTTAAGGTCGAGTGAGCTGTTAATGTCGGAGTCATCGGAGCTGCGTGATTCAAGCGTGAATTGGTGTCAAACCGCGTGTTAAAGGGTGTCAGGCACCGCATGTGCTACATATGTGGTGTCTCGGGCGTCTTTTATTGTTGCTTAGGTTTGACATAGAGAACTTTGTTCTCTCCTTTCAGGGAGTAAAAACCGTAATGAAGGCATGCTGTTTGTAGATATGTTAGTTAGTGAAGCCTCAAATCTCTCAGCGTAGCAATGCGCTCCAGGCCTCATCCCTCCAGAAACAGGGGATACGTCGTAAAGCTAGGACCCAGATTCAGCATTCTCCGCTCTGCTTCTGTTTCTGGTGTCTCTGCTCAACCCTCTCTCTTATGAATTCCACTAATTAGCAACTATTTACCAATAATAAGATGCATACTGCTATGGTTTAGTTTTAATGCAGGAAGGGTCTTTTTTGAAGGTCTTACGACTCGGCAAAAAGGTACTTGGGGATTTCTACTGTTTAGCTTGTGATCCTTGCAATGAAAGATAAAATAGTTCTTGATGTGATAACTTTCCAGAGCTATGAAATAAACATCTGAGCAGTATCTTAGTGTCCGATCGACCTTCAGACTCTAGTACTCAACCCTAACCCCTACCAAGCCACAGTCTTTCCCTAACTTTAAACAAGTAAGCAGACAGTAAGCACCTCCATCATGCTTAATCTGGCACAACAAATATTGTTGGAATAACAGATTGACAGTGAAGATTCTGCAGAATGTTTCGCTGATATGTTGAAAAGGAACATAACTCGATCAGTATTACATTTCCCCTAAAGAAATGTGTTGCATGGGGCTGCACACCACAGACCTCCGGTTCGGGTCGGACTATTTTGGGTGCACAGAAGAGTTTATGACAACGTTATCGTGTGACACAAGTGTGAATTGAATTGAACAAACATTTAACATCTAAAATGCCCTGAAGCTTAAATTCCCACCACTTGAACAAACTGATAAAGCCTCTTGGATGAATGGAGAAACATGTTCAAGCCTAAATGAATCCAACTTGGTACTTCTGGATATTCTGTCACCTGATGACTGAAACGACACAGAAACACAGTGATGCCATTAACTGTTGTACTTCTTGACAGTAACGCTTTATACCATATGCTTGTTGTTCATAGAGAATGCAAAGACGGCTTCCCGTAAGGCCTGAGGTATTCAGTTAATTTTCACCGTCTTTCCACTGGTTAACTCAATATGAAGAGACGTCCGCTCCTAATGAGATTAGGAACATAAGAGATTAGAATTTAATGAGATGAGCTGATTTAGACGAGACTCCTTCTTTTGAACTGCCTTGAGTTATGGAAGAGATTATGGCCTGTGATGGATATAGCAATAATAATACTTAGCCGGATTGATTAAATCCATGAACCAAAACCCATTAAATTGGGGTATTAGGGCTCTGTTCTTATTGAGTCATCCAGTGGAGTATCAACACTCCCCCACTGCCCTGAGTGACGCTGCACTTTTCTGTTATCAACGCCGCACACAGTGGCTCCTGTCTACTGGAGTGCAATCAAAAAATTGTTTGACTTCTCTGACCCACGCTGAAATTCATAGGTTGAGTTTGCTGCATTATTTTGGACTCGGGTTGTTTTCAGATGCTTAAACTGGGAAAGCAGGGGAAAACGGACGTCCATGTGTCTGTCAAGATGTTATTTTTTGAGATTTCACTACTTCATGGACGACACCAACCAAGATTCAAAACGATCTCCTTTGTCCACAAAGCAATTCTCAACAGTTCTGTTGAAGGACAACAGCTACATTTTTGAGAGAAACTGACCTTGAACAGTTTTAATGACAAAAGGTCCCATTGCAGATTGATTGAAATAACAACATACCCTCTATAAATCGTAGTTAAAAACAAAAATGAAATTTGAATTCTCCTTCCTTTTTTTGTAAGGAAATATAAACCGTATTGATACAGATATTGCACATCTTTATGTATCTTTCAAAAGAGGATAAAACCGTTTTGGACATGTCTGAGGAAACAGTGTCTAAGCATCGTGGGTGTTTCTATGGCATCAGTTTACCGACAACTGAGAATCCTAACAGTTGCTATTCTTTGTGCATGCTATTCCAACTTGTGCCGAGTCATTGGCAAGCTCCCCGCACTCAGTGTTGTGTTTGTCCCTCATTACAGTCAAAAATGTCCGTCCACCGGAGAACACCAATATACAATAAAGGAGGCACAACCGTCGCAGGAAAAAGAAATTACATTTATGTGCCATATTTCTGTTAATGACAATGACAAGTACACAAATCAAAACAAATGTCAGGGAGGTAACTAAAGCAAAAATGGGTTTTCATTTCAGTAGGAAATATAAAGAGAGAAATCATTCAGAAGAACATCACAGCGTGTTTGTTGAATGAAAACCTTTTTCCCTCTCTTCCTCTTTCCAGGCTGTCCTTCTTCCTTTCCCTCCTGGCATGCGTGTCTCCTCTTTCTTTCTGCCCCACGCACAGTCGCACATGATGCCAAAATCTCGATTTGATTTATTCCTATCTCTTGCAGAAGAGCCCCAAGCGGAGGACAATACTACAGAGAAGAAGAAACCAGGTAAGGGTTACTGAAACCGTTCTCATTGTAAGTGATGGGTAGTTACTGAGGGGAAAATAAGCAATTAAATAGGCCCTAATGACTTTCTTCTCCATCACTATAATCAACCGTTATCCCCTGATTACTTTTATTTTAAACCATCCCATTATCAATCATCTATCTGCTTGCTCTCTTCACAGGCCAGAGATACTTCCAGTGCATTTATGTCCCTGGTAAAAATGCCCAGTACCCCTTGCGACCTTTCACCCCAGCCGTGTCCCCCACCGTGATGTCCCCTGCAATCCGGTCGATGTTGGAGCAGCAGAGAGCGGCCAGGGAGTCGGAGCAATAGGACGACCTGGCCTCCCACGTCGTCGCCGATGGCACCGCACTCCCAGTCCAGCAGGGGGAGTTGTTTGAATCTGTGGCATCCCGAAATTCAAAGGATAGCCTCGGACAGACCGACAGAAAGAAGTGGACAGAACTATTTTGTCTTTAATTTATTTATGTATTTATTTTCTCTCTCTGTGGTTGAGCTCCTGGGGTTTCTGTTGATATTTTCCCCCTCGTGATGATGCTTCGCTGTGTTTTGCTTCACTAGTTGTCACTTCCATGCCTTGCTTGTGTCTTAGATACAATTTAATATCACCGACATCCAAACGAGGAAGCATTTTTGTCAATATTCGTAACTCAATATGATGTACATAATGCATACGTTTATAATTAGGGCTCAGATAAATGTTCGAAACCTTAGCATGTCCTTTTTTTTGTTTATTTTTTCTGTCCACCCCAGGGTACACTCTCTGTGAAATACTTTTTTTTTAAAAATTATTTAAGATTTAAGCCAGAAACAAACATTATTCTCAATAAGAGCCAAATAACTTTTTTTGGTGTATGAGAATTTTTTAAGCCGGGCATCACTTGGAATAGGAAAAACTGG
Source organism: Xiphias gladius (assembly GCF_016859285.1). Lineage (NCBI taxonomy): Eukaryota > Metazoa > Chordata > Actinopteri > Istiophoriformes > Xiphiidae > Xiphias > Xiphias gladius. The sequence continues at coordinate 3,726,393 of NC_053403.1, read as the reverse complement.
GATAAATAATTTCATAATAAGCACCAATTGGGACAATGTCTTGCATTGAAATGTTAACTGAAAAGTTTACTAAGAAATTATAAAAAAACAAAGAACTTGTATTGGTTTTTATCGTCATTAAAATGCACCTCAGTGGGCATGTTGCATTTTTTTTTTTTTTAACACACAAACCAGTGTAGCAATACATAGCAATTGCACTCATACCCTAAATTATAATTATTGATTGTATCAAAGAACACTGAGTTGGCAAGTTGCAAGTTGCATCTTCTTTTAGCTCCGGTTTTTGATTTTAAATCACCCTCATCAAATTTCACGGTGTTGTAGCCAGAACCTCCCCAGCCCCTGTTTGTTTGTTTTTGCTGCTGAGCTGCATCTGCACCAGATTAGGCATGCAAATGTTGGGGGGGGGGGGTCAAATCCCAGGAGCTCCCACAGTCGATCCCAGCAGCCTCCCTGTCTCTGATCATGAGTGCGGACATCCATCATTCTCATCAACACGTGGCGCATGCTGATGAGCGATGAGCCACGTTCCCAGACTTAATATTAGGCAGGACTGAAGAAGAAGAAAAGCTCATCACCTGCTTCTGCGTCAGACACTATCCAGCTCAACCCTCACTGTAACAATTCACTTTACAATTCACTGTAAATCAAAGGGACTTCAGTTTTCTTTGTTTAAAAAGATACTTGACTCCAGTTAAATGTTGTAAATTATCCTGATATTTTGCTGATTTAACCAGAAATGGCATAATAGACCAATAAAAAATATGGATAATAGGATAAACGATGCAGGTTTAAGTTCATCCAGGAGGCACTGAAAAAATGTGTATAGCTTTTATTAATAGAAAAATGTAATCTAGCGTGGCTTCAGTACACATACCAGAGCTGCCAAAATTAAATTAACCTGGATCCGACTAACAAGCACATTTGAATGAAACAGGCAGCAGAGGGAAAAAGAATGTTTTATTGTCAGTGTTGTAGGATGTAAATATTAGGGAGAGATACTAAATGAGTTATCAAGAAAATGCAAATTTTTATGAGATATGTTCTAATGCCAGGTGTAAATATAGTCCAGGTTCTTGTTTGTGACCGGAAGCAGTGTCTCACATATGGACCGATACAATATTAGAGTGTGGGCTTCCCAAATATGTGTCAGTGATCACAGAGGAATTTGATATCAGCAGCATCAGCAGTGTAACACTGACGTTTAAAGAGTAAGTTTAGCATTTGATGCCGCCGTATTAGATGTAAGAACTTTAGAAAGTTTTCTTCTCTAAAAGTCACTGAAGCCAAGGATTGCAACAAGGCAGCTTTGTATTCTTCTAAATTTGATCTGTATCTTAAAAACTACAGCACAAGTGCAATTAGTACGAATTAGTACCCAAGTACAATTCATGGGCAGTAAGTGTCAGGTCCCAGTGTATTTAAACACGTATGATCTCAGAACTCTTCCAGTGCTATTGTCTTAGACACAAATCCATGCTGTTTTTACTTAGTGTGCTCAGAGACAGGGAATCTGTACTGGGACAACTTTGACGTGACCAACTCACGAGACGCTGTGATGTCCGCTACGGTGGATGAATGTCGTTTGTGTCATGTTCACCGTCAGCTTACTTATCAAGCCTGATACGTCGTATTGTCAGTTACCTCACTTGTCCGTGGCTCGGGTTTTGTACCTTAGCAACAAGGCTGCCTTGTTGTCGCTGCAAAACTCTCGCTGAACATTACCAGCAGTTTGCTACTGTCGTCTTACTGAAACCTGATATGAATAAGAACCAAAAGGGGTTTTCACACCGGGCTTAAACCCGGGATAAGACCCACATTAGCCCCCCATTTACCATTTCTAACTATTGGATCATACACAGCACAGTGTCCATCTGTGCTTTTAGGTCATTTCAGCTAGGTTACGTGATATCGTAGCACAAAACGCTACTGTCGTCCGCGGTTTGAGATTCCTTGCGCACTGATTTATAAGAGTAATGCAACTGCACTGATGTTTGAGGGGTTTCAGTGTACGATTTAAAGTGACGCCTGCTGGCTAATGAGAGGCAAGTTTCCTCCACGCCCATGACCAATAATGAGGAGCTTCTTCCCTTTAGATTAGGTTTTATTAGGCCCGGCTCTTGGGCCATAATACTTCAAACCTATCAGGATGATCCCCACAGAGTCTTAAGGTGTGTTCATAAAGTAACCGTACGTCTGGAAACGAACACACGGAGACGGGTGGGAAAACAACAGAAAGAGCCAGAGTCCTCGGTAAATTTTTTGCCGTCACAGAACCACACGCACAATTTGCTTCATGTTAATTCTGAATGCACCTTTAAAATCACTGGTGTGAATCGGGACTTGCACTAGAGTAATGAAATGTTTGTCGCTCGGTCAAATCTCCGTTAATTGCTTGCTGTTAGCCCCCCCCTCCCCCGACATGTTGACCGTGGGCTCCGATTTTCCAGTGTGAATATTTAGCCAGAGGCTTGACAGTAAAGTCCGAGTTAATAAGTTGGCATGAAACAAGGCCGAGCCCTTAACCTTCTGTCGCTCTGCAGGGTTTAGGTCATCAGGCCAGAGAAATGTGAGTGTGAAGCGCCTTCGTGTTTCATGGCCAAATGAGAGCTGACAGCCATTTGCAGTGGCAACTTACTGAGGGCATGTGGTTGCTAGAATGACAATTTAAAAAGCGGTGTTTAAATTTAGCTCGTTGATGGATGTTTTGTTTTTTCTCGTAATGAATCATAAATTCCAGCAGGCAGATGCAGCACTAGCCTGGTTGTGCCTCTTTGTTGTCTGGATGCCCTAAAAATGAATGTTATTAACAGACATTAGTGACACCATACAGCTGCAGCTACGTGCTGTAATTATGGTTTTAAGTGCTTTAACATGAGTTCAGGTTGGGTAGACTATGATCATAGTCTTCATGAATATTCATGTGAGCCTAAAGGAGGAAATGCCTTGTTTAACTTTGACTACATCCCTAATTACATTGTTTAAATACATGCGTCTGGATGATGCTGTTAAGAGCACGGTTTTTCCTCTGGTGACATACTGCAAGCAGTTGTGAAAAAGTACAGTGTGATTGCGCGAGGCAAAGAATTCACTTGGATGTCATGCCGTCATATTCTTCTTTTACTCCTTTATTCTTTATTTGGTCAGTAGTTTCTCTGAAACCACAGTTACACAAAGACCAGGTCATATTTGTATTTGTTGATCTACATCTTCTCAGCAAGAACATTTTGGGATCGTGGGTCAGTGACATGGGTTGTTTTTTTGTTTTTTTTCTGATCATTTAAAACTTAATCCAGGATTATTATGCTGTTTAATGCTCTAAAATCACTACTTTGAACAGCCTCTTACTAACCAAGTACCCAACCAAGCCACGTGCCATTGAAGGCTCCCTGTGGAGATTTGGTGGCGCTGAAGTCCTCCAACTTTAACGACCATAAAGGTCTTTTGTACCTACCCTCGGATTCGACCTATAGGACCGTACCGCCTGCACCTGTACCAGGCCGTTGCCGTCATTGTAACGACAATGACGTGACCGTTTCAAGGTTGTGAAACAGTCACGGTTTGGTTAGGTTTAGGCACAAAAACCACTCAGTTAGATTCAGTAAAAGATCAGAGTTTAGGTTAAAATAATTATTTCCTTAAGGTTAGAGGACCTTCGTTGTGGGACGGTCATGGATAAAAGAAACAATGCCGACGGTTTCACGCAGTCTCACACGGGAAAACCAAGACTCAAACAGGACGAGGGTCTCATTATTTGTGTCCTGTTAACATGCGCACAAAAATGGACAGTCAAGCCATGAGCATGGGGGTGAAGAGATTCATATGTTGATGACTTCAGCGAACTATAATGCAAGCTGATGCAAGCTGCCGTAAAACTCAAATACGGTTTAGCCAGCGGCACGGGCATTTAGCTCAACAACTGGCCATGTCTGTTACATGAAAGGAGCAAGAACAGCTGCATGACATCCCTCGATTTGCACCGGTAAAGCTTAATGAACATGTTTTATTTCATTTGTTTAATCCATACACAAACCAAAAGTGCAAAAATGACACTTTGCGGTTTTATTATCCGGGGGTTTATGTGCTGGACTGCTGGACTGGACCAACAAGACTCCGGGAAGATACCGCCCCAGGTGGCTTGTACGGATTAAACGAACGAGATATAGCATGTAAATTAGTGAGCGTTAGGGACGCTGGTAGGCAGCTGCTGTTCCCTTTTCGACAGAGCCGCGCTAGCTGTTTCCCCCTGTTTGCAGGATTTATGCTAAGCTAAGCTAAGCAGCTGCTGGCTGTGTCTGTCTATTTTACAGACCGACGTGAGAGTGGTATCAGTCGTCTCCTCTAACTCTCGGCAAGAAAGGGGAAAAGTGTATTTCCCACAACGACAAACTACTCCTTTGATACACAAATCAATCAAAATACGATGGCGTTATTTAAAGTTGTGCCGATTTGCGGCGAACGTGATGTCACGTACACAGAACTGGATGTGACATCTTTGTTACGGTCAGTGTAACTGTTAAACACGATGTAAACGAACAAAAATCTAATGCATAAGACCGACTTAGGCTCGAAGGTTTGCAGTGAAGGTAGCGGCTGAGCTCAACATGCAATTCAAAGCGATGAACGGACTCTAAAACTATATAAAACTCAGCTCAACTTTGCTACATTCATCCACTAAGAAGTTAAAAGTCACTGGGGACGATGATGACCGTGTTGTAATTGCGGCAGTGGGAGTGGATTAATTGCCGGAGGTGGGGGCTGTATTAATGTTGTTTTTGAAGCAATTTTATCCACTGAACAAATATGGTTTGAGGTTGTTTGGTTTCTTTTAGAAGGGTCACTTATTTTGTTAATGATTTCTTATGTAATATGCATGATGGTGTAATTTAAACAAAGACAGCAACACATTTTTGAGGTGCAGCGTCACTCCATAGTGTAAAATACACATAAACCAGCAGGCAGTCAGACACTGTATAGAGACTGTAGATCATAGCTTATTTTATCTGTTGCCATCTGGAGACTGTTCACTTGGTTGGGTGTCGCGCTGAAAGAGATAAAAACAAAAGTATACACTGGTTTGCCGGAAGAACTGTGCCTTTGTTTTGAGAGGACATTTTTTTGTGCGTTGTTTTCATTTGGCGTCGTCAGAATGGAACCTTTGGCACTCACTTCAACTATGTTTCATAAAGACACAGTATAAAACTACCTGTTTCATGTATCATAAAGCAGAGATGTATAATGTCATCATGTGATAAGACTCGCGAACTGACTCAGTTGCATTTTAGGAGCCCATTAAATGTCACCAGTGACATTTCAGGCTGCGAAAATGGCATTTCAGGGACAGTTCTGAGAATGTCTGCTGTGCAATATGTAAAATCACCGCAATGCAGTTTTCGAGTCGTAATTCGAATAAATATATGCAGATGTTTGTGACGTCATTACTGTGTTTTTCTCTTCTAAAGCCTAGAGCACATTTAGTGGGCTGATGTCAGAACGACAGAAAATGTTTTTCCAAAAAAAAATGAAACACTGCATGTAGACTGTACATGCTCATTTACCTTGCTTAGTGTGGAGGATACATTATTGCTGCCTGGATTCAAGTTTAATAACATAAGAATGAAAATGCTGAGTGCATCCATTAGCGTTTTTAAATCAGATCTTGCCTACAGTTAAATATATATATATATATATGTATTTATCAGAAAAGCAAACACTGAGGTGAAGCCTGAGACAGGATTTAAACCTTGGTCCCTGGTGTTCGAGGCAAGCGCACTTAATGACCTGCCAACCACCTCCTCATACTCACTGATTACCTGCTGTGAAACAAAACGCTGCTAATGAGCATGCTCTGGGCAGCAACACATTTATTCCAAAACATATTAGCGAGTGGAAATAAATTCATATGAATGTAGCCGTTGTACATAAATTAAACCGATGTTTGAGCGAATGGCTCTAAATGTTTAGGACAACAAACACGACAAAGCATCTCCTGCTGTTTGACATTGTGCCTTCAGCCGCAGGGAATGGTGGCACAGTGACTTCAGCGGTTGTGTTTTAACTCTAAAAGGTTTCGTATCTGAACATATGGTCTTAGAATTACTTCAGCGTTACCGAACAAAATCTCTTAGGTGCCCTTTTGATTACGACATCCTCCACTTTCATGTCACTGATTGAATGGTCTGCTCTGCCGTCGCTTACGCCGCCAGGTGTTTTCCTCTGCGCGGCCAAAATTTCCACTTTCAGTTCTGACCCAGAGATCTCGTGTTGGCAGACATGACAGGGGAAACCCCACATTTGGTCACAACCTCTGGAATGACAGGGGACTCTGTCGTATGATTGACGGGTAGGTTTTAATGTTTTGGTTTAATTGGTTTTTGTTTTTTGTTTTTTTCCAGTTTATGCTTGAGATATTTTCTAATTGTGGAACAGAAAACAACAGGTGGCTATAAATTTACTTAACAGTGAAAACTAATCAGAAGTTTTAAAATGTCAGAAGCAGTTTACACACATATTATACATTATATAGCTGCTCAAGTGTCTTGTTTTTTGGTTTTTTTCCCCACTTAAGGGAAAGTGTAGTGAAGCACCATCTTTCAGTCTAAGTGAGCGCGCTAAAATGTTGTTCACGGAAACTCTGCATTTCTGGTAAATTTTCTTTGTTGGCTCCTGCCTCGCTCCCAGGGATTATACCTTGGTCTTGATTTGCCGATTCCCTGCAGCTGCGACGGGGTCCAACACAGGCAGCGTTACGTCTCGAGCGCCACTGTTAAAGAATTAAGGCGTTCCGACAAGCCTTAAGAAACAGGAACAAGAGAAATGTGACCAGTGAGAAATTCCTCGTGTGTCCATATTTATTTTGCTCTTTTTACATAATGCATGTCAGCAAATCGTCTTTGAGAACATTTATACATTTAACACCTGCAGACTGAACAGTTTTTGCTCCTATAATATACCGGCTTTCCATAATGACGTCACAATTCAGTTTTGGAATTTGGTCTTCCTACAGCTCCTACTGCAACTATACAATCATAGAACAGTGAGATTAAAATTAATAAATATATCACAACTGAGTTATGCATTCATTATCATAAAATGATCAATCAATAAAAAGCGTCATTCAGTGTCCAGATCTTCAAAGCACAAATACTTAATGATTAGAAACAATACATTAGATTTTTAATTGAAGAGGTGGCTTTGGCTGAGATAAATGAAACATTAGTCAAAGTCAGTGAGAAATGAATCTTCTTAGTCTAATCTTCTACAAGAAAAATAAAAATCATCATAAAGACTGAAGTACACTGACAAAGCTCGTGATGGAGAGTTCCACTCCAACACGATGCATTATTGTTAAGAAAGGCGCTTGAAAATAATCAGAAAATCAGATAAACACGATTAATCATTTAATTCTTTTCATGTCAGAAATCATGTGCAGAGCTGGCAGTTTTTAAAGGACCAGTGTGTGGGATTTAGCGGCATCTAGTGGTGAGGTTGCACACTCCAGCCAACTGAGTGCCCCTCCCCTCACCCCTCCCTTTCCGAGCATGGAGGAGAACATACGGGTGGCGTTCAGGCGACGTAAAGAACAACGCCAAAAGGCGCCCTCTAGAGCCAGCGATTGGTTTGTCCGTTCTGGGCTTCTGTAGTAACATGGTGGTGCAACATGGCGGGCTCCGTGGACGAGGACCCGCTCCCTCTCGAGATACGAAGGGCTCATTCAAGGCCGACGAAAACACAACGATTCTTTTTTTCAGGTGACCAATGAAAACAAAATAATGAATATTATGTTCCATTGCTGCCAGTAAATTCCCCCTGAATCCTACACACTGGCCCTTTAATCTCCTCTCTTTGGACCAAAACTCTTCATGTGAACATTTAATCACTATCTGGTCTACACGGTGCATGTCTCGTCATCGCTGACAGTTCTAGTAACTGTTAACTGGAAAAACGAAGTTACTGTATCTTAGCCAGTAAAGTTAAGGTTGCCTTTCAAACTCCTAGGCACAGAAAAGCAGAGGACATTTACGTCACTGAAACCAGACATTTAGGTCGACTTTTTCCCTTTTTAGAACCATCTAGTGTCAAACGTTATAAACTAGATGAATGCAAACAATGCTCGTATTCCATTTCTATGACCGATAGCACTGTCCTCTCCTCACAAATTTCGCCATTCATTGTCTATTTTTCAAACGGGGATTTAACTTTTGTCCTCACTTGAAGAAATGCTTTCTTTTTTTTTTTGTTTAGTTTTTTTTTTTTTTTTTTTTTTTTTAATCACAAATATCTCGTGACCCTCATTTTGCACCATCATGGAGGTCTACCAGTGGATTACTGTAGTTGTTAAAAGGTAACATGTAAACATACCGAGATAAAGTCAAAATGAATAATGTGATTATACTTAAAAAAACAAAACCAAAAAAAACCCAACCTTTTCAAATGCTGTTTTTTAGTTAGCGTGACTAGTCGTGTGTTAAAGAGCATGCACATCCAAAAAGCAATCACCAGGTCCTAGAGGAAAAATAAAGTCTACTCACTTTTCACAAAATGGATTTGCGAGCACTGCTTACGGTGAATTGCAAATGTTTGTCGCTCGCAAACTCCTGATAAATTTGTCCTTCGGGGCTCTTGCGTGCTCATGCATGGTTTGCATGTAAGGCTTTTGTTCTGATTAGCAAAGCAAGTTGAAATTCTTCCTATTTTTGCATTGGAGAATTACAGCGAGCAGGCTTTACTTTTCCTTTCTTTTAGAATGGGCGTGCAAAATTGATGTGTTTACAATAATTTATGTTAGCTCACAATAACCTGACGTTATGAAAAGACAAACCAATTCTAAGTGAAAGGATGCACAGTCCCCACTCTAAACCCAGCAGAGAAATGAATTACTTATGTTCGGCTTTGTTGAGATGGTTAAATCAAAACTTTGAGAAAAACCGCGGAGGACCTCCAGGATGGCTTCCTGAGTGGTTTTTAAATGTGAAAGCCATCTATACCGGTCTGTTACAGTTGAGTGTCTGAAATGTATTCATCAATACTTTGATCCAAAGTCAGCAGGAGAGACATAACAACAACACGGAAATAACATTCAAAATGCTGAATTTCTTAAATAAAAACAGATTCTAACTTCATAATTCTTTACAGTTCATACAACATATGCCAATCTGCCCCTGCGTAATAAACAAGGTAGATAGCAATTTCAATAAAATACTGACCAAAAAAGAAACATTTAAAAAATCTTAAATGTGTGGTAAAGCACAAAGCATCACCGGATAAAGTATATCTGTAATAAAATTAAAAATCTTCACCTGTGTCCTCGCACTGTGTTTCCTTTCCTCTACATACAATACGTTTCACAACAGAACAAAGCAGCCTCCGACACTTCAACCTTAAAAATGATCCTGCACGACGTTCGGAGTGAGATTCAGATAAACTCAGTTTTGCTATATTCAAGCAGTGTACAGATGTTTATTACATGTAAACTTTATATCCTAACAACTGGAAGCATCTACAGTGGCTGTGTGAGTGTGTGTTTCCCTGTATATGGTACTAATAGGTGTTTTTCCTTCACATTTCCTCCTGGATGACTCACAGCCTGACTGACATTGATAACAGCTCATCTGACTCCCGACTGTGCGGCCTGAAATTATTCTCTAGTGTGTGTGTTTGTGTGTGTGTGTGTGTGTGTGTGTGCGTGTGTGTTCAAACTGTGAAAAAGTCATCTCAGGTATCTGCTAATGCACAGAAATCACTCTAGAGCACACAATGAACACGGTTTTCTGGTTTCTGATGTCAAAACCGGCAGTTCTACAGTTCCCTAGCGCGCCGGTTGATTTAAAACAGGTACAAGGACCCTTTTAAAGGCTGAGCAACGCAACTGCTTTTGCATTCATTGTTGATCTGTGGAGGGATACTCCGGCCTCTGGCACGAAAGCCAGTTGTGCTCCACTCACAACACTGAACGCGTGCGTAGGATGGAAATGGTGCCTCAGAATCGCCCAATATGAATGCGATTCCTTGGTATACTCGGCTGTAAAATGTCAAATATGCAATGTTACATACAGAAACATATTCCTGTTTAAGTGGAATCGTGTAGATATTAGAATTTTTTTATTTTGGGGGGTTAAAAGGCAGTAGTTACTATCTTGATGAGTCCAAGAAGCTTAAATGTAGACGACGGGTTTAGGAGTAAAAATGACGTTGACGCAATAGACTGTAGTTAAATTTTTTGTTATCAACTGTGTGAACACAACATTTAGCAAATAAATGTGAAACCACGTACGACGTGCATGACAAATAGACTTGAGACCTGTATTTTCTAAAAGAAATGAATTACGAGAAGACAGCGTGCGGACTGCAATCTTACAGGTCAGCTGGTTTAAACAGAACAAAATAACTGAGAAGTAACGGGGGCATTTGAAAAGACACCATGTACAAGAACATGTAAGGTGGCACCCAGGCTGACCAATCAAATTTCAGTCGCCTTCTGAAACAGAGCCTTTAGATCGGCGTTTTCCAAACACGAGGAAATCGTTGGTGTTTAGGGGGCTTCTCATTCACCGTCAGAGAAACCCCTACCACTATCGGCCCTAACTTTCTGCGGAGAGTAAAGCTACGGTAGCGATGCTCTTCTCGGGCCTCGCGACGGTAGCCGACCAACCTCCTTCCCTCGCCGGTGGACTGGCAGAGATCGCATTGCTTCGGTTTAGGTTTCGAGGTGCGATCGGCGAGTTCTTTTTTTTTCCACTGTCGTCATCGTTTATCTAAGCTCTTTCTCCAAAGCTCGATTACTATTTCAGCTTTCTGATACCCGACTCAGCAGAGTTTGCATATTGCTGAGTGGATGCTGGTTTCTGCGGGATTTAGGCTGATGACATGTCTGGATTTTTCAGAAGAAAATGCTGCCTTGTGCAGGTTCGGAGAATAAATCCAGTGTAATTTTGCTTTTTGCCACAATCACAAGCATCGAGAGGTTCGATTGCACTAAACAATCTTGTTAAAATACCGGGTAAAGAAAAAGTGCTTTAGACTCTTTCAGCACATTATGATGTTACATGGCTCTTGTTGTAAAGCAAATTCGGCAGAAACATTGAAAGGTTGGACTTTATGAAATCTGCTGGAGACAGTTTTCATTTCAGCTTACAAAACTGATGGTCCAAGTCTAGAAAAGGGGAGCTTGTTCTCATCCGACTCTGTCTCAAATTAAGGACCAAGTCATTAAGAATTTTATTGTGGTAAATCTAACGCCATTATTATTGTAAACTGCGTATGTGCCGCGCAAGAACAGAGACCTCGACAGGGGCAGCAACAGTAACGTAAGGGAGAGGGGTTTAGCGAAGAGTAAATAATGGGTATTTAAAATGACATTATACTCGACTCTAGTGACTAAATGGAATTTGCAAGTAAAACAAAGACAAGCGATTTCCAAAATAGCTGTTGCCTGGGAGATGCAGCTTTAGCTTCACCCTCTTAGCCTTATATCAGGTTTGTAGCCATCTTCTGCGTGTTTTTACAGGGTTCTTGTTTTAAAGCGAATCACCGGGAACCCTTGAAAAAGTCAGCTACAGACCGAAGTCTTAACACAGGGAGAGTAAATCTACTAAGCCGCGGCATGCGAGAGCAGAAAGCTTGACAGGTGTAGCAACAGTAACTAAGGCAGGCAGGGTTTGGCAGAGGGTCAAATAATAATGAGAATTTAAAAGGAAATTACGCTGGACGTACCCTGTAATGAGAGTAAATATTACAATCATAACAGGCTTCCCAGACTGTTTTTCTGCAGCTCTCGTCTGTTCTCAGAGGACCGCACTAATCGACTGTTCACGTATTAAATAAAAAGACAGCATCGCCGTCACGTGTGGCAGATTATCTCCGTCTTATTCTGATTTAAACCGCGGTGGAACCAGACAGATCACACTGAGCCAAAGGGGGTAAACCACTGAGATCGCAGTCTAACTCGACTCTGCACAGGGTAGAGCCTCTGAGCTGTTGTAAGTGGGGTTGACATGTCATGCACGCTGGTGTGATAGTTTAACATTCCAGCTGTCTGCTCTCGTTGCGGCCGGCCACCTCACACTTCCTGCCTGCCGGCTTTTCTGTGATCTGCTCGGCTGTCTGTTTGCCAGCCCGACTGGGCCTGGTTATGCCGCTCTGCTTGTCAGAGTCGCAGTCCTTCCTGTCTGCCGGCCTGTCTACCTCCTTAACGCGCTGTTGTCGTACCTTTTTGCACTTCACAACATAAACCTGCGGTGAATGGTTGATTTGGAAGAACCTAAACTGTGTCTCCAGCTGGTGCCAGTTTCGTACAAAGAATTATTTTTGGGAAGTCAGAAGCATAAAAAACAGTGAGTGGAGCAAACAGGAAGTAGTGGCTCTGTCGTTTTAAATATCCTACTGTATCTACACTGCAGCAGTAGCTCCTCTAACTGCTGAGTTTAAACCAAACTCTGACTGTAGATATGATTAAATACTGTGCTTTAAAATAATACTTTTGAAATAAAACTTAACATAGATTCAAAATCCTCTCAAAACACCTTTACTGAAAATAGCGATCAATGCTGAAACAAGGACCACGTACGGTTTATACTTCAGGTTTTAGCCCACTAAACGCCAACCACGTTTACAATACTGCTAACTTTACTATGGCCCGAGACCGATAGTCCACCAGTGTTAACCACAGCCTCAGTTTGTAATTGTTAACGGATTAAAATTATTGATCTGTAGTCTGCAGGGGTGGTGTGTCCACGTGTTCTCAGGAAGCTTTGACATCGGAGACTTAAAGGTGCCCTGTGAAGCTGTGTTGTAAACAAAAGTCATGTTTACATTTGCCGTTCCTGCGTGTTTCCCTGGGGTCTAACAAATGCGTTGAGCGCTTTTCCTTCCTCATTAAAGGATTTGCAAAGCCGATTTTTTTTAGGCTTCGTTTCCGTCCAACTCTGCTGGCTAGCAGTCTTCTTCCGCATTGCCTTTCTTAGTGCTTCGCTCTGCTTCTCTGCGCGTTACCGTCGGCCGCTGTCGATCAGTGGCACGGCGTGAAACTCACGGCAGGAATGTGAATCGCATCGCCCCATACCAACACGCATTATACGAAGAAAAACGGTGACCCATTCCTAAAGACATTGCTCCATCGTGCGGCTAGTGGTCGTAAACTCCACACTGCACCTCTAAGCGTCTGCTGTTGTGTAGCTGCTGAACCAAACGCTGAGGGCCGAACACCAAAAAGGGGGATTTTCCTCTAGAGCTCAAAATACCCTGGACACTAGTTTGCCTAATGGTATCACTGAAGTAATTTTGTTATCACATGATAGCACATGAATTCTTAAAACCTTCAATCAAGTCTTTAAATTATTATCCGAACATGAGATGTGGTTCGACTGTTCCTTGAGTCCAACTGCAAATTAATACTTCTGATTTTCAACTGCGCAAACACCAATAATCTACTTATTGCAGCCCAGAATGAGGCAAAAATTAATTCTATCTCAGGTTATGCGTTAGAATATAATCAGTCATTAATACCATATAATGACATGAGATTTAAATGGTCTAAAAACAGTCAGAAATGCCACTACAGTCCTTTAATGCCTAATTCTTGAAATCTTATAATACTGACATACTGTTTTTGCTGCGGTAATGTTCGAACATTTCAGAAGTGAGATTATTATTGCTTAAAATATAACAAATGCGTCACAAAGTAACAGGAGGAGGTGGTACGCTTGCCCTTTCGTTACTTTTATAAAATTCAATCTAGCCTTATTTATGTGGTCAGACATCCCATCCATTAGACTCTGAAAATATATCTTTTGGTCATCTTCAGCCACAGAAGTACTTGGTGACATGAGTCATTTAAAAAGAGCCTGCAGCTTTGTATCTTTCCTAATGGCAGAAGAAAGACTGTACTCTGTGACATATGGGTCAGAAAAAGAGAGAAAATGGCCGAAAGGAAAAAGCAGATGATTTATTGAGCCAGCTCCTACCGTAAAGGGGGTTTTGCTTTTCCAAGAGATAATTGGAGCGTGACTGATAGTTCAGACATTATTTTCACAGGAAAGACGCCAAAACTCCCAGTTAACACCCAGTTACCTCCCAGTAAACTAACTGCCTTTCTGCCATTCTGGGTCCAGGAGGTCGAACAAACTCATAATTGACGCTTCTGCTAATCCTGAGCCGTGCTTCGCGCCGTAACGTGGCGATTTCTTCAAATTACTCTACAAAGAAGGAAAAAAAACATGGCCGCTCGGGAACCGTAGCCCCGAGCCCTCTTTGAAATATGATTTCCAGTTTTCCACATCCCTCATCACCCATATAATATACAACTGTAGGAAACACTGTTTTCTGTGGCACCTTCACAACTCTTTCTCTGTGCACTCGTTTGCGAACCAGTGCCTCCCGGCTCCGTACTGAGGGGGCTGGATTGTTTAAAGACGTGAATTTACAGTTTTTGGAATTGGCACTTGACAAATAACTAAATAAATAAATATATAGAAGACCATCAGTAACTCTTAGGATCCCCTTTAGTCTGAGGGAACGTCCGTCTCGCTTCTGGCCATCTGTCTGCTTCGTATCGGCTCATTTTGATATCACTGAGTTCAAGAGAAACAAGAATCCAACAGCAGGAGCAGCATTTTCTGGAGTGGGGTGTTTTTCAGGGCGCGCGTGTGTCACTTACAGTATGTGCACAGGTAAGTCTATTAGAGTATTTCTGTGTGTAAATATTGACTTGGGTATGACTTTGAGCTGTAAGTGTGTTGTTTAGTCCAGCGAGAGCAGCGGCTGCATGTTGTCTTCTTCGGTCTTGACTTTGTCTGGTCGCTTCAGGACGCCGGGCTCCACCACCGACTGAGACCTGCAGGGACGCAGAACACAACATGATCAGCATGAGCGTGCGCTAGAGTTTCTAGTAACTGTGAACCCGAGTAGAGGTTCATCACAGGGAAAAAATATGTTTTGTTTTCTTCTTTGGTTTGAGATGGAGAGTGTGAGCTGTTAAGTTCAGTTCTCCTCTATTTGTCTGGGTCGGCAGCTTTTCGTATCAGGTCTAATAATCCCGGAGCCTATTTCAAACCAGTTCTGACTGTCCTCATGGGGCCCTTTTCGGATCAGGTTCCTTTTGATTGTGATTTATTGACAACTGGCAGAGCTGTGTTGCCCCGCAGTGACAGTCTGCTGTCTTAGCTCATACTGTTGATCGTCTTGCATAGTCTAAATGTCTTTGAGTGAATGAGTCAGTTGGTATCACACAGTTGGTCCGATGATTTACTGCCAGGGTGAATCATACAGCCTGGTGGCCTATATGGGGCGAACGATGCGTCATAAAATGTCAAACATTCTCGCAGCAGCGTCGTGTGCCAAAGAAACCATAGGAGCACAGATACCCTCTCTCTCTCTCTCTCTCTCAAGACCGAGAAAAGAGACCCGAACCCCAACTCTGAAGGTGAAATGTCCCGTAGGGTTGTGTCCACAAACACTGCCATTTAACCAGTAGGATTTTTTTGAGGTCAGACAATATTAGTTTTTGAAGGCCAGTAACTTATTTACCTTTTATTAGATTCTTTTAAACGGATTGTTATTAGGCTTTTACTGTGTTAAAACTCTAATATGTGACATTTAATGTCAAAAATGCCAAAATAATAAATGCCTCTCTGTCACAAAAATAATCAAAATTAAAGAATCTTTCATCTGTCATATGGAATTTCATCATTTGCTGACTAATGTTTATTTAATCTGGATGATTATTTACATGGCAAAGAGTGGGAGGAGGGAGGAGAAGACAAAAATACCACAGTGCGAGATAAAAATCTGCACATCATTGTCTCATTTGCCTACTCTAATTATGCAAAGATAACATAATTACTTTGACAATATACTGATATTCTGTTGATAAGCTGATACATACAATGGGATTACTGCAAGTGCCATCTTAGTTTAACCCTTTACCACATTTGTATCTAGACGCGCTGTAATTTCCTGTTAAACAAGCCCTTCGTTAGTTTGGTTTATCAAAGTTTTTAAACCTGTCTGGTTACCTCGGCTAGTGTAGAGTTTAGAAAGAGATCTTACCAGAAGGTTGCTGGTTGAAATCTCTTCCCTTTTGGTGGGGAAATTGAATAATTAGAGGCACACCTTTCCTTCCATAAACATCTGCTGTGGAGTTGCCCAGTAACTAGCCTGTACAGAGCTCTACTTAACTTCCATGAAAACATGAATGTAAAGATAAAAGAAATAAAAACAGTACAACGGTATAAATGTGGAGGTGCCGGAAGTGAGGAGCCTACCTCTTCATGGTTTTTGGGGACAGGTTTTTCTCCAGGTCTCTCTCCAGGTCTTGTACTGACAGGGTGTAGGACTCCGGACAGTAGTCAGTCTCCTCGTCGTAGGCGTGGTCCAGCAGCGTCCGCGCCCATGTGCCCATATCGTACGGCGGCATCATCCCGCCGAGCTCGGACGGCAGGATCTCGGGGTGGATCAGCTGGTGGAGGCTGTTCAGGTTGTTACCGTGCATGAAGATCTGAACAGGAAAAGGATGCATACAGTAAGACGGTCTGGATTTTCAAAGAGCGCAAAGACTGAGAAGCTTAACTCAACAAGACAAAGGTGGTATCCTTCATTCACATCCCTGTTCCCTAATTGATCTTTGTAGCAAAACTTGAGGTGATACAGATTTAAATCTAAAGTCAATATGTTGCTAAATGAGTCACGACAATTTGAGCAAGGAATCTCACCTGATTACCTTTGCATTTCATAGAAAACTAAGAATAATACATGATTATTTCCAATGCAGTTCAATCAGCCTCGGCAGTAATTCAAGTCTTTGTTGGAATTTTGTCACTTATGTTTGATAAAAATGCTTCAGAGGCAGATGAGCCCTGTCTGGGTCTCCACCGACGCCTCTTTAGCCGCTAAATGCTCCACTGCGTCCACCAGCTGGTCTCTGACTGTGCCTGTCTGCTGTTTGGTGCTGAGCAGGTGGTGGACAGTGGCTTTTTTCACTGAAAACAGCTGCCCGTTGTGTCAACGAACTTTGCTACGCAGGTAGTGAGGGTGAACCCCAGTGCACAATCCTAAAAAAATATTAGAGAGCTGAAAGAAAAAAGTAGAAATGATCTTCTGGCCTTACCCTCTTCCTGGTCTTGTCTTTGAGGAAGGGTCGAATGACGGTGTAGAGAGCATGGATGTACCACGGCTGGTTCACAAAGTGGATCCCCCCAAATCTGGCAGGAAAACTGTCCTGTTGGAAACAGACACAAAAACAGGTAAATACGGGCGCACAGGAATAATCCCATCCAGTTTACCCACCAAAAAAAACCCAAAAAAACTGAGTAGGTAAACAGCAGGACTGCGAAATGGGACAGGGTTTTTAATTTCCACTAACCATAACCAAGGTGCTTGTGTTGCCTGAACCTAACCCCCGTCTCTAGTGTGACAGTCAGCTTTGTCCACGCGCCATCCACGCCGACCGCCTCCTGGCGCCTCGTTCGTTGCCTCTGAACGTAATTCAGCCAGCGATCGCTTTTCCTACAAAGCGTAGCTGCTGTTGCAGTTCGGCTGTATGTGCACGTAATCGGACCGGGTTGTGAAAGACCGTTTCAAATTCACTAATTTTCATTATTTCCTAACGCAGGTGAATAGGTAGACTTAATGACGAGTGCAGTCAGTATGTCTCTCGAAAACTGCATTGAATAAATTGTACGTAAAAGAGCTAGTCTGAATTAAGAGGATTTTCCAGCAAATGAAAAATTACCTCTGTGATTTTCCTGTCCCTTTTCATTAGATTAGTCTTGTAAATGGGGTCTAATCTCATAGCCAACAGGAAATGGTCCGGTCTATTTTGGAGTCGCCGCAGAGCACAGCGCCTGGGAAAAACGGGTCCTTGTTCATACAGGTTAGTGTGTGGAGCCTGGGCCTGACGCAGTGTTTCCTAGAATGCTGCACACAATTACGATAATTACACTCCACTGCGTGTGTGTGTGTGTGTGTGAGAGTCATAATTTGGCAGTGGTCCAACAGTATGGTGAGATTATATTCTGACATAACAGAGCTGGCCGGTGAAAATGGCCCGGGGCAGACATTTACATAAAAACTGTCCGCTGTGTGGGGGAGAGACGGAGACAGTGAGAGAGTCTCTGAGGTCAGTCCGGGCTTGTAAATTAGGCTTTGACCGCTATGACTCATCAAGGCCGAGGTCACCGCCGGTTGTCAGCTATCAGACTTTCCAACGCTTTGATCCAGAGAAACAGACAGTATCCGGACATGAACTCTGGTGTGTTAATTCATGGTCTCAGTGGTGACGGTCCCTATTGATTTTTGGTGATCCCCTTGAACTCTCATTTAGCACCATAATCAGTCCATAACGTACCTTAATTTACAAACACTTTGGTCCATAGCAAAGCATCTTTAAAACAGCCACGTTTCAGTGATGCTCGCTGTTGGTGTTACTGGTCCCCAGAGCAGAAAAACCCTCCTGATCTTTCCTCCTTCAGCCACATTTTTTTTTCCATCTCATGCTCATCTGACAGAACAGATACACTTAAACAGAACAGACGCTTTCTATTTTGCAGATAGCCTTAGCTGTCCTTTTAGTGCCACTCTCTTTGTGCACTTAATATCTAATGGCTGGTTTGCCATGAAATTCAATGATGTTTCGCAGAGCGCTGGCAGCAGGCTGATCGTTCTGACCCCAACTTTTCCTCTGTTGCTACCAAAAGTCCAAATAGTCTATTTGTACATACCTGATTAAAAAAAGCCTGCTTATTTTAATTTCTACCAGTTCCCCCCCCCCAAAAAGGGAGTGGAAAACTAACCCATGCTTTTATTTTTTACTTGTAAGCATCAACGTTTTGGCGAACAACCGTCTTCAGGATTTCTACCAGTTTTAACAGGAGTTTAAAAAAGGAATTTTTTAAAGTAGAAACTCAGTTTAAACTGATTTTTACCCAGATTTTGCACACCAATGCCTCCAAAAAATATTTGAAGCTAAATGAAAAATAAAATTTATATAAAATATAAAATATAAAATGAAATCGTGCTTCTTCAGGACCAGGGTATAAAAACAAAACAGCACAAATGAGCTGCTGATTAAGCACCAGACTCCCTCTAAATAAGTATAAAAACAAGATATGATCATCCAATGTTTTTGTCTCAACTTTTATTCCATGTTTTTGATTTCAACCTTTTTTGTTTTTAATATTTATTGTTCTCTAAGGATTTGAACCCTGCTGATGGCGATGGCCGCCACACCTTTCCTCAGCTGCTACTATCAGTCCAAATTTTCCACAGATAAGGCTCATTGTTTTTTTTGTTTTGTTTTTTTTTACTGATTTTCGCTGAAAAAAATACCCAGATGTTTTAAAAAGGAGCAGATTGAAAAACAGTAGTCTGCAAAATACAGTTTTTCCTATATGACAAAAGTGAAATTATTTATAAAAACACAGAATCTAGATACTGAATATTGCACACACACACACACACACACACACACACACACACACACACACACACACACACACACACACACACACACACACACACACACACACACACACACACACACACACACACACACACACACACACACACACACACAGCTGTCAGATCCTTCTGGACTCCTGTGACTCTGAACCTCTGGCCTGCCCTCTGCTCTGACAGACATTCTCACTTTGATGAAGGGACCTGCTGTATTATACATGAAAGACTGAAAATGGAATAGTAGCTGCGGGGCCTCGGCTGCACTGGAGGGACTGGTGTCTGAGGAAGAAGCAGGAAGCACTGTGTGTATGAGGAGAAGCTGTTCAAACAAAAAGCGGAGGACGCTAGAGGCAGGGCAGAGGCAGGGAGGGTGCGGGGAGGAGGTAAGTGGATAAACACCTTACATTAAAATCATTCTTCCACAGAATGTTCTTGTTTTCTTATTACAATTCAGATGAAAAGGCAAGGTTTCCCTGAGTGACGCCAACAGCTGATAAATCATTTAGAATAAGAGAGACGATTAACACTTGCCAGAATCGCCATTGTCTTCCTCCCCACAAAAATCAACTCAAAAGGCTTAGAGCGTGCGCAGCGAGCGATGCCAACAATAAGCCTCGCTCATTCTGTGGTCAGTGTTTTCAATATTAGGCCCAGGAAATGTACAATTCAGGTGGTGAAGGCAATTTTTACAATCCCCTCGATTCACTGAGCGGGTAAATCCCCCTGCAGGACTCTCAAACCAATTCCACAATCACACCATGCAGATTTTGAGCGTGGCATCTCTTTCCCAACACACCACGAAGCCTACAGTTTGTGTAAGGCCCCCGTAAACATCTGCAAGTAAAGCAAAGCTAAACCAAAAACCGCCAAAAACATCAAACAGGATCTGGATAAGTCAAGTGACTTTGAAAGATGTTAATAAAGCTCCTGAACAAGGGATTTTAGAAACGATTATGTCGTTAGCAAACAGCAGTCAGTCTTGGCTACATTTAGAGCGGAAATGAGTCTGATTATTTTCATGACCAATCAATCTGCCGATTGGTTTCTCGACTAATCGATAAGTCGTAGTGAGAAATAGTGAGAAATGTCCATCACAATTTCATCAAGCCCCAGGTGACGTCTCTAAATGTCTTGTTCTGTCTGACCAAACACCCAAAACACACACACACACACATTTAAAACAGCAGCAAATCCTTACAACTGAGAGGCTTGAACCAGAGAATTGGTTGAAAGTTTTGCTTTAAAAATTACTCAAATGATTGACAGACTTCCAATCATGGCAGCTCTAGCTAGTTTTATATTATTTCCATCAGCATCAGATTGTCATCATCTTACCTTTCACAGCTGCAGGTGTGAAAGAATGCAAAGACGTAATGGAAAACAACGAAATCTGACTGAGCGCCCAAGAGCCTGATATAAACACTGTTCCCCGGAAACTGGTGCAATTAGATCTGAAATTGCAAAATTTGCTCTGTCTCTGCGAGTTGAAATCATTGCCTTGGGAACTTGCTGCTCTCCCTTCTGGCTGCTGTTCTGCCAGTCTGTTTGGGATTTTTAGTGGTTTTAGACGGCTCTCAGGTTGTTTTATGGTCCCACTTAGGGTCATTCTAGAGGATGAAATCTTTTATCTGCTCGTAGTCGATTTTCTAATTCACGATTTTATGCATTTCTGTTCAACCCCTTAACAGACGCCCCCATTTTTGCGCACAAGCCCGAATATAAAGTACCCAAACTTTAGATCTAATAGAAATCATGTTGGTGGAAGCGTCTGTAATAGCCAGAGGATTGTTTTGACGCTTCTTTTCAACCCCACCCGGGTGAGAATTTTAACCGTGATGAGCTGGTTGGGGAGTAAACAGCTCAAAAATTCAATACAGACGGCCAATTCCAGAAAGCCGCCACTCACAAGCACCTCAACATTTTTTTCTTTGATGTTTGGCTTCCGGGAGGCAAACGTCGATCCTGAACAAATGAGCGACTGTGGGGATTTATTTTTGGCTCCTCGCTCCAAGTCAGCAAAGACTGACGAGAATTAAAGGTGACGGAAGACAATGAAAAGTCCGTCAGCACCAACAGGACAACGTGGGCAACCGAGGAGTCACTTTTTTTTTAAAAACAGCATCAGTTTAATCATGAGATACTTTTGGTTAAAATGTCCTACAAACCCTGCTGCTTCATCTCTCGCCTCCCCCCGATTTTCCCTCCAGAGCTCGGTTTGCTGTAGAAACAGCACCAAAATTCCTGCTTTGTGACATTCAGCAATCCGGCAGATTTCCCTACTAAATCTGACCTGGAGCCACAACCTGCAAAACGCAGCGTGGAAGCCGCCAATCGGGTTTGTGATGGTCTTTTTTCTTCTACACTCGTTTTAGTAATAGCTCAGAATCTTCTTAAAAAGGAGACTTTATCCAAGTCGATGCCTTAACTTTTATCTTGAAATTTAAAATCAGAACACTTTTTTCACAGTAAGTTTTGGGTCTTACTAGTTTCACCTCTCATCATGTGTTTCTTAGTGGTGAAAATGACCCTTTGGCAATAACTAAATGTATATATCCAGTTGAAATACATTATTATGCCAAGCACAAAATAAAGATTACAGGACTCATATTTTAGTGAGCATGTTGAGTTTTTGTGCACATCGTGAAAGTTTTGTGAGCAAATGTAACTAGTCCACAACGGGTCAGTGTGTGAGCTCAGCGTTACGCTGCGTTCACCACATATAGAAGTCACTGTGTTTATCCGTGTCTGACTTGTAAATACCACGTCCCAACATCCCAGTGGTCATTACAACTGGGAAACTGGGAAAGCTCAGATTTGGTGCTGAATAATACGGCAGGGTCTGAGAACCAAAAGAAGAAGAAAAAAAACAAAAACCAATAAAAAACATGATCCTCCACATCAGCTAACGTTGTTGTTCAAAATAGCTACGGCTCATATTTCTGGTTTTATAGAAAAGCAGTCAAAATTTATTTACTTTGGTTTTTAAAAAACAAACAAAAAAACAAACCAGAAATGAAATGGAATTTAAAATTTAAAATCATTAAAATTACCGTTTGCAGCACAAACAATGTAGTTTCACCATTTGCAGTGTGTGTTGTTCTGAACTACTTAAAGGAAATGTGGTGTTTTTAAGCTTTTCTCATCACCGTAAAACGTTGGTTACTGTAAACTGCGGTGATTAGTATCTTCTTGCAGCGAGAAACAGCAACTTTAGAATGGAGACATTCAATCTGGGTTAAAATCGTGGGTTTTTTTTTTGAGTCTTATAATTCTAATCTAATACACAAACCCCTTTTTTACCCCTACATGACAAACGCACACAACCGCAGCTCAATAACAAATTTACACAGTGGATGCGTAGTTGACTCGTCAGCAGTAACACTAACAGTTGCCATCTTGGCCCGTCTGAGGGGTTGAACCTGCCCATCACTGCCTTCTGTCCCACGTGACTTGAAAGCAGCATCAGTGTAGTTTCTCGTATGTTGCTGGTGTTCTACTGTTATAAAACATCACAGATCCAGAGGGGACACAGATAGAGAGGCTGTCACTGACACACACAAACACACAAACACACGCACACACACACACACACACACACACACACACACACACACACACACACACACACACACACACACACAGAGCGGTGATGACATGTGGCGCGTCGACTACCCCTCGACGGCAGAGGCAAAGAACAGATGAAGTCAGCCAATCTTCTGCTGCTTCTGTACTGAAACGTCTGTCCGCCGGGATTAAAAGCTGCACTCCGATGACACGAGCCGTGGGTCCCCTGTAAGGATCGGCCACGTCGTTCAACACACAACCCTGACACACGTGATACAAGCTCTGCTCCTGGCAGTTTTAGCATTTTGATTCCAGTGCCGATGGATCAGGATTAGTACGGGCTGCAGAGGACAAAATAAAATGTGTTTTTAAACCAAAGCTGCATTTTAAATACAGTTTCTATTGAATGAACCTGACATTTACCACTTGCTCTTAGCTCTTACAGCAATTGTTGCCTTTAATGGAACAGTTTCTCATATTGGAAAATATGGTTTTAGAAATTCAACAAATACAACATATAGTAACATGTCCATCAGTGAGCTGTAGTGGTGCTGGTAGGTAGATTTTGTTGCCTTTGGACAGAGCCAGGCTAGCTGTTTCTCCCTGTTCCCAGTCTTGATGCTAAACCAGGCTTAACCACCCTGGTGTGCCCGGCTCCGTATTCAACGGGGAGATATGGGAGCGGTATCAGCTAACCCCTCGGCAGAGGGCTCTTGACTAAAATTGAAAATAAAGTCAAACAAAGACCTGGCAAACAACATGGCCTTCTAAAAACCGACCCACCCCTGGGTTCTACTGAGGCTAAAAGACAAGTCTGGTGATATTCTACACTTTGGTATTGTCAATAAATCCAATCAAAAGATTAAAAAGAAAATAACAGTAGTTTTAGTCCATCTCTCAATAGTTTTCACTCTCAGCCCCGAGCTTGTTGGTTCCTACTGCAGATGTCTCTTTAAACACACCTCTCGAATATTTTAAATATAAGGCTCAGTAGTTTCCTAAACAAGCTGCGCACTGTACATTTTAGCAAAGGCTACTCACACCGGAGGAAATATGGCTTCTGTTGGGGACTATTTTCTGCCGTGGATTAAGTCAAATTTCTGTGTTTTCTGTGTCTGTATTACGGCCATCAGGGCGATGTATGTGTGACTGAGTTAGATTAAACAGCAGCGCGTGCGCTGGTGGTAATGAAAGCATATGAGGCCCAGTGCAACGGTGCGGCTCACTGATTTGTTTTTATTAGTTTTTGGACAACAGTGGAGCTCTGAGGCTCAGAGGATTAAGATACGTCAGGCTTTGGACAAACACACATTACTTGTTATCATGTAATGTGTGAGAAAAAAATATAACATTCTCGAATACAAAAGACAAAAAAACATCACAGAACTGGTCCTAAGCACAGCGCCTAGGAAAAACACTATAGAGTATGTATTGGTTAATATAGATTTCATTTATCAACCATTCCTTGACTTTGAATGTGATAACAGTAATGGCAATTTATCCAATCCCTGCAGTACTTTCACTGACATTATTGAATCGGAATATTTTAATTATGAGTAAACGTTAGCTAACTGCTGACATCTGATCCCGAATGAAAGGCTTAATCGGAAAAGCAATAGAGAACACGAGAAGAGCGCAGGTTTCACAGCGTTTCCGCGTACCTTCGCGCCTCGCTCTATTAAATCCTCATCAAAGAACTGTCATTTGGTGTGTTTGACTGCGGGTCTTCCGCGAGGTAAAAGCCAGCTGTTACCTGCAGTTCAAACCCTGCAGCTTTTACAGAGAGAGGAGCTCCAGTGCACCTCAAAGGATTTCGCCTGTAAAGGTATTATGCAAGGGCCATGTTGGGGGAGTATTTAACACCTTTCAAAAACAGTCAGGCTGAGAGGAGGAACCAGAAACGTGACATGCAGCAGGTACAATGCAATGCGATTAATTCGAATTTACATATTAGGTCATCTGCAGACTGCATGACAAATTACTACGTATATATTTTCAGCTACTCTGACAAAATGCATAAGCTTTCTCCATACAGATCTACTCAGCCATTACTCATAGCATACCGTTTTAGCAGTGAACACCATCTCCTGAATCCTGAGCTTCTCCTCTATTGCAACAACTACACCGCTTCCTTTTCTCAAAGGATACAAATAACATCACGCTAAAAGTCTCATTAAGCTGCTGATATGGGCGCTGAGGGGGGGCCTTTTGCGATATTAACCACTGCTTCATTGTCATAGTGTACCGCAGTTGTTTCTGGACTGCTGAGAGGCTCCACGGTTCGGCAGGGAGGTCTGATTGGATGTAATGATGGTTGGATTGCGGCCCAGCATGCCGACATGCTCCGAAATGTGCAGGAACAAAACACAAACTGATTGAGAACGTCTTGTTAGTGGAAGTGGTGTGGAAATAAACAGCATATTGTACAGACTGTGAATTGTGAACTGTGATTTTGGGCTCTACCATAAAAATTGACCTGACTGTTCTCGCAAGAAAATCAAACACATCAGTCATCCACGAAGAGCTGAATCAAGGGCAGCTGGACTCGGTTGTGCATCTCGGTCGTGGATGTTTCACTTCTCAACCACGAGGCTTCTTCAGTTCTGACTGACTGGCGCGGAGCCCCAGGTGTTTTACCTCCGTGGGGTTGTTATCAAGGCCACTGACGTCACTGGGGTCATTAATGCTCCTGGTTGTTGTAACGACAGTTTTTGGAGTCACACAAGGAGTCACATGAGGGCGATGAGAATTTTTCTTTGTCTAACCGTAAAGTAATAGTTCGACATCTTGGGAAGAGTCTGATGAGAATATCAAAAGCAGCACGTTCAAAGCGGACTAATGAACACCCTATATCTCCGTTTTTTCTCATTTGTTTCATCTGTGCAAAAACAAAAGAAAATTCAAATTCACGCTTCTATTCTTTGGTTTTTGTGCAGAGCGGGATCGGCAAAAACAATTAGCCAAAGTATCGAACTACTCCTCAAACTTATTCTAACCCAAACAATGCTCTGCTCTGCCCCCTAAACCAACTTGTTTTTGTGCCATTACACCGCTGAGGTGATATTATTGGCCCATATTAGCTGATCGCAGATCACGTCAGCATCGGCACACATGCCGACCAATAACTAACAAGAGACTAACGCAGTACAGGTCCGCAAAAGCTACGTGTCAGCTAGTTTAGAGACAGTGTCTCCTGTACGAAGTTTGTCCACTGGAGAATAAAATCTAGAGTTTCTATTTCAGCTGTGATGTTGAGCTTAGTACATATCTTGATCCCATTGCTTTTAAAACAAAATTTAAGGGATCCTTAACTAAAGGATTAGTTTATGTCATGGGACTTTGTAACTCAAATATTGCCATCTGAATCGGTCTTAAAAAATCCAGAGTGGGTCGGGCTGTACAGGCCAGCGGTGTAAACTGAATCTGGCAGTGGAGCTCAGATTTCAGTCTTAACGGCTCATTAGAGTGGAGTGAGTCAGCATCTGAGGTATATGCCACAAACGACGACAGCAAAATAAACAACTCTGAATTTACACACATGCTGTAACCTGGCGCTGGCAAAGAGGCCCAGTTCGACCACCGTGATGATTCATGAGTAAACTTGACGCGTAAACTCGTTTCAGGTAAACCTGCAGCAGCGGGAGGGCGGAAGAAATAGAGGAAGACATCGGCGGGCGTGACTTCCACATGAGGAAGATGGAGTGAGGCTGGCCTGTGATGTGTAAAGAGTCTTTTTATGGCTGAACCAGCTGAAGCCGTAACATCGGGTCGTACAGGGCTACAGCTGGTGAGTCGCACGCTGCTCATTGATTATTTAGTGACCATCTGGATTCATCTTCGTCAACTTCATTTCAATGCCCATATTGAGTCAACTGAGGTTTTCGTGCGAGGGGTAACAAACAAAAAAATAGACCTGTTAAAAACCTGTTGAAAACTGTTTCATTCTTGCAGTGGTATTGAGTTGATTTGTCAAGATGGGAATTCGAAATGTGGTTTGTTTTTTTGCTTTTTCTCATTTTGATTTGAGGCTTAAAAGCTCTGTAGAGCTGCAGAGCTGGTGATTACCTGTTTACCCGTAGGTTCATCACTGCAAGCGACACATTTCACATTACATATGGTAATTTGATTTATTGTTAACTTCACTTTATTGTTACCAGACAATACCCCCATTTTTGTGCGCAAGTCCAATAATAATTTCCCCACTGTTCCTCAACCCTTTTGATTACAGTCAGAACCCTGGTCTCACTCAATCGAGCAATCGCAAACACAACTGCTCAGGTTTTTGTGATAAAGTTTGGGTGCTTTCCCGGGAACCTGTGGTTAAAATGATGTGGAGTTTTTAGCACTTTGATTTGTCTTCCCTCACAAACAACCGTAAAGGCACGGAGCAGCTTTTCTGTTGTGTGCGCTAACCTGGTACAAAATGGAAATAAAAAAAAACAAAAAACGGTGTTGCATTGATACGGGGATCCTAAAATGCTTTCCACAGATAGGACTAGGAAATGCGCTCAGTAAATTGGGCTCATACTCAGTAGAGAGTATGAGCCCAATTTACTAACCGACAAACTAACAGACACGGTTGATCACATGACCTCCTCGGTGGAGGTAATTAGGGGACTTTGAAACAATGAATAATTTGTCAAGGTTGTGTGAAGATTGAGTCTGGTAAAGACCGAAACAAAACAGTCAAATCCGATGGCGTGAGCCTCTCAGCTCTCCACTGGCGAGCCGCTGATGTTACAACCTCTGACGCGTCGTCTACCAATCTGTGTGTGCGAGTTGTGGTCATACATCTCCTCTCTCCGTCATCCCCTTTCATCAACCTGAGCACATCAGGTTGATGAGCTCTCTCTGTCCTGCTCTGCTCCTGTCACTTCCCATCCACACAAGGATGAGTAAATGTGTCCTCCAGTGAAAAGGGGGAAAGAGGCGACGTGCATTCGAGTGCTTTTCTTTTCAGGATAAAAAGTGTAGCCCGGAGGGACCACATTGTCTTGCTGCTGACTTGTTCTTTACAGAGGCCAGCTTTATGGGAGGACGTCTGACCGGAGCGAATGCTGAACTTAAAAAAGGGGTAAATCGACAGTGAATCTTACAGGAAGTGACAGAAAATGGACAGCAGTGTTGCTTCGCTCATCTCTGTTGGTTGAAATTTTTCGACCACGCTTCACCTCTGCTCCCAAAATCGGCGCGAAAAAAAAAAAACCCGTCAAAAAGCAATCAGTTCTCTGATGAATTAAACCTTTTACTCCACTTTTCCAAAGGGGCACATGCAGCATTACTTCAGCCTTGGACTACTTTTATGTCCTATTTCTCTGAAGCCTTTTATCCCACCGCTTTACTCAACATCCCTCTTCCTCCTGCTGCTACTCCATATCCAGGCAATGCATTTTTATCTGTGTCTTTACTCCCAAACCTTTTAACTAATCAGACCTGCTCCCCCTTCCCCTATAGTCATGCTCAAACTATTTCTCCAATTAGTTCCCTTCTGGGGATAGACACTGTTTAAATCTTTTCCGTTTCTAACATGTCTTAGTTAATCAGGAACTCTACTGTCTGGAATATTGTCTTTGGCTTCACCATGCAGCGTTAAAAACATCATGGGGAATGGTTATTGCTCGATCAATGCGTGGCCACACAGCACCAACAAACACACTTTTAAGAGACATAAAGATTTAAAAAAAGAAAGATTTTTTTTAAAAACAAGAGAGCCTGGATTTAGTTCAGTTCAGTCTAGGACTGGTTCTAATTCAGAACCAGTTCTTGATACCCGACTGTATTAATTTCCTTAGTATTGTGATGCTCCCACTCCTGGTTCAACATTAAGTATCGCAGCCGTCATGCAACGTTATAAATGTAAAACATTTGAGCCAGTGTGATGAGATTTATGCCAAAAAAAAAAAAATTCAACTGCAGGCAGACTGGTTCACACTCAGAATAGAAACACGGTTTTTTGAAGTTGGCTGAAGCTTTATTTTTCTTTGGAAATGCAGAGATGCAACAGGCGCGAATGTTTGGGTTGGTGCCTTCCTCAGTGGGCAGGCTGAACGACTGTGCGCCCAGCCCGGTTTAAACAGGTAAACTGTGCCAGGTGCACATAATTAGAACAAATCAAATCAGAGCACATAGAGCAGTTTACAAGGAAAAGGTGCATCAGCAAATACACTCAGGCAAAAGCTTTATTTATGCCAGGATACACTCTTTTTTCGATAAATTTAAAGTAATTAGAGTGTTTTCTCGTCGGTCATTCCTAACTGTAATTCGCTCCCCCTCTGCATCAGAAAACAGCAGGTTTGTCACATGTAAAGAGACAATAAAACACTTGTACAATATCTCAGGTATCAAAAGTAACTCTACAGTTTCTCTCCTGCTAGAGATTCACACTAAGAGGGAAGGTCACGCAAATTAAACCGCAGCCTCGGCAGGTTATTAAAATACTGCCAACTCCACTCAGGAGCTCGTAGAGGGACACGAGGTGGGAAATTACATTTCGCTCTAACTGAGAGATCGCTGTGTTTTTAAATGTATATTTTTATATCAGCTGCATATGGTCAGCTCTACTCTGCCTGAGCAGGCGTTCAACCAAACTGTCAAGTAAGTGTTAGTTTTTTACGAAGGAAGGATTGATACGGTTCTTTTGGGTTTTTTAAAAATGTATTACAGGATTTGTTAATATTGCAGGTGGCTCCCCTTTGTCTGGCTCCGTGTATTCATACTGTGTGTGTTTGGTGCAGTTGACCTGAACGGCCAGATTGTGGGCTGAAGCTCAGCTGCTGCCAAACACACAGCGGGAAGGAGAGAGAGAGAGAGAAGAGGCGAGAGGGGGGTGGAGGGAGAGATACGCAGCGACAGGGGACTGATTTGGCCGATCATCGCTGCGTCATGATTCCTGAAGCTTCTGAGCAAGAAAAAATATGCACCGCTAATCTTGGTCCCAACCCTGGATATTATGGGTGTAAGACAAAGCCACTATCTGTGTTTGTCTTCTGCTGTATTCAGATTTACAACAGAAGTTGTTAGAAATCATCTATACAGTTTCATTTTCTGTGTTCAGCTCTTTCACACTGACAATTTCCCGTTTTATCATGTATGACCACAAAATATATTAAATAACCTTAGAATATAACATTAGATTTTAACCATGTACCCGAGCTCATCAAATTAAAAGCTGAGTGCCTGTTAACGAACCATGTGCAAATGAGCGGAAATTGATAGTGGAAATAAAATGGATGAATGTGGCCTTAAGCTGGTCTAAAGTGCCCATGATAAAAACTGAGAAAGCTAGTGACAAAAACATGGGACATAATAGCTTCTTGGGCCATATAGAATAATAAGTTCTTTTTTTAAAGGAGGTTTTGCATGTGATAGGAGGTTTTCAGATAAAAATAACGTTGGTTTTTAGTGTCTGTGAAAAGAATCAAGTAGCTATTGACAAAAACCTAAAAATCTCTCCTGGCTGTTTTGCATGCAGTTTTAAGGTGGTCCAGCTCGTCAGTTGCCCTACACTGTCTAACAAATGGTCTGTTCATAACCGAATAATATATTTCTATTCATTTACATCCTTATTCCATTTTGAAATTAGATTTTTGCTGACCTATGATAAGTTAGATTCATCTACAGCGTAGCCAACATAGAGAAATCAGTGATCACACCTGTGAGTATTAGTATTAGTATTAGTATTAGTATTGGTATCATCGCAGGGTTCAGTTATCCATAGTCTAAATGTTTCAGGGGATCTTCTTCACTAAAACAAACACAAAAAAGTCCTGCAGCATAATGGCAAAATACAGTGTTTGTCACTGCCTCTCAAGGTGATCCAGTTGAATGTTTTCCGATCTGACAAAAATCCGATTTGATGATCTCTCTATCTATGATTAATGCTTGATAGTTTGACACGTCAGGATATACGCTTATTCCCGCTCCGGCCCGGAGTTGCTCTCTCGTTGCTCCCATGTCTGTGTGCCAAATATTAAACTAGAGTCGGGAGACAAATAGCTTAGCCTGAGCTGGGAATGGGGACACAGCCACGAGTTTTACTTGCTGTGATTATTTCTTTGCCGGGCACAGTGGCATATTTCTGAAATTTATAGAACTGATCCTTTAAGTTTAGGCCAGTAAAACTACCAGGTTAAAGGTCAGGCAAAGATCGTGGTCTCGGTTAAAAGATATGTTGATCGTTGGTCGGAGACAGAACGTAAACAGTGTTGGAACGAACGACCAGTGCCGTCATTTTCTGAGGAAGACACTTAACCCTAACGGTCCGAGAGGACACTGTTGGTGCAGACCAATCGAGAGCCCGTTTGCTCAAAACAAGCCGACTTTATTTCCTGTTTACAGACTGCAACTGTATGGTAACACTTAAAAGTATATTTGAGCACTGAATGATGTTATCTGCAGGTAAACTGTCTACCAGACTTGTTAATGTCAACGTGGATGCTGACTGCTGCAAGTCTTGGTCAGTTCTCCTAAAATAAAAAGTAAGGAACACTTCTTAGCTTGCTTAAACCCATTTTCTGTTAACAGATTTCCCAATTGTACAGCATATAATGGATTTGCCATCTAAATTATACATCTTGAGATTAAAGAAAGACAAATTATAGGGTGCTTAGAAACCTTCTATCATTTACAATATACATGATGATGATGATGAGAAGGAGGATTATAATTGAGTAAATTTGATTTAATGTCCCAAAATGTCAAAGAGCTTCGTTTTATTGGCGAAGTGATGTTTTCAAAGCAATTACCTCTAAAGAATTTTTTTTTTTTTTTTTTTTTTAAGTGTTGTGACAAATTTTAAGCCACTTCCCGAGAAAATACAGTAGGTCAATATCTAGTATCTAGTTTTTTTTTGCAGCCGTTATCATCACGATTTTATCAGGAGTGCCGGTCGTTCTGGGGGGGTGTTGTATGTTACATAACAGTGCTAGTGCAGAGTAAATCCAGTGGGAGTTTACTGACTGGAACTGTACCACTGTATATGTTAATGTGGTCTAAATATCTGCAGACAGTCGGGCTCCTAAAGGGACACATGCACTCCTACTGAAAGGCAAATGAGTAATAAATTATGGAGGAAGTTAGAAAAGGTCACTGTTTCACATTTGATCAAAAATCGACTCAGAGAAATCTATACAATTAATGTTTAAATTTTATTTTATTTTTTGTGTTTAAAAATTCTGAATTTATTTTACTACAGCTGCAACAAACTATTTTTTTCATTATCCATTAATCTAATTATTTTTTCTGAAAAAACAGTTAATCGTTTAGTGTATAAAATGTCAGAAAACTGTGACAAATAAACCAGGGAGACATGTGACCAACCCTCCAAGACCCAAAGATATTAAATTTAAAGTGATATATATAACAGAGAAAAGCAGCAAATCATTACATCTGAGAAGCTGGAACAAGCTGTGTTTGGCAATTCTGCTTGACAAATGACTTAAATAATTAGTCAATCAAAATTTGCTGTAGATTAATTATGTGTCGATCGAATAAACAAACAATTGATCAATCAACTACTTATTTTGGCACTAGATTTTATACTTATCGGTCGAGAGCAGAGTTTACAAACAATGAACGCATAAATTGAAGTACACCATCATCCAAACTGAAGTAGGAAACTTGTTGAAGCTGCACTCATTGATTTTTTTCTGATCTCGGGGGCAACAGAGCAAGTTGCAAACGAAACATGATTAAAACATGTTTAATCAGCTGAAAGAAACATTTTAAACGAGACGCGTGTGTGTCATTCAGACAAGGGCGACTTTCACGTTAATGCTCCTTATGACTTTATTCAGACATGCCATTGCTTGTGTTGCCCAAAACACTTCCTCTTTGCAGCCAAACCTGACCATTTCTAACAGCGTCTGGAACTAGGTTGCAGCTTTTTAAAGCATCACTTCCCAGGCCGTCGTGGTTGGCGGGCACACTATATGTTAAAAAAAACGCTGAACAGGTTGTAACCTTGTGCCTATTTCCTTCATAGTTATTCCAGGGTTAGAGTGATACGGTGATGTTACCCGGTCTGACCTAGGGAGACTGCGTGACTTTCTGTGAAAAATGACCAGGATGCCTATTAAGACATGAGACTGACACTGTAATTGCTGTCGGATTGACGGACAGGGCTGCAACGTCTGAAAGGTGCTTGAGATGCACTAAATACAGACGGAAGGGATAAAAAAAAAAACTATTAAATATAAAGAGCTATTTCTTTACTTTGTTTCCTTATTTATTTTCCTCAACAGTATTGTGTATATAGGGCGATTTATTTAGTATTATCTGGATCATTACGCTATAAATAATACATCACACATTCACATAAAGCATAATTCATTTACAGTATTTTGTGGCGCAGTCGGCCGGCCGAGCAGCCGCCTCTCAGCATCTTGGAGGAAGAAGAGAGACAGAGATGGAGAAATGTGTTTCAGTCTCTGCACAAACACACACACACACACACACAAACACGGAGAACAAAAACAACAAAAGGGAGCCCATCTGGAGGAGAGGGCAGAGCAAGATAGCGCGGCAGTCCGACATGTTGCCGTGGCAACATAGCGAGGGTGGGATGTAGCGGGAGGGAGCCGGGGAGGGAGGAGGGAGAAAGAGGGGGGGGGTAAGACGAACAACGTTTTATCGTGCAACTGGCTGCTGAAGATGAAGACGTTGCTTCTTTAAGGTTAAAAGTAAACAGAGAGAAGAGCGATTTTAGAGATTTTTGGATTTCTATTCTACTAATTGAGTGAATTTTGGACTACATTATATTTCTACAGAAAAATACCCATTACTGGCAATAAAAATATTTTTTTATAAATACAGGCGTTTCAGTGCGATTATTGAGTTCTTTTTTTCCACAAAATGAATAATTATCTCAGTGTGGTTTGAATGCTCAGGCTGCTGTAACATCACATAAGCTGCCCTGCCAATATTGTCTCCGGCGAACAATGATGGAGTGACTGACCTAAGAGAGAAAAGGGGGAGAGAGACAAGGGGGAAGGGGAGGATGATGATGATGATGATGATGTTGTTGAAGAGGGAGGGGGAGGGTAAAGAAAACAAAAGTGAGAGGGGTGGGGAGGCCAGAGGGGACAGAGGGAGAGGACGAGGAGAGTGAAACAACAACAACAGAGAAGGACGCCGGAATTTCATATTTCTATATGATGTGGGTGCTCTTTTACTCTATGCTGAATCATTTGGGCCATTCCTTTTAAAAGATGATGACAGTGGGTCTGAAATTTCTTTCCAAGTGCAACTGGAGATCTAAGAAAGGGTCAAGATGTCAGTTGAAAGGACATAACATAACTGTAATAGGAAAAGTGTTAATTTAACACTGAAAACGTTGAAACTGATAAGAATCAGACTGCACACTTTTATCGGACGATTTTTCAATCCAATGAACATGAAACATGAAACGTTACGAGCTCATCAAAAATGATTAGGATTCATCCGCTGGGGAGCATGAACGTCTGTACCAAATGGAAATCCACCCAATAAGAGTAGAGATATTTCACTCCGGACCACATCGTTTGACCAACTACACCTTACCAACCGTACATCCGTGCCCCTGTGAAGCTTTCCTCATTGCTGCTGGAAGACTAGGGAAGCGCCGATCCGATCGATTATTGGCGAGACTTGACAGATTGACTTTAAAACACAGTTTCTTTGTCGACGTTGTTATAAAATTCAGTGTTTAAAATCACTTATATTCATTCATTGGTATGAAAACCTGTTGACCTTTTGGTTCAAAATGTACAAAAGCTAATTTTTTCTACGCTTTGTGTTGGTAATTTGTTGGGAAACATTGCAGGGATAAAATACAGCGAAGAAAAAGATCTCCATCTCATAGTTGAGAGTGACGTGTAATTTACAGACTCATCTTACCTCAGACACAGAAAAAATGATCCAAACGATTTCCAGGCAGCGAAGAAGCAATGAGACTGATTTCAAATTTGGGTAAAACAAAACATAACAAAACGTAACAAAGCAAAGCATTAGGAACCTGATGTTAACTGCACTTCACAGTTCACACTCTGATAGAGAGCCCGCCTGGATCCATTCATATCTCAGATGTAATGGCCTCATTCACCTGTCATTTCAAGTGTCTCGCACCCAGAGAAAAACCAGACGGGATTTAAGGCACGTTCATTCACACTTTGCCACATATATGCTTCTCCACTGGCCAAATCTGATTACAATCCATTTCTATTTTCCAGTGCTTCATGCAAATCAGGCTCGGGCCTCCGCCGGTCCAGAGGAGAGCCGATCTGTTTGGTCGCTGCCAAAACCGTAAGAATAAGAATAAATTCTGCACGTTAGCAGTTTAAATAACCACCTCTGGAGGGAGAGGTAGAGAAATCGCATTTCAATCCTCCTTGAATGCCATCATTTGGACCCCATTTGACTCGTGCCTCAAAAACTAAACAAAGACTGGACCCCAGTGTGTTTGTGTACAGTACCTATGATGCTGTCAGCGTTCTGTTACACTACAGTGATAACTGGCACAGTTTTTGACTCCAAAGTGCAGATAAAGGCACTACTCGGTTCTTGGCTTTAATTAATTTAACTAACGCCGAACCTCATTATCCTCATGTTTGCTAAAAGCACTGGAATAAAAGTCATCTCATCAGCCCGGCAAGAAGTCCCATATGTTGGACTTTCCCACTAGCATGTGAATACGACATTAAGGGGTTTGGCCGTAACAAAAACTGCCCAACGGACACAATCCCAGATCACCACCGAAATCTAATCAACTGATTCCAGGGACAAGGTCGATCCGTCAACAAATTTGAGCCAAATCCTGCTAAAAGACAGACAGATGTAAGACTGTTAGTCTAATTCACATCATCATGACACAATAAAATACCCCATATTACTGCCGCTTTGAACGCAGGCTACACACATGAAGCCGCAGTGTTGAGTCTGCCGGCTGCCAGCAGCTGCGTGTACAGTCGGTTAACTGACAGAGACCCAGGACAGCTCATTCATTACCGTGAGTGGCAGGTAGTTGATCTGAGGTCACGCGGTGTCGGGCTGTGACAGATCACATTAACAAGGCGATTCACTCCTCAGAGAAACGGCATCTACACAACACGGGAGGTGGCTCCGGTCCACCTCCAGCCTGCTCAAAACGGCGGGTATATTTACTTTAATAAAAACACAGTTAAACATTAACCACAAGTATGAAACAAGTCACTTAAAAAAAAAGAAACAGGAAAAGGCACAGCCCTGTAAACGTGGAAAAAGACCTTTGACATCAATTTCACATGAAAATAGATTTCGTTGATGGAAAGATTACAAAATGGCTTCTATTACTTTAATTTGAATGTGGATGTTTTTATGCTGTTTTACTTTTTTAAAGTGTTTTTGGTGCATTATCGAGAGCACTTTGAATTGGTTTTGTGTACGAAATGCGCTATACAAATAAACTTGAAGAATTTATTTATTGTTAAACGTTTAGTTTTTTTTTTCTTCCCTGCCTTGACAATCTATAAAGAAAGGTTGTATTTTGAATTTCTGAACTTTTGACATTTTGGAGATTTTTTTCTGATCCATTACTTTGAATTCAGTTTTAAAACATTTTCTAAACTTAAAAAAAAAAAAAAAGAACAACCCAAAAGAAGGTCTTGCAGATTTGAAACTTTAATCCTTCTGTAACATTGTAATCCTGGAGGATTATGACTGGATGGGTTTGAATCCCATCCTGCACACTGTCTCACCCTCTGTGTTTCCCCAGACTCTGTAATGTAATATCTTTCATGAGAGCATAAAGAAATGTATGTGGAAGGGTTCTTTTCACACAACTGGGGAAAATGGAGCATGCACTGTGTTGTATGTACTGTATCTAAGAGGAATAAGTACACAAACTCCAGACAATACAGTCTGTGGCACAAACAGCCAGGCAGTACATTAAGAGCTAGACTGTGGAGAGGGTCAACTTGAGGACACAAAGCTCTGTTGTGTTGGCTTCCAATTCTACACTTGTCCCTAACTGCCCATTAGTTTTTCACTCTGTTTTAGTCGTTTCAGATATAAATCAGTCAGCAAAGCAAAAAAAAAAAAAAGAAAAGGAAAAAGGGAAGTGATTTTTTTTTTTTCCCTTCCGAGTGGTGGAGCCAAACAATGGCAATGAAAGCCGGTCAGCTGGCTTGTCCAACACTTAAGTCCAGAGCAAGATACTGGGTCTTGACAACCACTGGACGTAAGCAGAAAAAATTGGCAGAGATATTCATGATACCCAGAGGTTGATTCCTGAAATCGGTCTGACACTTGGCAGATTCAGCCGGAATTTAGCCCCGAGTTGGTCGCCCACTGTCTAATTTTAGACTCGGGCTGAATTTCTTTCATGTTCAGTATGAGCACATACTGTATGTACATCGTGGCAGGTCACTTGATCCGTACAGTGTGAGCAGTAGCAGATTCTGGCTTTGTGGAAAGGCCAATAGAAAAACGTAGTTCGAGTTAATACAATGTACATGAGTAATAAAATCGCACAATATCTGCCCATCTTAGTGTTTTGGTGTCCTGAAGTCTCATCACATGGAACTGCACAATGGAAACCTGAGCGTGGAGACTTGTTCTTAACCTCAGGAACTCATATCTGTGGTAAAATATTCTACATTCAAGCTGTTGTGAAAGCTCGGGGAAACGCTATGAGTGAACCTGGAGTTTAGAGGATAAGGTCAAAGTTCTCCCATGACCACTAGTGTGATCAGCATAAGGAATCTCAAAAAACTAGAAACCCAATTTCCATCATATTTACTGCAGATATGCATGCCTCCAAAGGATGAACCTTTTCTATTTTAATCGGTCATATTGCTGTAACAATTGAGATGGATATTCTTGGCCCACTGAAAATCGTTCCTTATAATTTTGGTGACGCCTTGACCTTTCCAGTCGTTCTGCAGTCAGGTCATAGTGAGCGGATCAACCCTTGAGCTTTTAAGCCTTTTGGTGACTCCCTAACTTTTCCTCTAGCTCCATAATCAAGCCACAATGTCCGAAATTTAACAAGAATCAAGATTTATTAAGCTGATGACCATGAAGTTTGCCAAGACCATTCAAACTCCCAGAGGATGAATCCTTTCCATTTCCAGAAGCTTCCCTCCAGCGCCACACTCATACTAAAACGTAATTTTTGAACACAAAATATGTCCTAATCTAACAGACACTTAATTTCGCCATTTAATTTGCTGGACACACAGCCGGCATCAACCATAGGACAAATTTAAAATTTTTAGTCTCACTACTGTCAAAGCTCCAAGAACAGAACTGGCAGTATGCGGTTTATTCTCTTTAACAGCTGCAGATACAGGGGTGTTGGGTAGGATGTGTAACACGCAAACCACAACGTTCCAGGTTCAAATCCGGCCTGCACTGCTTGTTATTCCATATCTCTCTCCCCACACTTCCTGCCTGCCTCTACTCAAAGGCAAAATGCCCAAAAAAAATAATCCTGAGAAGAAAAAAAGAAAAAAAAAAAGAAAAAGCAGTTGCATATTTGGGGTTGTGATAACTGTTGAACCCTCTAGGGTCCACCAGCAGGGATTAACATCCTTGCTTCTGCTGTGATCTGTACAACACAGCGCTATAGATCTGGATCCCAAGGCACGTGGCCTACATGCTATTTGCATTTGCTCAAACCCAACATTGTCGGGGTTTCCATGACAAAGGGTAAAATCACAATCGGGGCAGTTTGAGTTGGGTTAACGTGGAGGATGAGGCAAAACATCGTGCTGGCAAGACGGATGCAGCGTCCGGATGCAGCGGCGCAGTGCTCCTCACATCGCACATGTACAGTGCCACTAAACAACGAAACAACAATGAATATTCTAACAATTCTAACAATGAAAAGAAAGTTAAGCGGATGACTCAACACAGGCAAAAGTGGAAGATACAAGATACTATATACATAAACCAAAAAGGATTTGGACTTCATACACTGCAAAAACAGCAATTCAAGAATGTCGTATTATATTATTTTAGGAAAAAATAAGATTTTCCCTTATCGCAGACCAATAATACTGTTAAACACAATTTATATTATATTATTATATTAACTTATTTCACATCTTTATTTGTCTCAGGTAGATATTCAATCTCTTTTTCAGCTGATAAGAAACAAGTGTGAAAAATAAATTGCATGGTTTTCACGTTAATAATCGTAAGCATATAGTAAGAGAAAGACAGCGTGGCAATCTAGTAGACAACCTTAAAATAGACTATGCAAGACAAAAACAACTGAAATAATCTTATGTTTAAATTTAAAATGTAGCCGAACTTAATACAGATTGCTGTGAAGGTATAAAAAAAATATATGCTTACCCCTTTGGCAGAAGTTTGAGACTGAAATAAACAGTACAATGGAATATTTTGCATGTTTGTAGGGAATTGTTTTTTGCAGTGTAATTGCTATTGTCATTTGTCACATTGCCGTCGGTTCATATTGGAATCGGGTAATCCAGCACTGAGTGCAATGAAAAACCTTTGGAAACAAAGAAAAAAAGAATGACAGCAGCAGCAGACGTAAAGTTGCTGATGCACACAGAAGTTAACTGAGGGACGTGTTCAGTGTGAATCAGCCGTCAGACTTCAGCCAACAGTCATGCAGAAGAAAGCGTGTAAGCCTTCCCCGCAGATGAGTGTGACTCAGCTGCTTTTAAACACAAAAGTTTTAATAAGTTTTCAGACTCAAAACCAGATCTGCTCAAACTGAGGTGACCCACTGTGGCTGTTTGGCAACATTCAGATCTGTGTGTGTGTGTGTGTGTGTGTGTGTGTGTGTGTGTGTGTGTGTGTGTGTGTGTGTGTGCTCTGCTACCTTCACATACTCCACAGAGGGTGAAACATAAATGCTGAACGGGTTTGTAATTCATTTAACCATCTATCTATCCATTAGCTATCCAACTTACCTTTTTTTTTTTTTTTTTTTAGGGTCGCAGCGGGACTGGGGCCGATCCCAGTTGACATTGGGCGAGAGGGGGGGGGGTTAATGTAATGTAATGTATGCAACCAAATTGCAACCGGTTAGGCTTTTCAATTCAGGTTGAAACTGAGTACATTTGTCGCAGTGTTTGTTGTTGCTGCTCCGATGTGGTATAAATAACATTATCACGTTCCTTCTTCCAGTTGAGAGATGTTGCGACCACAGTTTTCCACAACGTTTAAAATTGAATTCTGCCTGGAAGTATCTGTATGATGTCGCACTGTAACGCCACACATTTTTACCGCTGTTGTTAAAAAGGATGAGACTGGCGTCAGTCTATATTTTTCCATTACGCCGACAAATTCCACTAAAATCTCTAAAACCAACAATAAGTCAGTATTTTCCCTAATACGGTTGGTCCCTGTAGTTCTTAGCAAACATTACTCAACCAAGAGTAAATAGTGCATTTGTTGGTGCGCTATTTTCAGCAGCGGATTAATACATATGAGCAACGGAGTATTA
Organism: Xiphias gladius; assembly: GCF_016859285.1. Lineage (NCBI taxonomy): Eukaryota > Metazoa > Chordata > Actinopteri > Istiophoriformes > Xiphiidae > Xiphias > Xiphias gladius. The sequence goes on along the minus strand of NC_053403.1, from coordinate 3,685,943 downwards.
ACTACGTGGGACTGACTCAAAATAAAGCACAGTGTTCCTTTAATGAAGGAACATGTCACCCAGCGCAACAGTTTGGCTGGCTGATGTGTTTTTAATAGTTTTTAAACAACAATGTAGCTCAATGGCTCAGAGGAATAACATGTGTCAGGCTTCGGATACCAACACAATACTTTTTTTGTTATGGTCTTTTCATGGGATCTGTTTCCATTAAAGAAAATAAAGATCATTGCAACCCTTAAATTTGTTTTCCTATCATTGCATACCGAGGAAATAAGACTGAATTTATTGCTACAGCCCTGATGATATTAGTAACTTGTTTTGTGCATTTCATTTGTAAAGTCAAATTAAATCACCCTACTACGCATCTTCCTTTTCTTTTTCTGCACCAAATGATGAGCAGCCATTTTTGTGAGCAGTGGCACTGTTGGGAATGACTCAGGGCTCAGCTAATACAGTAGCTCCCATCAATAATTCCGGCTCTAATCTGTGTCTGGAGAACCATCAGAAATGTCTTATATATGGAGTCGTCACAGTGATGCACTGGGTCTACAGTTATTCCCCCGGTCTGAGAAGCAGAGAGAGATTTTTCCCTTGCCAACGTACCACCTCATCTCTTTGCTGACACTGCAGAAAACTAATCTTTACGAAAGTGAAGGAGATGGAAAAAACTATCAAAGCATCCTGCTCATGTAGGAAAAAAAAAAAAGGTATTTATTTAAATTTTGCTGACGCTTAAGTAGAGACAAATTGATTAGAGGAATTATAATGTGCAAACTGATTTACATCTGTTTCTGCCACTGCATATTTTAATAGAGTTACTTTTAAAACCTCCATATAGTTTTTCTCATACAGTTGCATAGGACATAGAGCTTTGTGCTTAATTATATCTTAAAAATAAACAAAACCAAAGCATGAAAATGTCCTTGCCCATTTCTCAGTAAAAACACGACACTGTTGTGTCTTTTGCCGTTACCTATTAAACTACCAGTTACCAAAAATCATTTTAACACAAATAATACAAAACAATAAGCTCAACTAATGGATACATTTGAGGCTTTTGTGTTAATGCTAAATAAGGAGGATAAGTGGGTACGGATAATGGTTTGATGGATGGACGTTAAAGGTACCCTGCGGCGTTTTTAACCACTGCTGGCGACGTGGAGCAATCTCTTTATGAGTGGTTCCCGGTTTCGTTTTATTTTGCTCGCCTGCGTATACTAGGAAGAAGAAGACTGCTGGCTAGCAAACCGGGATGTAATTAATGATGCATGATTTAAAACACTTACAAAATCATCTCGCTAATTTTTGTTTTGAGGAAGGAAATCTATTCAGCTTGATTGTTAGACCTCAAGGATACACACAATGTGTTAACAGAAAAAATACTGCACAGGGTATCTTTTAAATGGGGCAGAGCAGGATAAAACCTTCCACTCCATCCATCCATTAGCAATATCCACTTATCCTTTAGAGGGTCGCAGGGGGCTGGAGCTGACAATGGGCGAGAGGCGTGGTACACCAAGCAGCCATGCAAGAACACTGCCTAACTAAAACAGTCTAAAATTGTCAAAACCTTGATTTTAATTAGAGACTCTGAGCACAAAATTTGATCACAAAAATTTAAAAGTTAAAAAGTAAAAACAGACAGATAGGCAAAAAGATGCTTAGCTATATATAACCACAGGATTTTTTTTTTAGGATTAGAAAACTATTCTTAGTGTATCTGTTCAGCTCAATAACAAAAATATAGGATAGAATTCAGTGACAATTTGCAGATTACAACGCCGCCAGTTTGTCATTCGTCACAAGCACACAAGATAATCTTTTCAGACCACATAGCATCCAACTCAACACTTCCCTCTAGAAACACTTCCCCTTAGATTTCACTCTGGCTAATGGAGCCCAACGCAAATTGGCAGATGATTCACAAGGATGTTGAGAAAAGCAATAAAAACCCCCGTCGTCCACACAGACGCACCGACATTTTCTCTCGGCTTTGGCTGCTTACCAAAGGACAGCTGTACGCTCTGTCTGTGAGCCTTTTCTCCTGTAACTCATTTCAGTAATGATATTAGAGGTGTCCTGATGACTGAGAGGACTAATGCGCGTCCATGCCATGAAAAATCCTGAATACACAAACACAAATCTAACGAGCACTTGCACATTGCTCTAATTACTCTGTTTTCCATGTGCCTTCCTATATGAGAAAAAGCTGGGAAAAAAAAAAAAACCTCTCATTAGAGAAAGCACAAACTAAACAAAACCAAACTGACAACCACAAAAAAAAAAAAAAATCACTTTTTTTTTGTATCATCTATCTGCCAGCACTTTGTATTCAAAATGGAAATGCCATTATCCCCTTCTGTTGCTCTTTAAACAAGCTGACGGGTTTAACACGGGGCTTGACTTGGTCTTAAGCGGAACATTTTTGACTGCAGAGAAGATGATGGGAAGGGAGCTGGAGGTTTGTTCTGCCACTGTCAGAAGCCGAAAAAAAAGAACTTCACAGTTGAGTGAAACTTAAGATTTTGCTCTTCCCTCGGCTCTGACAGCAAACATAAAACGGCTCTGTTGGGGGGACCAGCCTGCAGATTTTTAGACGCTGAGATAATGCTGGGAAAATGTATGGCGTAGGGCTGCAACTAACATTTATTTTCAAGAAAATTCATCATCGGTCAGTTTTATTTTCAATTAATTAACAGTCGATAAAATGTAACTGATGTAAAAAAATGACCAATTGCAAGTTCCCAAAGGTGACGTCTTCAAATTGCTTGTTTTGTCTGAGCCTACAACCCAAAAACATTTAATTTTTAATTAAATGTACTATTAAAACAAAGAAAAGCAGCAAACACCCTCACATTTGAGAAGCTAGAACCAGCAAATGTTTTACATTTTTGTATGGTAAAATCTTTTTTTTATTAAATCAGAACTCATGTAGATGCCCCCTTTATGGTTAAGGTTTGGTTAAGTTTAGGCAACTAAAACTACTTAGTAGGGGTTTGGGAGAGACCATGGTCATGGTCAAAAAACACTGCAAACCGCAGTCTCCAGTATCAGATTCAGACACTTTGCACACCCGGCCAGGAATCTCCCATAAGGACGTCGACGGAGCTTCCTGACAGGCTGAGCTCCTTACCTGTAGCCCCTCGATGGCCAGCCGCAGCATGCTGGGGGTCAGTTTGGACGCCTGCTTGAAGGTGAAGTTACTCCAGTCGATGATGAGGATGAAGCCGTTGACCTGCAGCTCCGGATCTTCGATCATAGACTCCAGTGACAGCAAGATAGCTCTCAGTATGTCCACAAACGTGTATCTGGGAAAGAGAGATGTATGGTCTTTTATTCTTAAAGGGACTTACTGTAGATTCAAAAGGATCCATATCTATGAACTTTGACTCCCTCTAGTATCTTGTGCTTAAAACACCTGTAAATAGTCTCTTACCTGGCGCTTGGGCATTTATGTACATGACCTGCTCCTAAATTCTCAACCCCAAATAGCAATGATTTAAAAAGCTCCATCTTAAAATCTTTGTTTTAGGTTCACTTGTTAGTGTCTCACAAAAAGGCAAAACTCTTGTCTGCTCGCTGTCTTTGTGGCACGTTTTAGCTATTTTAACTTGTGACCATGTGGCTTCCGGTGTTACCAGTCATCTTGCTGTTTGCTGCCTCCGTCTGTTCTCGAGGGTTTTTCGTCCAGCTGATGCCCCGCAGACTTCGCCGTCATATTCAACAGTCATCTTTTTTCCTGCTTGCTGTTGCCCTCATTATTTCGTCTCCCTCTCCATTTTCCCCTATTTGATTCTCCGTCAAGAAACCTTTTGCGTCTCTCTAGAGATAATAAGTATTTTTTCTTATTTTGCTTAATTGGCAGCTGAATAGACATAAGTCTGCCCGGTTGCAAGCACAATTTGAATCCTTTACTGCCAAATCTTACAAACCAAAGAAAGGCTCTACAAGTATTTTCTGAAATTTATTGAATTAGGGGAAGAGTGATGACTGCTAGAGGACGAAACAACCAAACAGATTTCAAAGACTGATTCATGTTCAGAGAGGAGAAACAAGATCTTATGATTGACTGGAATTAAAACTTGCAGTCTCTCTTTGCATTAATACATAATGATTTTGTTGTATGGAGTGGAGTCTATTAGTAATTGTTAAGTCTCCATTTTCTAGAGCGATCGTGATAGCGCTAAATGGTTGCTAAATGGTGAGTTTTTAAATCAGATATACCGTATTTTCACTCAACACTATAATAAGGCCCACATCACTATTTATTTGGATAACCCGTAAACTCTGATCCAGCCACTGCAGACTGTACAGTCACTTATAGAGAGAAACGTATCTGCACTAGACGATGTGAATGAACGGTGGCCTAACAGCTCATCTTGTATCTCCATTCAAACGGGAAGGAGGAAGGGTTTTTGGGGTTTTGCCCCACACGCGCCATGGAGGAATCCGCGTGAAATGTCTGTTCAAAGATTTTAAAATACAAAGTTACGAACACGATTGAGCTTATCATTAATGTGGGGGGGTGTAACTAAGTACTTTTACTCAAATCGGGAATCGTTTTCGTTTTATGAGTCGCCTGACAGCTGTATTTACCAGCTGCTTTGCAGAAACATGATGAGCAACAGTTTGTAGTTTCAACCAGTGGTTCCCACCCTGGTGGTCAGGTCCCTTCAGAGGGGTCACAAAATAAACATGAGGGGTTTGGAGCGGATCCAAAGGGAAGAAAAGACTTTTCTCAAACCTGTGCCTGTTTTGTTGTGAATCTGGACACTTGGAACTTTGGCGGCAGCTAAAAATGATTCAAACGAAACGGTTTTTAAGAGGGAAAACTCGGTCTTTGGGGGAAATACTTCACAAGTCATCGAGCTAGGCATGCAACATGTGACGAGGGTTCGTAAAGGAACAGCGTTTCATTTGAAGAAGTTAAAAGGTTGATAAAAAGGTTGGGAAAAACACCATGGATTAGTCAGACCCAAGAAGATCTTACATCTAATGCTTGTTCACTTTTATCAAAATAAAATGTTCACTGTGTGTGGACACCCCGTCACCTGTTTACCTGGTTTTCATTATTTGAGCTACTGTTGCAATTAAGCGGAATCTTAATCCTACAGCATACAATGATATTTTAGACAACAGTGTGCTTCCAACTTTGTGGCAACAGTTTGGGGAAGGTCCTTTCCTGTTCTAATGTGACAACGTCCCCGTGCACAAAGCCAGGTCCACGCAAAACGGTTTTCTGCTTTGTACATACAATATTTACTGCACGTCTGCCTTTCCTGGAAGAGAGAGTTCTCCTCGTTGGCTCTTTCTAAAGGTTTCTTCTTTTTTTCCCCCCTCCTATACAGGATATTTTTTCGGGGAGGTTTTCTTTATCTCTGCCTGCATACTTTTGGCCAAGTGGTGCATTCTGTCCATTTTGGCACTGCTTCTTTGGTTTAAGACTTCCACAACTGGTTAAAGAAGGACGATGAGTTGGTTTCCTGTAGTTTTCTCACGAACAATGACCGTGCGGCGCTGACTCGTCAGCTCGATAAACCAGACTCCACTCAATTATAATGGATTTTAAAACACTGACTCTCCTCTATTCTTTATGTGTCTGGCCGATCAGATAACCTCACACACAGACTTTACAGCCCCGTCACAACCAGCCCCAACCCTCTGCCTCCTCACTACCTGCTCTGGTCCCAGTTGGCTGCGAACAGGACCAGTATTTTCCTGCCGTATCTGTCCAGATTGGAGAGCACGCCGGGGAAACCGTCCTTCAGGGCCTGCTTGATGCCCGGGTCCGTGGCTTTCAGGTTCTTGAACATGTCCAGGTTCTGCTGTCGGTACTCAAAATACTGTGCCAGCAGCCGAAACGCCTCGAAGTGGTTGAATTTCCTCGCCCGGAGGAATCTGAGGATAAACACGTCGTCTGTCCTGAGGAAACCGATGTCCGGCCGGGTGATGATCATGTCCCGGACCTCCTGGATGTCCTGGTGTAAAGTCTCCGGGTTTTCCTTCAGCTCCACCTTGGCCTTCTCCAGGGTCTCTGGAGAGAGGCCAGCCTGTAAGTGAGTCATCTTTTGCAACAGCTGTCCCTCCACGGGGGACCACGCCGCACCAGCTTCCAGTGAAACAACAGAATAAACTGTTACCTCCAGCAACAGGGGGAAGGAGCCTATATTCAGTTGTTTTCTTTACGGTTTCCTGATCAGAAGCGGACTTCAGATGGAGGCCTGCTGCTCTGTAGACGTAATCCACCCTGAACTGGCACAGACGCTGCTGCTATGATGCTCCTGCGATGCATTTTCAACATATGGGCCGTTCACTTTTACGCACAGACGCATTTCAATTCCACCTTCAGGAATTCAACTTTACCATAATTTTCCCACCATGTATATCTTGAATCCGGTCCTCCGGGCTTCAGGCGGTACATCCAACCTGCTGATCCGGGCGTCCCGAGCTCAGAGCCGACAGACAGCCGCTTCCCTCCATGTCAAAGCCTCTCCTCTCTTTCTGTGGCACAATGACGACGACAGCATCACCGTCTCCCCGGCGTCGCTCGCGGCGGCCAGGCAATGCGGCACGACCCTGCAGCACCTGCTATATCATCATCATCATCATCCCCCCGCCTTCACAACGTCTCTCCATCCGCCGAACGACTGATGCTGCTGCTGCTGCTGGTGCCGCCGCCGACCGCTCCACCAGCGTCAGTCGAGTCCGATTTGGCCGCTAGTTTCCGCGTCTATATCCCCGTCTTAATCATCACCGCCTCGCATCATCATCATCCACACAATCTGGGTGTGAATTTAGATCCTAAATCCTGTTTCACAAAGCCCACAAAGGGGGTATCAGGAAGCACAGGTGTCCCGCGAGGTTTTGTTCCCCTCCTGCCTCTGGTTTCTGGGTTTTGGAGAGGGGTGGAGTGGATCGGGGGTGGGGTGGGGGGTGGGGGGGATTACCGTCTCCACTCCTCCTGCTGCCGCTGCCGCTGTCGTCTGTTCGCTGGGAAAGTGACTGACAACGAGCCAGTCTGTGCTCCGGTCGGTGTATGGACCCCACCGGCCGGGGGGGGGGATGGGAGGGAGAGAGGTGGCGGGAGGGCGGGAGGAGGAGGTGAAGTATAAGATGAAAGGGCCACAGATATAAAAAGGGAATGCCGGGAGGGAGAGAGGGCAAGGTGGCAGAGAGATGGAGAGATGGAGAGTAGCTAGAAAGTGAAGGAGGGACAATAGACGGATGCTGAAGGGAGGAGAGGGGAGTACGGGCGGATGAATGAAGGAATAATGGGAGGATGGGGTGAGGAGGCCTAAAAGCTGGAGGCGAAGTAGACAAAAAAAAAAAAACTGAAGGGCTCCAGGAATGAAGACAGGGTGGGGTCAGTGTTTTGGGCTCCAGGCAAAACTACATCAGCCTTTTCTGTCTTTCTCTCAAAGGACCATACCACTGCGGCTCCTTATGGCTCCTATAGTCTTCTTTATAATTTTGCAGATGATTTTCAAATACATTTTACAGCGTTTCAGACTCTGGGATGTGTTTTTACCTGTGGTTCCAGGCAGCCCTTGGTCTCCATTCAGTTCTGTACGATATAAAAATCAACCAGCAGACTCCTGAAACGTGCCTCAGCTTTGTGAACATCGGTGAACTTCCCGACTGCAGTCAACATATGAAATTACTACATAAAGTGGGAGCTTAGTTTAAGGCTTTGGTTCGTGCTTTTCTCCTCCTCTTTTTCTTTTCTTTGCACTCTTCGCACTTCAATGAATTGGTGTCTTCTAAGTGCACAGTAAGCTTTGTGCGTGGATTTTGTGGGGGCACGGTTTGGGGACACACGTCTCAGAACCATTGGGGCCCCAGGCAGCTGCCTACTTCTGCCTCCGGGTGGATTCTATCTGTGGACAGAAATGAAAGGCCAGGGGTGATGGATGGGTTGATGGATGGACGGATGGGTGGATGAGGGGAAGGACAGTCCGGGAACAACATTTGCTTTTTTCGTCACCACACTGAACTCTAATACTAATTCATCATCGTCATTTACATAGCAATACGAGGTACCCCCTCAAATGAGGTTGGCACCTGCTCGGTAGTGACCAGACAGCTGACAGCTTTAACATGCTGAATTAATTTCTTTTGTATCTGCCTCCTTATCTGTGTGTCTGCTTTACTGTGTCATTGCACATGGCTGAGTGGTGGGTTTTACATGTGCCATGCGGCCTGGTAACTCCCCCCCCCTTGCCACCTAATCAGCACAAGCACGTAAAATAGTAGAAGTAGCAAGAGAAATGGAGTCCACTGGTGGACTTTGTCCCTTGGATGTAAACATTTTCCGTTTACAAATTTCTTTTCAGGCGTGCCCAGGTAGAGCTTAGAAAAATTACTCATCTGCCACCAGAGACCTGGGTTGCTCCTTCCAGCTTGGACAAGGGCCCCAAAGAACAGGCGCGGGTGGGAAGCCAGTGAGGGGTCGCATCCTAGTCACTGGAGACTGGCTGATCAGCCTGATCTGTTGACACTGCTGGTTTGGAGCATATATATATACACAAACACATACATAAATACACACACACACACTATTTTTACAGTATTATAAAAGTTCAGTGCATCTTTTTGTTGCGGGTATTTTACGCCTTTTTTTATTCGAGTGGAGAGAAGATGGGAAACGAGGGAGAGATAGATGTCACAAAGGTCCCCGGTCAGCATTAACCCGGGGCAACATCCCTGGTTAACCCCTCTTAGGTACGGGGGGCAGCCCAACTGCTTGCTGTGTTATCAACAGCATCATACAAGTTTCTTTATGTTAGAGAACCACAGAATTCCTGGCACAGCACAGGACTCTATTTATTGCCATCGTCAAGTGTAACTGACTTTAGGTTCCGGCTGTCTCACACAAATCTACTCACAGGCAAAAAAAAAACAAACTGCTGGAAATGAATTCTTTAACCTGACAGAAAAATTAAATGTGCTGTTAAAGTTGGCTTTTTTATTTTCGTATCTACCGCCTCTCATCTCTCTGCACGGCTCAGTTCAGCTCAAAGAGCAGCACCAGAGGAAATGCAGCTCGATTTCATTTAGGGGCGCAAATGTTTTTAAGCCTTCAAATGAGGAATTAATTTTTCAGTGAGCACATTTCCTGCTGAATTAAACGCAGAAGAAATGACCTCCCACTCACAACAAAACAGATCCAATCACATTATGATGCTCTGATGCTGCAGGGGACTTCTCAACCGTGCTACTCTTTTGCTAACATGTTGTTTTTCCCCATACATCTTTCTCAATAATCCAAAGACAAATAAAACATCGTCTTTCCCTCTAAATACATCTCAACAGGTTATTTGGTGCCGCAGGACATTTCTCAACTGCATGCCACTATATTTCTTAACAAATAATGACACATGATGCACAGTGTCATGCTGCCCATACACCCCCTCTGTTCTAAAGCATGCATTAGGCATGGATAAAAACCAGCGTTTGGAGAATATCCTGTCAGTGGGGGTGGGGAAAGGGGCAAACCCTGAATGCAGGGGGGTAGAGAGAAAGTAACTAGGTCCCAGGAGAGGCATGGGGTAACAATAATTGCCCTCAGTTCTGATAGGCCGGCGCTGGAGCGAATGAAATGAAATGTGAACATGCATTGGAAATTACCTCTGGTTGTCAGTGGCACAGCTGTCATTTTCTGAAGAGCTTCTTTGATTTGGCTTTTAGTCTCTGCGGGCTGAAGGGCTGACTTAAAAAGTTGAAGCAAAGATGTCCAGTAGATTCTGGGATTCCGAGGCTCTAATCATTCTGCGGCTGAACAACACAAGCCTGCGTTTCCCCCAAAATGTGTCACCAATTTTTGATTCGGCCACTCATTCATTATCAGCTATTTATTCCTACACGGCAAAAAGCATGCGCTGGAACTTAGCTCAGTTATTCATATAAATAATACACGTTTCTATTGATAGTTCACACTCAAAACATGAGTGATTGTCATCGCTTCATGGAGCTTTGATGTCAGGAGTGACTTTAAAGAAAATGGTCATTACACAAGAGGGTAATGAGCAAGGGTTTGTACAAACTATTTCTCATAGTATAGGAAGAATTGTATGAAAATAGGAAAATATGAATAGAAAAAATATATGAAAAAGTGTATAAAATGTCATGGATTGGAAATTTGAAACCTGGGATACTCAATTTCAGAAAAACCAACAAAAAAACAAAAAACAAAACATCATCGACATGAAAACTATGAAAACAGCAGCCAAAGATTTTTAAACATTTCTAATGTACCCAGGTGCTGTGGCCGACAGATCCTACAAAGTTAGTTAAGCTTACACAACAAAAAAATGAATTCATTCAAAACAACTATCACACACACACAGACACAGACACAGACACAGACACACACACACACACACACACACAGGCACACTGATTAAAATACACAGACATTACAGACATTATTAAAAATATGACCTATTAAAGCTTTAAAGTCTCTCAGAGGAAATGAGTGTCTCTAACTTCAAGCTGTGTTGCAGCTCATCCCAGTAGTGAGGTGTCTGTGAAAACCAGTCTTCCCCAGTTCTGGGCTGGTATGAAGAGCTTTTAAATCTCAGGACAGGAAATGAAACATTGCCGCAGCTCAGGTGGCAAGGCCTCCATGGGTAAGGACACGGGTATGCCGATGCCTTCTAGATGCCAGTGAAGAACATCCAGCCTTTTCATATACCTCCCACCGGTGAGGTTGATAGTTACTGTGGCACTGTAGTAGACAGCATCCATTGGTTTAAGGGTAGAGGCGGCAGCACGAGCACACGGGGTATCTCCATAATCCCATGTGGACAGTGTGCTGGGCTGTACAATGGTTTATTCTGTTTTCAGAGCAGGACATCAGTGGTTCACGCTCCTGCTCAACGTGCACGTCTTGCGTTTTTTTTTGAGTTTAGGTCACTGAAAGCGGACTGAACCGTGACCTTGTGTCTGTCAGGACACAAAACCAAACACAGAGGCACCATGACTCCCTCTAATGGTCAATGCGAGGTAAATGCAACTTGCTTAAACTTTTTTTTTTTTAGCCAGTCAGTGGCATGAACATCTTGAGATCATGTGATTTTTTTTCCACATCTTCAATGTATAAGAGCCTGAAACTGTTTGCTACCTGATTGTTTCCCCTTTGTACCCCATAACTATTACTACCCCATAACTATTACTAGTTAACTATTACTAACTAGTTATAAGGTAACTGTAATCTAAAGTGTTTCTCATGAGCCATCTTAATATTGAAATACTGGTCGAGTGTATATTTAAACACTTTTGCATTCATGAAAATTGCCTTAAAGTATAAGGATGAAGGATAAACACACAACAAATCATTTTTTAGCCAATTTAAAAAAAGTCATGTGTCACGTACAAAATAAGAGCAAGACTAGTTAAAAGCACATACTTTTGTAGTAAAATTATATTCTACCTTTCGCGACAGTATAGAGAAGAAAAACCTGTTTTTAACTGCTTTTCTGTGGGTATATTGTGTCTTGTAATAACTGCTGTTGTGCAGAATTCCTGGTCAGTGCCTTGACGTGGTTCTCCGTGGACAGTCAAGCCTCACAACTCCAAAGCCACAGCAGCAGCAGCAGTGCAGCAGCAGCAGCAGCAGCAGCGTGCTGTGTCTGGCTGAGAGCGTCCCCCCACTCCAAGACTCAACGCCGGGCAACACTGCTGTGGGAACAGCAGATGGCAGCATTGATGCAGGCAATAAACCAACTTCTTCAAAAAAACCTCCCCTGTGGCTTCAACCGAAATGAAACAGTATTGACATAATTTTGCTTTTTTAAATCTGTCAATGCATCTGCTGTTGTGATACAAACATCTTACACATTGGGTTAATTTGTTTTCATTCAAACTAAAGTTTTTTTATTTATCTAGATTTTTTTTTTGGTTATTTTTTACATTTTCTCACTGTGCATAGAGCATATAAATTAGTATTAAAATATTTTGATGCAAAGAGGTGGAAAGAGTAACAGAAACAATAGGTTACATTAGTCTCGGGGTAAATGTTTGACATGAGGCCAGGTAGTTCTTCCCCAGTTTAAAAACATATAATGGCAGCAGGAAAAAGAAAAAGCCATTAATGTGAATTCAGATTTAATTTTTCATTTTCACGTCAGTTTTTTAATTTACTTTAATTTACTTTTTCTCTTTTTTCTCTTTGTCTCTTTTGGTTTTTCTTGTTAACATTCAGCTTTTGTTTAAATATTGTTGGTCCACAGTAAACAAATAAATGATTCATAATTTAATGATAATATTTCATAATGAGCAATAAAGTGCTCTCCATTCAAAGCCTATGCAGGGTTTCATGTCATCTGTCAAATCTTATGATGTTTCCCGGGTTGCCACTTTGAATCTGCGTTACTGGATCAGAAAACAGACAGTTTTAAACACTGTGCAACATTTTATGTTCTTAACATGGAATTCAAAAGAAAAGAAAAATAAAATCGAAAATTGAGTTTGGGAAATAAAGCCTGGAAAAGCCAGAATTTCTGAAAAACTGCTTTCCCTGTGCACCTCCAATGAGCCCCAGACGCAGTTGTTTCTCCACTGGGGGTCGGACCACAAGGTCAGTACAGTGTTGATCAGGTGGAATAAAAAGGGTTGTAACCCCCATAGTGATCAAAGACACTGGTCAACATGCCACACCCCTCAACCCCTCTCCTCCTGTACAAACCTCTCTGAGGGCAAACCCACTGACCCTGCAAACGGAGCAGACTAGGAAGTGGGTGGGGGGATGGGGTGGGGGGGCGGGTGCTGGAGGATCCTGTGTGAAAGCCTTGGATGGAGGGAAGGTTGGATGGAGCGATGGATGGGATGGATTAGGGAAAGAACAGAGTGACCAAGTATTAACAGTCAGCTTAGCGTCTTGGATTCCCTTCGGAGAATTATTGCTTGTTGCTTGTCTTTGCAATATGGCAGGTCTATGTGAAGAAAAGAGGGAGTTACAGGAATGAAATGATTTAAAAAAAAAAAAAATGTATGAGTTCAGCATGTTCAGTCACAGAAATGCTCTGTCTGATGATTTCCTTTCCTGACTGTAGGTTGTTTTGTTCAGTTTGTATTTGACACTGGAGCTAAATCAAGCAAATTAAACTGTTGTAGAACTGTTATGGATTTGAGCCAATCCAAAGGCATTTGTTCGTAATTCTTCTTCTTCTTCTAATGGATATTTTTTATGTCGTTTCCAATGACGTTGTCTGGGTTTCTATCCCATTTACAAATTCCTGTCCTCCTGCTTGAATATCTGTGTATCTTTCAGCTTAAGTCATGAAACAAACAGAGGCAAGGAAGAACTGTTTGGCCTAAGGTTCACTGACTGCGTGATTTGCAACGCTGTCACGATCCCTACCAGACTTGTTGGCAAAAAGACAGTTGCAGGTGAGAAGACATGTAGGTTAAAATGAGGCTAAATTTGGATAAAAAAAATACTGTGATAAATATTTTCGTTTGGTAGATTGTGGCATTTGCATGGGGAGACTGGAGGATCAGCACTGATTTCACACAGGAGGTGGATTTGACTCATTAAAGGCCGCTGATACAACACATCCGATCTGTCCGTATACTTTATCCGGATAACGATAAGCACATGTTAATACCAGATGTAGATGGGGCCGTTGAGCGTTAGAATGCCGAGACAATCCCGTAAAAGTGGACTTGTTGTGTTGTGGTTTTGGACTGTGCAGGAACTTTACCAGCCTCGTAGGAGGACTCCAGGACGTGCGGGTAATACAGAGTCCAGTCCTGCAGCTACAGGTGAACCAAACCTGTTCCCCCGAATCAGGAAGACACCCAGGAGGGGAATGTCCTCGCATCAAAACGGCATCATGCAGCGCCAGGTGTCTTCAGGTTGCAGGCATGTAAGGTGGAAGGTGGACCATTACATTTCTTCGTAGAAGCCCAGTGTTTCGCTGCGTAAAAAACATATGAGGCAGTCATAACTTTTTAAATGTCTTACATGGAATTGTTTCAACAGTATTTTAGTGATTTTAGGGTTTTAACATGAGCAGATCCTGTAAAAACCGCTATGGATTATATATTAACATCTCTTAAAAGTTGCTTAATCAACAGGTGTCCCAAAAAAAAAAAAAAGTCTAACCAAATTTAGATAAACAGTAAAATTACTTTTCATCTGCAAATCAACAAAACCATATTTAAAGGTATAATTCCACTATTTGGGAAATGATCTCATTTACTTTGTGGCAGAGAGTTAGATGAGAAGATCGATGCGCATGTGAAGCCACAGCCAGCAGCCTTACAAAGACTGGAGACAGAGGGAAACCGCTTGTGTGTGTCTGTCTTTAGGTAACAAAATCTGCCTCCCAGCACAGTTAAAGCTCACTAATCAACACATTACATTGTGTTTGTATAATACATACGAAAACCAAAGTGTCATCAGCGGAGACTCCAGGATGATACTGGTCCAAACCCCAAATTTTCCAAAATGTCAAACTACTTACTTGCTAAGAAGCTATCGCAGTTAAAAAAAAAAAAAAAAAAAGTGATTAAACAATTAGTCTGTGGTGAAAACGGCACAGAAAATAGCTTTGCTCAAAGCTGCGGGCTGGGATGTGACTGAGATGTGGTAGAAAGTTTTGGGTTTTTTTTTTGGTTGGTTGGTTTCAAAAGTTTTTCAGATTGTTGTTGGGGAGCTGAGAACCACCAGCACGGCACCTGAAGGCCCTGATAATGACAGAGCAGGAAATAATCACTGTATGACATTTTTTAGGCACTTTTATGTTTCCCTTCCCCATCGTCGTTCTATAACACTCCGTCACACAGGCAGACACAAATTCCAAAACACTCTCCTATAACGAGACACTTTTGTGCCCATTGACAAATTCACCACCACCACCACAATAATCAGAGCTTTGTGTTCTCGTACAATAGCTTTACGCCAGTGGGAAATGTACAATTCGCGTTACTGGGCGAAGTTTTAATTGGAAGTGGAGACTCGATGGTGCAGCTGGGATGTCAATAGCTGGCCTCCTTCCAGCTCATTCATACTGAATGCATACACGCACTCATACGGACACACAACCTGATTTTACCGTCATAGACAGCAGCTCTCTAGCTCTAGAGGGGGCTGACGAGGAAGTGATGTATCTTTAACGTTTGGCTCTTCAGGTGTCTCTGGTGTCTGTTCTTTTTTGAGTCTATACCTGTCAATAATTTTATTTTTTTTAAACTTTTGTCCTGGATGGAAGTTTCTGGTCTTAACAAGTTTGGGAAAATCAAAATACATCGAAAAAATCTACATCCCATGTCCCGGCGAAAATGCTGGCCTATACCTACACAAAATGTAATCACAGCGAGGACTGATTGTGATCAGACATGCAGGGAAACTGTCCACAGGTGTCAGGAGTTTCAAATACAAGACAAGGATGTTCTGGTGTTATTGTATGGCAGCGTTTGATAAAAGCCAACACACACGATTGAGACATGATCCCAATATAGGATACAGAGAGGTCACAGCATCATTAAAATAAAAGGGCTTTTATCCTTTGAGAGACAGGAATTTGTTCAGCAAATTTCATGGCAGTCGGAAGATTAGATTGGAAAATATTTTGTGTGCAGGGAATTTCATCGCCATTAGATTTGGATAGCGCTTTGCAGGTGGTCATTTTGGCCTGATTGAGGAGCTAGAGGAAAGATCAGGAGGGCGCACGCACGCACACACACACACACACACACACACACACACACACACACCTCTAAATTTTAAGACACATCCTCCCCGGACCATGAATGTCCAGAGCAGATTTTACTGAAAATTCCAATATGCTATATACAGTACTGTTGTCAGGTATGTCTGGCGAGGTCTGGAACTAATGATTATTTTCATGACTGATTTATTGATCAATTAAGTGTTTGGTCTACAGATGTAAGAAGATATGTACGAATGTGTGTTTCTAGAGCCCAACGCATCGTCTACCAGTTATTAATTTTATGAACAACAGGTAGAAGCCCCGAAAAGATCCAGTGTATCCTGTACTGACATATGCAAATAATTCCTGACAGCAGAGTAGCTGACACCGACAAACGTCTGACATTTTTAGTGAATAAATTACTGGAACTGACAAATCAATGATAAAAATTGTTGATCGTAAACTGATCTAATAATTCACTAGTTCTTTCAGCACTGTCTTTAGTAGGAATTCATTTTGAGAGCTGTGATAATACACAAGACTCAGCCACAAATTCGTGTAAGTTCTGAACTAAACTCTCTTTTAAATTTACAGAACAGCACTTTTCTTCTTCTTTTTGTCCTGCTTCAAATTGGCATTGACATTTTTTTTTTTCTCCCCCCCTAGGTGGATGCTGGTCCAACTTGGCACAGCCACCATCAGAGAGTGATGTAATGGGCTCTGTGGAGTCTGATTGGCTGTCGGGGAACTGCCTATGGTGGGCCCATACAAAGGAGCAATTTGGGCTACGAGAGGCTTAGAGCAAACTCCAATCTGAGACTGGACCCCCACTAGTGTACACACACACACGCACACACACACACACACAAAACACACTAAGCTCAGATTGCTTGTTGCTGTCTCCATCACTGATGAAGGAGCCCATTCATGCCCGCTGACAAATTACTACTGAAGCATGAGACTAAAGAGACCCCCCATCCCTCTGTCTCTGTGTCTCTCTCTCTCCATTATAGACTGTGTGAGACTTGGGTGTGAGAGAATATCACACGGGAGACCAGCGCTATGAAAGGAGCATTATGTTTAGCTGTTCTGAACAACAACAGAATTCTGATAGATGCGTTTTTTTAATGGAAAATTTGTGCTTAATGTTGCATTTAACCTGAAGGTGTGAGTGCAATTTTCCCCGTTTTTAATAATAATAACTTGAGTCCTATGACAAATTTCAAAAACAGGTTGCGAAGTGCTTTACGAGAAGACATACAATGTTTTCATGCATGTCTTTGTCTGGTGTTCTTCGCCTTTTAGTGTTACAAATAAGAATACAGAATGAAAAACTGTTTTAACAAATGGCATAATTTTCAGTCTCCTAGTACTTCTCCATCTACCTGTACAATATACAAAGAGGACAGATTAAGACTTTTTTTTTTTTTTGCCTTACTAGATCTTTTAATGAGATCAGCTGCATAGTGATTAGCAAGTTGTATCCTCACACATGATGCAGGGTGCTGAGGAGAGTGTATAGTTTAAATGCAAAAAAAGGCATTTATCTCATCCTTGAAATTTACATCAGTGCATCTATTTGAGAGAAGATGAGCCAAATTACGGTCTCACTATCTTCACCGGAACTTGAGGTCAATCTGATAGTGTGATTTAAAATGTTGCAGACCTAAGCATGATGGCAACTCAGCAAAAAAAAAAAAGGCACTAATCACTTTTAGTCCAGACAAGGCCTGTTTTACACAGCGGGATTAGCTGAGGTCCAGAAGGAGAAGGTAACCTGCGGACAGAGGCCACTGCTGACCTCGCATGTGAGGTAAAAGGATGCTCAAACCTTGTTGGTGTCTGCATTAACGCAACAAACCTCCAGGTGCAGGAGGTGAATCCAAGGCCAGGCTTCAGGTGGTTGGTCAGATACATAGTGGTGTCCCTCTCTTCGTTAAGCCATGCAGTGCCTACATTTGGGCACCAGAAAAGCACAAAAACACACATAAGGTCACATAGGGAAACTTAGGCAATACAAAGAATAATTTTTTACTGTTGTTTCCTTTACTGTCCGACACTCACACTTCGCTTAGTGCTAGTGAAGTACGAGAAGTCAACCTTAGTGCAAACTCACTAATGGAAAGGTTTCATTGTACACTTCCAGTCCACACTAATAACCATTACTATGGTGAACCCCCCATATAAATTTAAAAAAAATAAATAAAAAAATAAATAAAAAAATAAAATAAAGAGGGGGTTGGTTGAATGTTTAGGAGTGGGAGTGGGACGGAAACATATAACTGCTGTTGTCAAAACAATTAAAAAACCACACAACCTAGACATCTAAAAAAAAACTGTTTTTAACCTGCAAACCACCATGTAATACTTACTGCGTCCCTGACAGTAGTAGACTAGAAAAAAAAAAAAAAAAAATGATGTGCTTCCATCTAATTAGCAAAGGTTCATGAAAAGGTCCTAATTAGCCAAGTGGAAAACGTTACTTAGATCTCGTGCGCTGTAGAAAAGCTTCAAGAGAACCAACCTTAGTTCCAACATTTACGAAGGATCAAGACATTCTCACTAAGCGGCGTTTTCTTCCTTTATAGTGACTAAATTCACAGGGAGACAGGGAGACATTTCATGAATATAATATATATTTTTTGATTATATCTCTCCCTTCCTCCTCCTACTACCCCCCCCCCAAAAAAAAAACAAAAAAAAAAGAGCAACACAGTGATGAGTGACAGGTAAAGTCACCAGATACCACCTGATATTAGCAGCTAAGAGCTGAAGCATAACTCCAAACCTGCAGGAATGAAACAAAATCGATGGGAGACCACTGGCTGTTAAAACTTAAGGGGCGGACAGTGCTTCAAACCTGAAGATGTTAAAGGGATTTGGTGCGCTGGAAGCCTGAAGGGTAATGGCTATCTGAACTATACACACACACACACACACACACACACAGATTCCTGCTCCCCAGGAGAGGGCATTTGGATGGCTATACTGTCCTGACAGTAATCCTCAGATTAACTGGTTGTGAGGCACCACCAGTCAGCCAACAAGACAGCCGGCCAACTGGAACAAAAGCAGAAATGTATGCAAACCTGAACACGCGGGACAGTCAGCCAAACAGAGACGGCCGTTCAGACGGTCATTTATGAAGACGGTCAGTCTAGCAGCCGGCCAAACCAGCTCACAATGCTGTTCCTAAAAGTTCTCAGCCGCTGAATCTCCTTTGGTGACGCTTTGTTGTCACAATTTTTCATTTTGAAGAAGAGGTGGAAATTGAGTACATTTACTCAAGTTCTGTTACTCAAGTTTCATTCAATGCCACTTTATACTTCTACTCTGTTTCCTAAGATAGCAAGCTTGAAAGTTCTTTTAGCCTTTGGCTAAGAAATGGCTTGAGTGGATTTTAACAGAACCCAATAATTGTACATTTGGTGTGCAAATAAAAAAAAATGTTTCTTCTCACAGCTTAAATAATATACAGTAGGAAATATAACAAGTAATAAAATAAAACAAAACAAAAAATAAGAGCAATGTTAATACCTTTCAAAACTGCATGTTCATTTGGGCACAGGCTTAGCGTATTTATAAAAGTGCTTGCAAATTGAATGGAGTTTGGTTGAAAAGCTTGAAATAACTTAAGTTCACTGTGGACCTTGCACAAGTTGAAATAGTGAATGAAATGTTGAAACAGTCGTATGCAGCCTATACAGTACAGTGCTGTGAAAAAGCTTTAGGCACTTTAAACGTTTAGATACTTATTCCGCGCACAACTCCATCAGGGAGGCCTCTGATCGGTCCCAAATTCATCCTGCGGCGGGACAACGGGCCCAAACCTGCAGCCAGAGCCATAAAGAGCTATCTCCAGAAACAAGAACAACAAGGAAGTCCTGCCACAGATGGTCTGGCCCCCCACAGAGACCTGGTCTCAGCATCACGGACTCGGTCTGGGATCACATCAAGAGACAAACAACTGTGGCCAGCTCTCCCAGAGGCTTGGAACAACCTACCTGCCAAGGGCCTTGAAAAACTGTGAGCAAGTGGACTGAGGAGAACTGCTGCTGTTTTAAAGGCAAAGGGTGGTCACAGCAAACACTGATTTGATCTAGTTTTGTTTTATGTTTACTGCACTTTGTAATAATTAAAAACTATTCTCGGTCTTATTTCTGAAAGCATTCTCACTTTAAATTTAGTGCCTAAAACTTTAGCACAGTACTGTATATTCTCAATTGATACGAAACCCAATACTAAAAGCCAGTGGTCAGCGTGTCCCTGTCACACAAACACATGCAGACGTTATTTGCCGTGTCTAACTGGCAGGTCAGTGGTTAAACAAGAGCAGCTAACAGTGACTTCAGAGATGGATTCGGAGGACTGGGAGCTCCACTGCCGTTGCCGTGACGATCGAGTCCTCTCCATTGACATGCTTGCCACCGACTCTGTCTCCACAGTTACATTTTGTCAGGCGCTTGAGCGGAGGGAGGCCAGGGTTGGTCGGGAATAATAATGGCGATGGGGGCACATGAAGGGAAAGATTTTAAAAAAAACACAAGCACACATACAGAGTACAGATTCATTCCTCAAGGCCCTGAAGGGAACTGTTTCTAAACTCCATCTGAAGTTTTGAATAATATGACACACCTGTCGAAGCATATCTAAATCATCATTACACTTTTAATGAATCTGAGGAGTTTAAAAACTTCTCAGGTAATGTAAACGCCAAAAAATTTTAAAACCATTTCACTATTATTATTCAGCACAGCTTTCTCTGGTTTTGGATTTCAGTCTTCAGTTTTGTGAATATCACTTCTTCTACAGGACAGTGGTTCCCTTGTTTGGGTAGTGACCCCTTGAAAAAGGGGTTATGCTTTCTTAATACCCCCGGCACGTGTTCGTTATACCTCCGGGCTGAGACCACCTTAACGAAAAGGTAATTCCTCCCTTCATGTTTGGTTTATTTGAATAACTTTTGGGCCTCTGAAGAGACAAAAACGTTCAGTAATTCACAACAAATTAAGTGAAGATGAGAAAGAACTCTAAAGATAAATTATGTATGCTAAACGTGTTTTTCTTGCTTTTGTGTCGTATTAGCCATCTCACGGCCCCTAAGATTTATCTTGAAACCCCTTGGGTACCCCCAAGGTTGGGAACCACTGCTCTAGCAAACATTTCTGCCAAGAGCTTGTGTCGGTGCTGAAATCTAATTTAAGCAAAATATGGATATCATTTGGCTTATTTATGTTGCATCCCAACTTTTGGTGATCTCGGTCGATGCGTTTTAACATGAAAAAAAAAAAAAAAAAGATGCTGGTGAGGCTTCAACAGGGGTGTAATCAACCTTTTGGGGAGGGAGGCAAAAGGACAAAAGAGTCGGAGGGTTGAGGGGAGGAGGAGCGAGGCAAATGCTTGGAGTGGTGGCTGAGAAACGAGAGCTGTTTCTGGAGAGTTTGGACAGGAGAAGAATAAGATCGGGGGAGCGCTGGCAGGAGGGGGTTGAAATTGAAGGGGAAGGGTCACATGAGGTTAGTCGCTGTTCCTTTTGCCTCCCCTGGAGAGACAAACAAGCCTCCACAAGTTTAACTGTGGCTTTTAAGTTAGCAAACTCTTATAGCCCTGCAGTCAAGTTTCCTTTTTATAATCTGTAACGCACGAAGGCAACACGTGCTCGGATAACCTGCCTAAGAAACAGACAAGGTGGATTGAACACATTCTTCGAATAAAGATCTATATTTAGTAGAGAAATAAACGGCAAAATTAAAACCCACTCTCTCCCTGTGATATGTAACATGATTAATTGCACCATGTCCGTGCAACAGCACCGGTAGCGTCTCACAATTTCAGTTTCATTTGTAACACAAAATTGCCGTCGATTGTCATTACATTTTACACTTGTAAAAAGGTATTTCTGGTACATTTCACTGAACACATTTCATACTTGAGAGTCCTGTTGGAATTAGATATTTAACAAACGTGTTCCAATGAAGTGATTAACTGTTGGTGCACGCATTATTGCAGAATGTCCAAAGTAATGCAGACAGTTGCTGAGGCAGAGGAAACTTTCAAGGCACAGTGAAACAGTTATAAACCTGCGTCCCTATGTTAAGTGATCAGTTATCTGCGGCCAAATATGCGCTCTATACACATCTATATATATTCTCTGCATCGCCCTGCATTCGCTGAGATCTTCACACCTTTGAGCGATCCAATCAAATCTAAAGGATCTGACTTAAATCCTTCTTGTGACTAAACCCCGCTCAAGTATGTTGTTTCACCCTGAAATGTAAGAGACGGCTGAAGATAAAAATCCTCCAATTGCCATTTTACTCTGACGTAACATACTGCTCAGTATTCATGATTAATCAGCACCATTAGCTCGAGTGATGGTCCACTTTTAGCGGCAATTAGATCATTCCAGAGATTAGGAATAATCCATTAGTGCAAGAAGTAAAGACAGAGGGAATAAACCTGTGTGATGGACAGAGGAGCAGACATCAGATTAACCTACCCTGACTCTTTTTAAGAAGATGGCCAGCTAAAAGCCATCATTGGTTTTCCCTTATGAAGTCTACGCCACTCAAAACTGGGAGGCAGAGGAATTAGAGGAAGACTGGGGAAAGGGGGGCTGCACTTCGATATCATCAAGATACAGTATCTATAATTTTTTTTTAAAGACTTCAGAAGTTTATTATTATACGTTTATTTGTCTACTTTTAATGACCTTTTTACTATGGAATGTAAAAAAATGTAAATCGTTGTTTACTTTCTTCCTTTTTTCTGACCCCAGATAAATATTTGAGAGCAGCAGAAGCAGTGCGTGGAATTGCCATTTTCATGACCTCATTCAAGTTTCAAGATATATCATTTCAAAAATATAAACATGACTCTCAAAAACAAATCCCTGAAGAATCCTTCAATTTATTCCACATTCCCGCACGCTAGCATTCTCCCGAAAAACGTGTGAAGCAGACGAGTTAGGAGAGGGGCTTTTGATACTTTGAGGTCTGCAACTCAATATACTCAAGATATCTATCATTTTATGTATTATTAAGTAGAGTATATAAGTATATTTCTTTTCACTATATTCAACTGCTAATTCACTTTGGAGTTGTTCAGCATGTATTCTGGACTGCAACCACAGTGGATAACTTGATTCCAAAAAGTAATGTCTTCAATCAAATATCACCTGATGAAGAACCAGCTTGGAAAAAAATGTAAAATAGTTGGATTAATATTTGGGAGAAGCAGAAGCAGTGCGTGGCATACTGTTCATCATGACTCCATCATTTAGTAAAAAAAAAATAAAAAAAATACATGCATAATTTAAAAAAATCATTTTAAAAATCAAAAACTAAATGCAACTCCTGAGACAAATCCCTTGAGAATCTTTCATTTTGATCCACCTTGCTACCATTCTCCCTCTGCGACACATTTGGAGTAGGACAGCTGATCCAGGTAGAGCACAGCACACACCTGGCTGACCTTACAGTCTCCTTTACAGACGATACTGCTGTTGTAGCCGACCATGTAGTTCCTGAAATACTCGTCAAAGGCTTTGTTCTGCGGCAGCCTGAAGCTCAGGCCCAGCTGGAGCAGGCTTTGCGGCTGAAGGTCAGTCAGTCCAAACGCCTCAGTCATGATATATTCAAGCCTCCAGTCAGATCTTTGTTGTTCATTGGCTTCCGTCAGATTCAAATAGTACTGCCAGATATCCTTCAAAGAGAAAAAGGCACCAAAAAGAGGGAGAGAGAGGGGAGCGAGAAAAAAAAGGAGTCTTTTTGAATGGCAGAAACAGTTTTTGTGTGCTGATTGACACTGTGATTAATCATCAAGAGGGACTTGTTTCTTCTGTCTTTGATCAGGGAGATAAAAGTTAGAGGTGGTGTGTGAGTGCAGGACATTTTTAGTTTGTTCTAAATTTGTCAATATGCTTGATATTCTGAGCAGTTCTCATCTCTCTCCTGTATCTTTTCAAACTTTTTTTTTTTTTTTTTCTTCAAACCTTAAAAATCACAGAAACCTACTCACATCTCACTGGCCCTTTGCCAAAAGAGAAAGTCCATGCCAACTATAAAGCTCCAGATCTGACAAATTTGTCAATCCGCCACATTTTAGTTTGGCAGACGTGTCAACAAGAAATGATTTCATGTTTACAACCTCTGCTTTATGTTAATGATCTCCTGCATGTGAAACGGCAATTTTATGTTTATTTTATGCTTTTTGTCTGGGGCAGTTTTATATGGTTTGGGCCAGACATCTTCAAAAATCTGGATATAGCAGTATTTTAATACCCATGGTTTTGGAATAAGATGTCAAACAATCATATATTGGGTTGAATGTGTGCATATCCACACGCTTTTTCCATGTAGCGTGCCGCAACTACGCACTGAAGATGATTTTTAGCCTCCAAACATAGCTGAAACATGCTCTAGGCAGATTTGCAAAATGTAACCTTGGCTCATGAGGGCAAGTAAACTTGCCACCTGCTTGATACACAGCCATTCAAACTCAGCCAAAAAGCAGGTGATATGTAATTAGGATGTGAGCTGACTGTGAAGCTCAGAGCTTCTTACCAACAGAGCGTAGTCCTTGGTGTTGTACAAGTACATGCGGAAAGCTGGGTTGTTAGAGTACGGCTCCAAAACATGTTTGATTGGTGTAACAGCCGGTGACACAAAAAGAGAATTCAGCGGTTTACCTACAGAACAAAAAAAGCAAAACACGACATACTTCAGTTGGAGTCCTGTGAATGCACTCAGGTTGTAAACATGTGTCTGGGCTCCATCTAGCACATTTTAAAAAGTCTGTCAAAGGATCTGTCCGTGTTTTTAGTCATTCCTTGTAGATTGGCCTGCTTCCTGCAATTTTTCAAAGCTGCAGGCGTAATAGATAGCAACTGCAGGGGAAAAAAAAGGAGACTGCGCTTGACGAGCTAGACCAAGCCCCAGCAAAAGTCTGGCTAATCTAATATATGTGCATTTAACAGAATATTTATGAGAAGTTCCGGTCTGGTTTTTGAGAAATATGTATCACTGAAATAGCTCTGGTGGAGGCCATACATGATCTCAGAAGCAATTCCTGTATTCATGGAACTAAATGCATGATGTCAAAGAGTACTTTGACTGTATAGTGGTATTTTTTTTCAATGGATTTTGTCACTGCTATTTATATTGTTGCCTTCTATTTTTAATAGCTTTCAGTTGTTCATGTAATTTATTTTACAAAGCAAAAGCAGGAGTGAGGAAAAAAGGCCATTTTGATAAATATCTACTTAAGTTGTGTCCAGACTGTCAAAGAGCCTGACTGAGCAGAATCAAGTGCCCTTGATTGCCCTCAGTATAAAATATAATACAAAATACAGAATATAAAATGGTTTTTAAAAAGCCACTTGTTACCTTTCTGGTCCAACAGCACCATGACGCTGTCACGGTGGGTGTGGCCATAGAAATGACCCGCAATGACATGACTGTAATCCCGGAAGATGGCAACCAGCCGCTCATTGTGGCTCTCTCTAACAGCAGTGATGTTCCTGGCAAAGGGCAGGTACCCCACTGGTACATGGGCTATGATGTAAACCTAGCGCACGAAGAAAGCCACATTTAAATCCCAGAAGTAAAGGTGCGAGCATCACCGGCAATGATGGTGATTGGAAAATAGCTTTTTTCACATAAAGATTGCACACATGCTTTTTAACTTTTTGATTCATGTGTGAAAGAATAAGCTATGGTTTCAACCGTGGCCAGTGTATCGAGGTATGATGATTAATTTGACAACAATACTGTATACTAACTTTAAAAAAAAAAATCAACATGTAGCACTGTGAGGCAGGTCAAAGGTCAGGGATCAAGATACAAAGACAGAAAATGTTCGACCTTCTCCAGGCTCTGTGCAGCTTTCTCCAGAGTTTTCTCCAGCCACTCGAACTGCCCAGCGGGGTCTGTCATATTACTTGTGACTTTATTAGGTCCGTAGTAAAGGATAGTGTTGAGACTCAGCACCCGCAAACCAGGCTTTACCAGCTGGGAGTAGAAACCGCCTGCAGGAACAGAACAAGGCATAAAATAAAGCTTGATGCTTACTTGGCGCGAACCATAGAGCATTAGCATAACACGCCCTGGCTTTATCAGATGTGAGGATTTACTGCTTTGCCCTGTTATCGTTGTAAATTCAACATCTCTGGGTTTTGCACCGTTGGTTTGACCAAGGCTAGTGTTACACTTTCCGCGTCTGCGTGTACGCGAGGCTGTGTGTGGACGTCGGTGTACCCACCAATTTAAGTCTACCCGGCCACTACACTATAAAAGGGAACCAGCTGTCCGTGTGCGCGTCCATAAGGGAGTATATCTTTATTTTTTCACAATTTCCTGATATTGTATAGACTTAGAAATTAAATCAAGAAAAAAAAAAAAAACATATTTATCAATAATTAAAACAACTGTTGGTTGCAGCTCTAAATGCATTTACCAGATGAAACAGTATGACCACCCCTGCCTAATACGGTGTTGGTCCTTTGCGCGCAGCCAAAATAGCTCTGACCGACCGAGTGGACTCTACAAGGCCTCTGAAGGTGCTCTGTGGTATCTGGCAGCAAGACGTCAGCAGCAGATCCCTTAAGTCCCGTAAGTTGCGAGTTGGAGCCGCCACGGATCGGACTTGTCGTTCCAGCGCATGTGCTGGGACAACCGATCCTGTCCCTGGGTCTTGTTCTGTCCCTCCACAGAACAATGTCTCTGGGTACTCGCCACTGCTGACCAGGAGGTGCTATGACCCAATCATCGGTTTGGCCCTCGTCAAAGTCGCCCAGGTTTTTAGACTTGCAAAAAACTCCTTCCTACACGTTCATTAGGAGAAGTGACTGCCCACTTACCGTCCAATAAATCCCAAACCTTGAGAATCGCTGTTACGAAATCAACGTTATTCACCTCATCTGTGAGTGTTCGTAATGGTTTGGCTGATCAGTGTATGTGAATGAACATGCTAATGCCTACGGGACAATATAAAATTTCTGTCAGTGTAATGAAACAAATGTGTTATGTTCGGTAAGTTAACAATATTCAGAAAACTCACATTATAACTAAACCCGATGAATAATGGCTTTTATGTATTTTAAAAACAAATTCTGTAGGTCTGAGAAGCTAAAACTGGAATTGTTTGACATAGAACACTCACACAGTAGCTGATGTACTAACATGTTACCTTGTGAGAGTGTGAGCAGAGCTTCGGTGTGGAGCCAGGGTTTCCACAGCTGGGCAGCAGCTTTGTAGATGGCATTAGTGGAGGTCGGCATCTGGTCCTAAGAACAATGATGTGCACGCTCGATCATCATTTCAACATTTAAACAATCTTCACATCAGGTTGCAAACATTGGAAGTTCGCTGAAATAAGATGTCATTTTGGTGTCAGACATGATGTTCATATCATCCCACATCCTTTTTCTCTGAGCCAAACTTGGGATACTGCTTGTCCTATGTCATAAAGTTACCTGTGGCCAGTAGTCGTGGTTCCCCAGGGCAGGATAGACTGTCAGGTTGGGGAAGTGTTGTCTGATGGTCTGGGTCATATTACTGATCACCTGGATCACCATGTCCGTAGAGAGCTCATCTACAGGGACATGAGGTGGACTGTCACTGTGAGAGAGGGAAAGTAAGATCCAGGATCATTAGCCCAGGTTAAATAAACAACAGATAAGACAGAGAGTATGAATATTGTTACATGTTTATTTTAATGCTTTCAGACTCAAGAGTCCTTTGCATAAATGTTAGTTTTAAGTACTTTGTCCAGTTGTTAAATTCACTGCATTTCTTCATTTCCATTTACATGTGAAAATGTTCAGCTGTTTTCAGGGTTCTCCTGACGTTATTCAAATCTGTGACTGCCTACTTTTTTGTTACTTAAAAAGGACGGTTGAAGTTTACTAGAATGTGCGTCTTATTTTTGTGGTTTTGTAATAATGACACTGTAGTTTTTTGCTGAAATCTGGTAACGCGGCGACATTGATAAAAAAAGACCTACGGTAAGATGGGGCAACAAGCACAAGCAGTCAAACAATCAGACAGGTTTTCCACAAACTCCCACTTTAGCCCAGAGGCAGATCTAGAGAAATATTCACGAGGTGGCAAGAGGGTGGCACGGAGACTTTTAAGGGCTGGCAGAAATATATATATGCTGATTTAATCACAGACGGCCATGTGTATCAATATTTGCTTGGAAAAGCCCCCAAATGAAGATATTTTAACTCAAAACCACTACATTATTGTGGCACGCGAGAAAAGCACAGAATTGAAATATCTAAAAGGTGACATTAGAAATCAAGATAATCTAGCTAAACTGCTGTCTAGTTACAACCCGCCTAATTGCCTGTCTACTTAAGTTTCTTTTCCCCATCAGATTCTGTTGTACCAGTGTAACTGTGTTCTCACACTGCAGCAATTAACTTGGCGAGTACAGCGTTACTGTCGCCGATAGAAATGGACTGCCACAGCTATAAAATGATTATTTAAGTATGAGCATTGAGCAAATGTTTGATTGCTATTATAGCAAACAACATGGAAAACATTTCCAGGAAAAGGGAGTTAACCAGGACTTTAAACCGAAGTAACTGCGGTAGTTGATGAGTTAAAGTCACCGGGAGATGCAAGATTACTATTCCCTCTGCATCAAATCATTGTAGATGTTTCTCCCAATGTGGCTGGCTCAGCAGGATTGTTCTCAATTGCACAATATAGCTGAAAAGAAAGAAAAAAAAAAATTCCACTGTACAATGGATTTCCCCTTTAAGTGAAAAGGAAAACTCATGCTACTAAGCCCAGTAACGAGTGAATAAAGCAAAAATCTGCTTTCACAGTAACTTAATCCTCTACCCCAGGGAGTCTTTTCAAGATTTAAGTGGCAAGGCATTCTGTTGAGCATATTTAATAAAACTATGAATTCCTGGCTTAGCTGATTAGCTGCAGATTAATAGAGAGCTGTACGGAGGTGCTACTGCTGTGACTGATGCTTACAGCTACGCTTACAGTTTTTCTATGTCATTATTACTGTGCCGTGAACATTAGTTTCCACTTCCCTCAGAGAATGGAGAGTGTTCTTTAAGCTGCTTTTCATGGCAAGTGGATAACTCTCACTCACCTTTCAAGGCTTGAAGCTTTAGTGCTCGAATGGGGCTTTAATCGCTGACTTCAAATACATCATGCACTGTCAATCATGTGCATCTGTAATGATGGTTATCTGATGAGAAGTAAAATATGCAGAGAACAGATAAATTTTAATAATCATTAGTCGCAGCCTTTATCCAATGAAGTTCTGAGATTGCATTTTGTTTTTACAAATCATCAGCATATTCTGTTATTTGGACACTTGTTGAATAAGCTCCATTGGGTGCTCACCGAAAAACCCCAGGAGAGATAATAAAGGGAAATTGTGGTCTTTCATACAGTACATACAGTACAGTTCATACATACAGTAACTGGAGGAAGTGGCACTTCTGCTTCCTCATACACATGAACACACACGCACTGCACCGTGCTTCTTAAAGGAACCCCCATTAAAAATCGAAACCCTTATCTTTAAATCATAAACATTACCACCTCGCCACTTCAGAGAGAGAGAGAGAAGAATTTCAGAGGAAGTGCGATAATGACAAAGCAAAAATACAAGTGGATGTGAACGGAGGTGAAGCCGTGTCCAAAATATCTTCACTTGAGGGAAGAAAATGCGTGCTTACGCTCGTGTTGTATGATTTAAATTCACGAAACCCTCAGGAAACCAGAGCACAAATAAGAGGAAGAACTGGACAGAGAGTTCTGAGATCTGTCCGAGCCCGAGCTGACATTAAAAGAGCACTCCACCGATTCAGCTTTGCACTCATAACACCGTTGGTCTCATGATGGGCAGCATCTGATGTAGCCTGGAGCCTGGAGCTGAGATGAGGAGCGGCCTACAGATGTCTGGTAAGTTCACTTCTTTCAAAATGCCACACCCCCAGATTTTCATTTTTTTATTTTTCCATTTCAAACTTATAGTCTTCAGCCCCAACTCTGTTAAACGTATACATTGCTAACTACAGCAGCTACAAGTAATGTCTTCATAGTCAGCGCACTGACGCATTTGGGTGACTAAACACTCTCTCCAGAGCTCAAATGTGTGCAAATAAAAAGAGGTGAGCAGAACGCTGACGGTGGTTCTACATGAAAAGTCAGGGGTTCCTTAAAGTTATTACAATGCATCCTGCGGAGAACATGAATGTCTGAACCAAATTAAATGGCCACCCATCTCATACGTCTCTGTTTTTAGCATGGCTAAAAACAAATAACCCGAAAACATTCCCCAGAAGAAGTGACGCTCATCCAGAGTGACCTCACTTCACAGAAACATCCTCAGTCTTCAAGTCTAAAACCTCAAAGTGGTTTGGTTCTCACACAAAATTGAACACACCTGTATACACAAGGTACACGACTGCTACTGCAGTGAGGGAACAGGATATGAAAGTGCTGCATATTGTTCCTGCGAGCAGGTTAGTCACACTGCTGATCATCTTCATGCAACAGACTTCAGTGTCTGGCCCCAATTTTTCAATCGAGCCAGGAAGCTAAATTCTCAAAGAAGAAAAAGAAAAATCGTAACATCCATCTCTCCCTCCGTCATTACCGCTCTACCTCATCAGCGCACTGACCCAGTCCATATGATGAAGTCCTGCTGCTTTGTGAGCGGTGCCATGTGAGTGAAGGCCGACTGGATGAGGCGGTAGGGAGAGTCACACAGGAAGTCCCCGTACAGGCCGGCATGGGTCGCTGGAGCTCCTTTGGAGGAGAAGCAAACCTTGGTAGGATCCGGGGCCAGGTGGTAGGTGGGGTCCAGGTGGAGGTCAGTGATGTGCCAGAACCTGCCTGGATAGATGGGGGGATGGTGAAAAATGGACGGGGATGAAAGGTTTGGAGAAAGTAAAGACAGAAATGAAAAATTTAAAATACAGTTTCTGCCAGAAATTGGAAAGTAAAATAAAAATCTAATATTTGTTTCTTATTTGAGGCACATGATTGTCATTAAATGTATCTGTGCAAATGTGGCTGACATTGTGCCTTGCCAAGAAGACTTTATATCCACAATTATAACTCAAGTTCTGTTTTTGAAATACATGCCTGTCCATTAATTGTTATAATTGACAACACATGTTCTAAAACCAATATAGGAGAGGTGCATGGGATATTTTTGAGCAACATAATGCAAGTAAGATTTTAAAATGTGTTGACAACATCATTTAGGATGTGAATTTATTTCCCCTATTAAGGGTGTCTGATCATTTATTTTTTTTTGCATTTAATTTCTTTCCAAACTTGTATGTAAAGTATTATAGGGTGGATATATTCACCAAGTTCATTCTTTATTTTTATTTATTTATTTTTTTTGGTTGCTCTCCAGTTGTGTGGTGAGATAATAGGCAAAAAGTCTTACTTTTGTCAACTTTTTTTTATCTCAGAGCATAATCTTTTATTTATTATTTAAAATCTTATTTTATTCTAGGTTATTAAACAAACTCCACACTTGTTTTGAAATTAAAGTGATAAACGTAAAAAATCCATAAAACCATCATAGCCCCATTGAATGACCATGTACTGTAAGACTCTGTAAGAGTTTCTCGGGCGTTTCTGGCCGGACTGCGTTTAAAAATCCGTCAAATGGTAAGTTTTTGAACACCCGCAGAGAAAATGTAGCTCTAACAGAAACATGTATCACTCAGTATAAATCCACTCTGTCTTAGGGTAAATTCGGCCATGGTGACATCAAGCATCAAGCTCTAAATAAAAGACAACATCGACTTTTGGCTCGCACGGTTCAGCGAAGCCTGCAGCAGGTGAAACAAAAGTATTGACTCACGCTGCACCTTTTTAGCCTTTGTAGTTCTGTGAATTGTGACACAAGGCGGGAATAAACGGCTCGATATTCACCGGAGTTCTCATCGGCGGAAAGACCCGGGGGTTTCTCCTCACCTGTGCCCGGCAGGTAGCTGCTTCCAGTCGGTGCCGCCGCATGCGGAGCCGCGCTGCACAGCAGCAGCAGTACGGCAAAACACAAACTTTGTGCCATGTTCAGAGGGTTAAAACCTGAGACTACGGCGTATCACATAGCCGACACAGACAACTAAACTTGCTGACCTGCGTTGGTTCCTCTCCTCTGAAATAAACAGGAAGTACAGTGGCCAACTGGACACGTGACTCCGTGTGTTTTGAAACTCTGGGGGAGGAACTTTTGGAAACCAGCGGGTCCCCCACAGCTGAAATGATCAGTCAATTAATCAATAGTGGTCAACAAGAAAAAAAAAAAGGCGATGTTGATCATTTATTAATTGTTTAAGACCTTTTGACACAACATTGGCAAAAAATTAATTATAAATCAATAAGTATTAATAAATATTGTCGGACTAATGAAAAGATAATGAAAATAATATTATAGTTTCTGCCCTCCCCTCCTGTGCTGATATAATAGTGCCTTTCTCCAGTTTTTCTGTTATTTAAATGTAATTATTGTGAATCCCTTTGATAAGACACGCTGTATTTAGAAATATATATATACACATGAGCACAATATAAGCTAACTTAAAGGTCTTAAAGATGGATAAATAAATAAAGTAAAACTTTGATATACCTCTATTTCATTGGTGGTGCTCACAGCTTTGAAAAAAATTACATTTAAACCGGCAATAGCAGATTTTTTTTTTTTTTTTTTTGGTCATGAGGGGTGGGCAGAAAGAAGCACAACATTGACGTACAGTATCATCACCTTTAAAGTTAATTTGGTGAACAAAGAGTTGCTTATTCACTCATCCAGCAGTCACAAAGCAACATTATTATTCATTTGGAGTGGTGCTTGTGTCCATCAGGATGATTCATGCTCTTTTAGCTCGGTTTTTGGTCTCCACCAGCTCATGATGGAAATATCTGGCTCTTTAGCTGCTAAATGCTCCGCTGTGTTCATCAGCTGGTCTCTAACTGGTTCTGTCTGTTGTTTGGTGCTGAGCAGGTAGGGTGCGGCAGGTTTTTAGACCTTTTTCTCTGAGAACAGCTGCCTGCTATGACTATGAGAGTGGTGAGAGTGAACCAACATAGTAAAGCCGACGAGCTGAAACTCACTATAAAGCTCCGTGAAGCTGAGGGGGAGCTGCCGAGTCAGCTGATAATTCTCTGTAGGTTCATCACTACAAGTGACCACCTTAACATTGTCACATTGTCATTTCATCAATTGACACATTGTCCTTATGACAATATTGCTGTTATTAAAGTAGCTGCTTCGAAAAAAACTCAATAGAAACGTGTCTCTCCATAATCAGTGCCCTTTTTCCTCTGGACCTCGCTATCAACGGATTTCGCAGGGACTATTTCTTTCTTTCTTCTTACTACAGTGAGTTCTGTGGGTTATTCAGAGTAACGGGGGTACTGTTCTTGAGAAGACAGACTGCTACTGAATATCTCAAACCAAAACTGTTAGCACGGCCAGACACCACTAGAGGTAAGCGATAAAATATGTTTCGGTTGAACATACCCTGTACGTACAGTTCTTGAATGCCAAAGCATACCTCTGTATCTAGGATCAATGAGTCTTTTGAGGACTTAAAATCAGATAAAATAACATCAGGGGACAATCAGACACAAATTGTTTACTCTGAGGGGATACTTGTTCCAGAAAATAGTCTTATTATGCATCTTGTTTTGTAGCTGGGGAAGGAAATGGAGTTGGGTTTTTTTGTAAAGTGACTCCCCTGATTCTCAGAAATGCTCTAAAACACGCACAGTCCATTTCATAATCAGACTGCCAAGTATTTGTTTATATTGTGCAACTAGAGAACAATGTGTTTTAGTCATAATACAGAGACACGTTATGGCCTCATGCAGACAAAGTCTTTTCTGCTCCTCTCCTCTATAGAAAGGTCAGAGGTCAAGGTTTGGACCAGATTCAATGTATGAGGGTTAAACAGAATTCTTCTAGCTTAGGAATATCTTTTCTCTCATCGCCTGTGTTAAATAACGTAACTCTCAGTACATCAGAGAAGAGACAAACATTTACTCTCTGTGTTTTTTATTTCATGCTTCACACAGGGTTGCAAAGACGATCCGTCCATCACGACAGAAATGTATTCATATATAAAAAAAAAATTCTTACAAAACGTGCAGCCTGCAGGTCACGAACATGTGGAGGAGGATGAAGTGCAAAGAGAAGCATACAGTCAGTCAATAATAATTATAAATTCAACACTTCTTGGCTGGTTTTGGGACACTGTCAGTCGGAGCACTCATGCCTTCTCGTAGGTACGCACTGCATGGATGTCTTCAAAGGTCAAATTCTGCAGGGGAGAGAAGACAGTTACCATGACAGGGAATTGAATGCTCCCAAATCCTTCATTACACCAACACGTTTCTTTTCTTAACGGGTCAGTGCTGTGGTTAGGTGGAGAACCTTTAACAGCCACAACTAGTGAGGCAGCTTCTGGCAGGTTGGTCATGTACTTTATTCAACACAAGCAAGGTCAGTGAAAAGGCGTAACAGATTCATAAAAGATTCTTAGCTGCATTTTTTGGAGCTTCAGGAAGATAATAAACTTTCAGAAAAGTGTTATTTTTGCATGGATCCCAAAGGGACGACCTGCAAAAAAGTTTTCCACACACAAATGATACCTGAATAATGTCTAACAAGCTGCACACAGTCCTCACAGCGCGAAGAAAGCAAAGTTTATAACCGTGAAGTTTTATATTTTTCTGTGACATTTTCGCTTTGTATATTATTTCAGTGCTTCCAGTGAATCTGATAATTGATATTACCGTCTGCTAATTTGCTCTGTAAGTAGCCTGAGCTCCTGAAACACCATCCATGCTTTATAAAACCTTGCAGTCATTGGTGCTATATTCCAATGATGCACAACAAATTTCCAAAATGATGATTTTACTTTACCTTATCTTTCTCAGGGCAACCCAACTGTCACTTGTGGCCATGTGGCCACACAATTACACTTGCACGGTTTGAGTGTCCCTTTCTACTTTGTTACTAAATGCACTTCATTTAAGACATGTATTGATAAAATCAAACGAGACAGGAATAAGATGTGTGTGTGATTTGGGTCCATTTGTCTTACCATGACCATCTTGCCATCCTTGATTTCTCTGACAAACTTGGTCTCTTTGCCGTCCCACTTCTGGACATGGACCAACTTGTCTCCCTCCAGAGTCACTGTGGACTGAAAGACAAAAGAGGAAAACGTTTTTAACAAGTGAGGGGGAAAATTTGTGAATTAAGATGCTGCGGCTACCAAATGGTGGTCTATTGCCGGAGGTCTCAAGATATCAGTCCTTGTCAGTGATCCACAAGAAACAAAGGAAGACCCCCGACTCTTAAGTTTGAAGACAGAACTTCAATTGGAAAAAGTACTTTTTAATTTATTATCTACTCTAAACTCTAGAGAATAGTGATAACAATGAAGTCTTGGATTAAATAATATTATTTTGGTGCAATTTATAATTGGGATTATTTCAAATGAAAAACACAGTTAAACCAATTCTAATATTGAGAGCCACTTCTTGGAAACCACCTCTCCGTCTCTGGACTGGTCAGTGGTTAAAATTTGTGATTTAATGCATATAAAAATTTATAAAAAATCTTCTCATGTACGGCACAAGTCTTTAGATATTTTTTGTCTCTTTTTTCTGTCAACTTACTTTGCAGTTCCTGTCATCAGCGGTGGTCTCGTCAAACTCCTCTCCCAGCTTGAAGGAGATGTCTGTGTTTTTGAAGGTGCTCTGGGTGCGAATCACCACCTTGTCGCCCTCCTGGCTGATGATTACGGTCGGCTTGGTCACATTACCAACCTGCCGGGTGGCAAAGCCCACACCTGAGCAGGGGACAGGGGTGAAATATGGTTGTTAACGTCCTGATCTACAGCAACCTCTGAACATTTCATTTGTTGTGGGAACAAAAAACTGATCTAAAGGGGTCTGACATGGTGCAGAGGAAATTTTGATTTATTGCATTTAGTGTGTGAAAAGAATCAAAACTGAACATACTAAAATCAGAAAGAAAAAAAAAGGCTACTACTCACCAAGTGCTTTCATATACTCATCGAAATTCTCACTGTCAACCAGCTTCCAAGTGGCACAGAAGGCGTCGACCATGGTGAAGGTTTTCAGAGAGGCAAAGTAATCTCCAAAGCACACTGAGCAAGCTGCGGCTTTTCCAAGTGTCCCCCCTTGTGTTATTATTCTGCCTCTTATTATTATGCATGCAGGTGGGTGGCTCCCAGCATCCCACTGGCTCAGGAGATTTTCTCCAAGTTGTGATTGGGTACTGAAATTGGGTCACGGTCTTATGGATGATTAGAGAAAAAAAAAAAAGGTAAATTAGCCCATTTGTATGCTTAATGATGTAATTACTCTCATGCACGGGTGTCAGTTGGGTGTCAGTTGGGTTTGTTGAGGTAAAGTGTGGTGCTTGCCATATCTCAGCTACAAGAAAAAAACCTAGACATTCATTTGCGTTTCATCAGAAATAAAAATAAAAGCCCACAAGGAGGGATTCAACTCTAAAGTTCCCTCTAATCCTATAACTTGTGATCTGCAAATAAAACAGAACCTGGGCTTGAATGGGCTTCAGGGAGTTGATGGTAAATGACACAGAAGCTTTAAAGAGCAGACTCAGGCTGGTCTTTTTTTTGTTTTTGTTTTGTACCTCAATCAGTAAGTAAGTAAGTAAGTAAGTAAACAATATATATGTTTAAATTAATTTCCTCATCTTAATCCCCTGTCAGCCTCGTGTTGGAGACAGGCCTTCTTGTGTCTGGAATGTGTCCTGTAGGGGAGTTCCAGTGAAGCAGAATCAGTTTGTTTGACAGCCCTTTGTCCTTAACTGCATTAACAACCCCCCTCCAACTGCAATTTATTCATGCTCAACACACACACTAATTACTGTTACTAAACGCCTATGTGAGTGTGTGTGTGTGTGTGTGTGTGTGCGAGACAGAAAATATGTGAGTGTAGACTTCTCACACAGAGTAAATGTATGTTCATGTCATGTCTGCCTCAAGATTTCCACCAAGGGAAGTGATTACAAACCGTTGCTTCTATCTCGCAAGTTACAACTGACAGTCAATAATATCCTCATTTATGGATGATTTATAGACACGGTGTTTATTCCTTTCTCCCTCAAAGCCATATTGTAATGCTAAAGACCAATTTTACATGATGTTAAAGTGAATCTGGTCAAAAACATACTGCTCAAGATCTTTTAATATGAATTTTTATTTGGCATAATGTATGTTCTCTGTCAGACATATTTCTGATAAGGATGGGCATTGGCAGAGGTGGGAAGTAACTAGTTGGATATCCTAAAATACTTTGCTTGCTTACAAATGTTCCGAAACTTACTTACTCTGTATTTTTTCATATCAGAGATAAATATTGTACATTTTACTCACTTTATTTATCTGGGAGGTGTAGTTTCAGTTGTGAGATACACCCTGTGTTGCACTGTGACGCTTTGCAGGTAAATGTATAAAATGTCACTAATATCTAATCTTTTTTAAAAATCATTTTCACCACTTTTTTCACTCCCTTTTTTCCTCACTGTCCCTATAACTCTTTTCACTTTCCTTCCTTCATTTTTCAATATTTTCCTCTTCCTTCTTTCTTTTCTTTATGCGTTCACTACTTATTTTTCACTTTCTTTCCTTTTTTCATTCCCCTCTCCCCTTCCCTTCCCTTCATCTCATTTGAAAGCATCAAAATTCCCCAAACTGAAGATGTAGTCACCCAAGATCAGGAATACTCTATTCTTCGAAGTGAGTATTTTTACTTTGGACATCTGCGTATGCATTATTGTTGCAATAAAACAAGTTTAAGCTAAAATTTAGTTCACAGGACTTGGTCTGATTAGGATTTGGGGACTGTGTGTGTGTATGCGCGTGTGTTGGGGTGTCCGCATACTATTGGTCATATGGTGTAGGGTGGGTGAGTGTACAGGCGGTGACCACCACATATTGTGAAGGATCTCTGGTGCTACCCTCTGGTGAGAAGTAGAAATGCATTGCCATTGTGTTTGAAATAAAAGAAAGCTTCAGCTGGTCGGCCCTCATTCGTCTCATTCTCACAGGAAAACTCAGTTTGCAAGTACGCTCAGCTCTCTGCAGATTTACCATCACTCTATGCCATATTCTTTTTTATTTTAATTTCTTCATGATTGACCTTACTGTATTTTGATGGCTATTTTTGTACATTGTCTTTTATCATTTCTTCTGATGATACTATTCAGTAAATGTGTCACATATTGTAATTCCTAGGGAAGTACATTTCTTTTTCACGAGGTTTGTTTTTGTTTTTTTTCTAAAATTAACAGAACATTAACTAACACCAGCTTGACCTTCCAGATTCAGGTATATTTAACCTAAGGTTTTGCTAAAATCATCTAATCTCCATCCTCATAGCAGCTGCAGCAAACCATCCTTCTTCCATGGCCCACTCCTCATCGGTGGCCCCTCATCATCGGCTCCTCACCTTAGATGTCTTAAACGTTGGCCAGAAGATTTCAGAAGAACTGTTAAAAAAGAAGACACATACACTTAATTATCAGCGTGTCATTTTATACTTTGAAACGGACAATAACCTGAAGGGCAAAATTCGCCCAATCTTGCAAAAGTCTAAAATCTAAAAAACATAATCAGACACAGGACTTCAGTTCAGTATAGAGGGAGTGGTGAAATGTAATGAAAATCTGCAGTTAATGCAATATAGAATAATGTACAAAAGTGATCAAATTAGTGGTAAAGTCATCTAGTTAGCATACAATATTTCCAAATGTTACCATATGTTACCAAATGGTAGCATCTGAAACACTTCTAATATTACATTGGCACATCTTTTTCCACATCAACACATAAAAAAGGCGCTCAACCAAAAGCTCAAAAACAAAGTCATGATTCTCTTCTGTGGGAATTTGATTGTAAAATAATGCAAATTTCCTGGAGAGAGCAACTTCATCGCCATCTGTGAAAGCGATGGAACACAAGTATTGTTCACTTACAGCTGTGCAGCAAAAAAAAGAGAGATACTATGGAGGTTTTTTTTTGAAATACGATTGACTTTTAGAAACACAGTGTGAATGAAGTTTTAGATACAAATGATGAAAACTCTAAACACAAACATTCACAACCACAAAAACTAAAAGGAATTATTGGTTTCCTCAGTCAAATAAAGAATCAGTTAAACATTCTAGATATAATAACTGTCGTATTAATCTTTACGTTGTTTTTCACGTCATATGAAGCAGCAGCATCAGAAATTACGACAGAATGAATGACATTCATTCATTCTGCAATCTCTCTGTCAGTGTCTGATGAACGAATGTTTCCTCAGACAGAAAGAAGATGAAGCCTTAATGTTCTGGTAGCGTGAGACAGGAAGTCTTTCTGTGGTGAAGAACAACCTGCAGAAATACACAGATTTGTTCAAATACATGAGAGTAGAACATGGTATTTTATCTACAGCTTTAAAGCTACAGCGCTGGTAGAAACAGTCAACTGCTTAAATCAAAAGACAAACAGGTATTTGAGGTGAGATGTCTGATCCTGAGCAAGAGACAATTTCCTACAGAACTCGATTTTCCCTGAAAATTAGTTCAGGCTCCGAAAAGGTTTGAGTCGACTTTAATTAAAAAACAGAAAAAGAAAAAAAAATTGCAGTCCTGCAGGCAATTCTGTGTCTTTACCTTCAGCCAGCAGGTTATGTCTGTGGACACGAGCTTGTGGTTTGGTTTGTCTGTCCGTTAGTTACCAATAACTAATACACAGAAAAACACTCAAAACAAAAATATCAGTCTCAATTTAATGAACAGAAAACAACATTCAGTTAAATGATCAACAAAAACAAAGAATTTTACAATGTGTGTGTGTGTGTGGGGGGGGGGGGCACAGTATTAGTACAGTTGATAACCAATATGTCTGTTCCCCTTTTTTCACACTCCACCTGTAGAGGGCGTCTCAACTCCCTCAATGGCTACACGTGTCATAAAGCTGATACTTAAAAGCTGCAGACAACAAGAAATTTTTTCACGAGGCTGAATCAAAGGAACATCAAGTAAGATTCACACCTTCAGACCATGCGTCCACACCAACAGACAGCCATGGTCCGCTAATTATAATGCATTGCTTTAATATTTTGTAACTGTATTCATAGTCATTTTACCAAAACTAAGACAAGAAAAGAAACAACATGAGCAACTATTAAGATCATCCTTATTATGACGCTTTAAATTTTAAATCTATGATCTAAATATTCATGCAATTGTTATTAAAGCAACATGTTGCATTTAAAAAGTAACATGTTATTTGTTTGGTTTGTTGACGGTGGCGTAGATGCTGCTGGGAGCAGTGGAGGCTCCAGCTGAAGAGGAGGGAGCTTCCACAGTGCTGTAGATCACTGCATCACCTTGAACCTGGAAGGAACAAGTGCAACACATGAATTACACACACATGTTGACATGTCGGTCTGATGGTGGCGCTACTATGTATAGGAAAGGTGAAGGAGTTGCCAAAAAAGAAAAAACACTGGGATTCATCGTGTGGTATGACCCATCAGACAGCTTACCCGGGCTTCCCTGTCGGTCTTCCTGGCGTAGCTGATGGTGGCATAGGAAACGCCACCGTCAGGATCAGCCTACACGGTGAAGGAAACATAATGGCTGCTCTGTAACACGTGGATTAATACCAACTCCCTCTCACACCTATTTCATTCAGTTCAGTTCTAGTTGCATCATAATTCCCTCTTCTTCTTCATTCTTGCAGAGCAAAATTACATTCAGGAGTCACTGTGTTTCACACAATGACTGTTTTCCAGTCATTGTTTTTCCTGAGAGCAGCTTTCAGCGGACAGAGCACAAGCAACACTTACGCAATGTAATGCAACAAATGCAAAATATCTGTAATTTTTAGATAAAGATAATGTGATGGATGAGTGGTGGAACATCTTCAACATCTGTGCAGTGCTATCCAACACAGCAGCCCCACAACAAATGGAGCCAATGTAAGAGTTAGTTGATTACACTGTCTCAACTCTCTGGTCATTCTGGAGGCTGTTGTATTGTGTTGCTTATGCTCCGAACAATGAATCCTCTGACCATCTCTGCTGCAACCGCTTACTTTGTATACAATGAACTCTTTCATGTGTAGAGCTTCACAGTTAATAGTGAATAACAAAAACGACATGCCCGTATTTCATTTTCTAAAATCACAATTGCATAAAAATTTGATCGTTCAAATTTAAAACTCACCATGTCTTCCTCCGTCTGTGTTTTGTTCCCTTAAAACACACAAGAGAGTCGAGTTTAGCTTCAACAGTGATATTTCAGATTTATCAAAACTTCTAGCTTGTAGAAGTTTCAACTGCAAACGTTCTCACCTATAGTTTTCTTCCAAATGATGAGCACAATGGATATTATGAGTGCTGCTAAAACCACGGAGACAATGATGTACCACCACCAACAACCTGTGAAGAGAATTCAGAAGTGACGGACGTAGTCACCGATGCTGTGATGGTGAGCTGCTTAATAACATGGTCATTCACTGTCCCTATATCTCGAATGTTTCGACTGACAAATATATCAAGCGTCTGTCACTATCAGCTGGAATTGTTTTTCCTTCATGAGACGCACAGTGTCTCCTCCCACAGCCAGGTGTCGCTCTGACATCCACACTTTAGACTTTAAAAAGAGGAGAGAGAGAGAGGTTCAGTCGTTACCTTGTGGACTGTTGTTGTTTATTGATCCTGCGTCGTTTGTCGCCTCCGATGTCATTACTTTGGTTCTTGTTATCTTAATTGTCGTTGTTGGTTTTCCTGTTATTGCAGCTTCGCCTGAACAAATACAAAATCAAAATGCAACAAAGTGCACTGTGACAAATCACTCCGTGTGACCTTTATGAAAATAGATGACAAAAATGGGTCTGATATTTTAACTTCAAATCCTTGAAAAAAAGAAAGACAACAAGAGTAAAACTTCATCACTGTAATTATAATTATTCTGATGTTTCAGTATTTTGTTGTAACAAGACGGTTTGAGCTGAACAACATTAGGATGGAAATACTCACTGGTAACAACAGACAGAGGGAAAGTAGCATCTTGACCTTGTCGTTGTCCTGATTGGTCGAACTGTCTGCAGGTGTAGCGACCAACATCCTGAACCGTGACCTTCTTTATCACCAGAGAACAATTCTCTGTAACACTCAGTCTGTCTGATTTAGATTTGGCTTCGTCGTGAATCTTTCCATATTCAAACAGTGTTATGGACTTTCGTGATTCATCGAAGAGCCAGGCAGTACCGTTACATTTAACCTGATCATCTCTCACACTTTGACAAGGCAACGCGACCTCACCTCCAACTCTGACATTGAAGCGTAGAGTATTTTGTCCAGCTGCTGCTACTGTTGAGAAAGAGAGAAATATGAAAAAATGAATTGAAATAAGAAAAGGACTTAATGTGAGGGGAACTTTAGATGGCATAGAAATTTGCAAATGCTTTTCACCTTTGGTTCCTGAGGTCAACTAAACACACCATGTTAAAAACAGCACACTAAGTTGCCTTAGATGAATGAAGATTACCTTATAAAGTACCCTTGGCAATATTAGTGCACCTTTCTAATGTTTCTTTATGTTGTGTGTGTTCCATGTATCCTTACCTGCAAACCGAAGCACCAGGACCAGAAATAAAGAAGGTTTAATCCATCTGAATTCAGCCATCATCTTTCTCTCTCTCACTCTCTTCTGCTTTGTCAATATCTTGCTCTGTCAAAGTCTCTGAAGTAGTATATACTCAAAGATAAATACCACATCCTCTTCCTCTGATAAATGAGATGTCGTTTCTTCAGTGACCACTATCTGTGTTTTGAAAAAAAAAAAAACTATGTGATAAAAAGCAACATCTTTTTGAAGATCTGGTAAAGATTTTAATGTCTATGTATCACTGACCATCTTATCTACAGTGACCTACATTGAGGGCAACAGTAGGTCATTTCTTGATCAGGTGTATTCAGATCTCACAGCAGCCTGAAAAAACATACTGTGAAACTGGAATGAACATGTTGAATGAAGAGGTAGAGTAGAGGAGATCGTGCTTAAAAAAGTGCTAAAGATAAATGAATAAAAACAGCAGCAGAGGAGGGAAACTGCGGTTCAGGGTGAAGGTGATGTGATATGCAGAGAATCTGAGGCGCTGACCGAACTGATTATCAAACTCCTCCTTCAGGCAGAGTTCAGCAAGAGACACTTCAGGTCAAAATGTCTAATCAGTTTCCACACAGATTAAACCTCAGTAATTCTCTATAATGAGCCAAATCACCTGATGCATCTCAAATTGTGCCCTTGAAAAAAACACTATTTGTTACTACAATAAGGCCTCGCAACTACTACTGCAAGACGCTGTGCTATGCAAACCACAAAGTGCTGTCTCTGGTCTCATCGCCACAGATTGTGACTTGCTGCTTATTGGACCATAGGAAGGAAGAATAGGATTGTGGAAGTTGAATGTGTGAAGATTGTTGGTTAAGATAAAAGTTTGCATTAATGCAGCTCTCCTTTTCCTCTAGATAGTGTTCATTAGGAAACAGCTGATGTTTGACAGCACACGTGAACAGACAGGCAAGGAGTCAAACTCCTCGTCCCCCAGATTTTGACTCCTGACCCCCATGGTGCAACGTGATGATACTGAAGCATCTGGGACAGAACACAGATAAAGTGACATTTTACTGGTCTGAGACCTGTTGGTTCTCCATTGTGCCTCTGAAGTCATTTTTTCTGAGACCTGAGGGGGAAGTGTTTTGATGAGGATGTAGATTCAACAGCAGCAGAGCTCCGAAGGTTTTAATCTCAAACGACCAAAAAAAAAAAAAAAAAACAGACACACAGATGCTTAACAAACTGATGAGTGTCCTGACTGAACTGTCTTTCATTTCCTGGACGTAGAGCATCAAGTTCCCACTCTCCCACTATTGAACACATGTATTAGCAGGTCGGTCCAAGGTGT
The DNA here is from genome assembly GCF_016859285.1 of Xiphias gladius. Classification (NCBI taxonomy): domain Eukaryota; kingdom Metazoa; phylum Chordata; class Actinopteri; order Istiophoriformes; family Xiphiidae; genus Xiphias; species Xiphias gladius. The sequence continues at coordinate 3,642,257 of NC_053403.1, read as the reverse complement.
TTTGAAAGGTTTTGTTACCAGGGGCTTTTTTCAAAATTATACATTTTTTTGCCATTCAATTAAGAGAGTGGATTTTTTTTTTTTTTTTTAATCCGAGTCTGGTTTTTTCCTGCTATGCACACTGCAGAGATGAGTCTTTGGTCCTTTAAAGCTGTCTGAGAAGAACTTGGAGTCTTATTACAGGTACAGTAAGAGGTCATGTGCATCCAACATGAACTCTCCTGAATGTAGCCTGAGTGACTGGACTTGTGTATTTTGGATGCAGTCATATGTTATTTAACAAATTAAAATTTTTGTTATTAACTGACTTCCTTGTGATTTTGTTGTAGTTTCATCCTTTGCAGACTATGTTCTGTTTCTCCCTGCTATCATGTTCCGTTCTGATTTTGTTGAAAACTAAGTCAAATAAAACACCAACTGTCAGAAAGACTTATTCACTTTTCAATGTGTGCATTACAGTTGGAAGTACTTAACCCCAGGGATATCAGTGATCCTCTTATCCACTGACAAAGCTGACTTTGACCAGTTTACATTGTAGCCTGAAATTTCACTGAATTCAATCTATAGTTTCTAACAAAGCAGTGAGATTGGAGGAGTTGCTGTCTGCACAGAGTAGTGGGTTGTCTGCATAGAGAGGTGGTGGTCAGCATCAAAGACTGGCATGCCAGTGTAACCTTGGTGAATCATCTTGGGCAAGGGATTCAAGAAAAAGTGCAAGTGAGGGGTCGAAAAAATCCACGTCTTCTAGATTCTGCCTAAGATACCGCGACACTACACATTCCAAAGCCTGCACCTAGTGATAAAAGAAAATGGTACGAGTACACTTTTAGCACCTTAAACAACATTAAACGTCTGCGCACATTATGCAAGGCTAGGAGAGAGTTAACGAGACCTGTCTAACTTGCTACAGCCGAGCCACGGACACAGGGGAGCGACCCAAATGCAGACTCACAGGCAGGAAGATTCAGTGACAATATTTTAATAAGGCGAAAACAGGCTTACAGTCAGATGGACAAGATGGCAGGCAGGAACACAGGAAGTCTGAGGCACAGGAACAAACACACTGGTAACTGGAACATGGGGAAACCATAAGGGAACATGAGCAGAAGCATGAACAGATGATGCAACAGAGAACAACGGGAGCGAACTGGCATATATAGTCCTGGGTTGATTAGTGAATGAGGTGCAGATGTGGAATGCTCAGGTGACTGCAGGGCTGAAGACAAGAGGAAACAAGCGTGCGGATGGGCAGGGTGGTCACGTGAAAGGGAACAGAGAGGGAAGTTCAGGGACATCTGGTGGCTGATGGAAAAGTGGCAGGAGGCAGGGACAGACTGGCCAAAATGAACAGGACTCAGGCAGGAGTTGTAACATAATCATACTGTACTAAATGGGTCATTAAGGGTTTGAGTCTTTTGGATGGAATTTTGGCACACCTTTTTATGATCAAATTTTGAGCAGAGTGTAGTATTTTTTTTTTTTTAATGTTAGTGAAGTTATATAATGATTATGAATTATATACGTCCCTCGAGAAGGAGCCAGACTCAGTTGAAAAAGAAATCAAATGTAATAACAGCAGGTCTACTTATGGCCAGAAAGTGACATGTTCCACACAGGGATACGATCAAGACCAGGATATTCCCATGTTCATGAAGCCGAGTGCGTCTTTTAGTTCTATGTGAGTTAAGTTTTATGTGAAAATGTCAATCAAATTTTAGTTTTTTATTGTTTCTCTAAAAAAAAAAAGTGCTATATGTAACCCTACCTGTAAACTGCAGCACTGGAATCAGAAATGAAGACATTTTAATCTATCTGATTTCAACCATTGTGGTTGTCCTTCTCTTTCTACTTCTCTTCATGTTGAGATACTGTTAACCTTTGAAATATTGCATCATAAATATATACTCCCTGTGGTGGGCAAAATGTGTCTCCTCCTTGCCTCTTTTTTCTCATTTTGGTTTTGAACACTTATACTAGCACATACAAAACAAACTTAACAGAGACAAAAATATTCATATTTTTTCATAATAAAGCAGTAATATATGATGCATACTGGATGGAACTGACACCAAACTACTACCAGCACAACAAACAGCAACATGAATTTTGGTTGATAACTTCTACATTTTACATTGTGGTACTAGTTAATATACTACACCCTCTTCTGGACAAAATATTTTTTAAAGCTATAAATCAATATAATATATTGTCATTGTAAAAGAAAAAGAGTCACATCTATGTTAAAAATTAGATAAAACACTAATAAATCTATCACACACAAAAAAAAGATTGTTTCTGTCTCTCAAATTATGTGTTGAGCACCAACAACAAATGCACACAGTAAATAACTGGGTAAAAACAGCTGTCATTCCTGTCAGTTGACCCCATTGTCTCAGCACGGATCTTGGCTCGTCTCTCAGACATATCCACATGGATGGAGGAACGCCACCTTCGACAAAACATCTCTAAGACTCTTGGTCATCCCGGCCAACCAATCTCTCCATCGCAGTATCAACATCAAAATCACCTCTTCATCTCTCATCCCAACCAGTGCAAGACACCCGGGTGTCATGATTGATGACCAGCTATCCTTCTCTGACCATGTTGCGTCCGTCTCCCAGTCGTGCCGCTTTGCACTATACAACATAAGAAAAATCAGGCCTTACCCGACTCAGCTCGCCACCCAACTCTTGGTAGGCAATGGTTACCTCACACCTCCACTACCGCAATGCCCTTCTAGCGGGTCTCCCTTCACGCACAGTGAGACCCTTACAGATCGTCCCGGATGTGGCGTCGCATCTGATTTTTGATCAGGCTAAAAAGTGCATGTCACTCTGCTGCTCACTGAACTCCACCGGCTACCCATGGCCGCTAGAATCAAATTCAAGTCACTAATGCTCGCTTACAGAGTGACTTCTGTTGTCCTACTCTAGAGAAAAACAACTGGAAGAGGAGGGAATTAAATTCTGTATCAATCCCCCAGGTGCCCCTCGCTTTGGAGGGGAACCCTCACTCACTCACTGTCGGCCATGTGATGCTCATCGCTGATACACAACTCTTTTGTGTACTGCGGCCAACGGGTAAAATGATGGACACTTACCCTGGAGCATACAGGTCTATACGCACTGCTGCTGTACGGGTGGGATACAAGATTTGTATGTTCGCCCAGTTTCTGGTCTGGTTCGGCTTCCCTTCAACTGGAAGATGAGTCTGACCCACAGGGCAGATTTTCTAACTGAATACAAATCTCCGGAAAGACATTTGGGGGTGGCTGTGTCCGAAAGCCTGTAGTGCCCTCAAGTGGTGAACGGAGCTAAAAAAAAGCATGTTTTGACTGCTTTACCCTTAAACGCATTGGTCCTTTTTCAAACACTCCCACGTTCCTCGGATCACCTGTGACCTGCCACTTATACAAGACAGATGAAGCCATACATCAAAATCATATTGCTTGTAACCTCTTCAGAGCGTCTTATTAAAAATAATAAATGAGTAAAAATACTTTTTTGTCATTTTTTCATTTTTCTGACATTATCACCTTACAAAGCTTTATTGTTAGAACAAATACATGAGGTCAGAAAAAACAGCATTTAGTCGCCCACGTTCCTTCCTGCACTGATCACTGTGTACACTGCTACCACTTAGACTGATGACGCTCATAGTTACCCTGATCGTTCACCCCATCAATTTGGGAACATCAGTCTGAATAACCAGCACTGAAAGAAATATTCTTCTTATTAAAATTCAGTCACAAAAGTTATCAAGTTTATTTATATTGCACCTTCTATAAAACCATGTAGAACATCTTCTACAACTTGTGTTTGTGTTTCACCTTTGAAGCCTGAAACAATAAAAACTGTATCAAGTTGATGTCAGAAAAAATACACAAAAATATAAAATTAAAGGACATGTTCTGGAATAAAAAGAAAATTCAGTTTGTTTCAAATTCATTTTTATATCAACAAATAACAGAAGTTATCTTGGGGCACTTTTCATATAGGTCTAGACCGTCCCCCTTCTATTTACATTTACAAAAAACCATTATTTCCCACCGAGTAAGCACTTGGCAACAGTGGCAAGGAACAACTCCCTTTTAACAACTAGGAACCTTGAACGGAACCTACCATGGTGTGGGCCGTGATATGTAACCACCAGCTGGATTGAGAGATAAAAAGAGAGGGAGAAAGAGAGAAAAAGACTGCAAGATGACAACACCAGTGACCCAACAGCACCAGAGACCTTTTCAGCTTCAACATCAGAGAATTCACAGACCAGTCATTTGACTGAGGTAGTGTATAAAAATAGTAAAAGAAATATCAATTAAAAAGTCAGTCATATGCATTTGTAGGATGTATGTACTCACAATTGTTTTCCAAGCTTTTGGAGATTACAAGTTTCAAAGAAATACTGTTGCAAATATGAAGGGAAGCAGTGAAGGTAGTTTAACCAAACCTGATGGCATTGTTGACAATGTACTACGTTAAACTGAGATACTGTGACCTCTTCTCACTGGGAAATTTCATACATTCAACTACAGAGATGTAGCTGTTGTGAAAGTGTGTTTCATTCAGTTGCTGAACTCTTCTCCTCTCAAGTTTCATCTCAATGGTTTCTCCTGTTTAAACTGATTCTCTGACAAAAACATTTTCCCACAAGAGCTGCAATTATGTGGTTTTCACTTCTGTCGGTTCCAGTGTGTTTAGTCCAGGAACCACTAGAACCAAATGCTATTCCATATATTTTGCAAACACAAAGCTACTTGTCCGTATGTGACCTTATATTCCTTCCCACCTGAGACACATTGAAGTATCATTTCCTTCATGTGTTGAAGTGATGTGACTTCTCACCAGTGTGGGTGTTCAATTAACCACTGAGTAAATGGTAAATGGACAGCACTGATATAGTGCTTTGCTAAAAGCGCGTTACACTACCTACACATTCCATTCATCACACAAAACACACACACACACATACAGCACTCTTTTTTTATATATACTATATTTTCTACACACACTCACACAGTATCCTCCAGGACCAAGGCACAGATGCACGGACTGAGAGAGGATGGGATTGGCACACCTCTTCCTTTTTTGATGTGATGACCTGCTCTGCTCTGATCCCTCCCAGCCCCAGGGAAAAAAAACTTTTCATGTGTTTCTCTATATATATGACTTTTTAACCTGTAATTTTTACACTGCTTTTTCAGGTGTTGCAGGTACGGCCTCTCACCTGTGTGAGTTTTCATGTGGACATTCAAGATGATGGCAGAATGAACTTTTTCCTACATATTTTGCAAGAATATGGCTTCTCTCCTGTGTGAGTTCTCAGGTGGACTTTCAATGCTGACTCTTCACTAAACCTTTTCCCACATCTTTCACAAGAATATGGCTTCTCACCTGTGTGAGTTCTCATATGCTTTTTCAATGCTGAATGGTCACTAAATCTTTTCCCACAGGTGTTGCAGGGTATGGTTTCTCACCTGTGTGAGTTCTCATGTGGATCAACAAACCTGCTCTAGTTCTGAGACTTTTCCCACAAATTTTACAACAATAGGGTTTTTCACCTGTGTGACTTCTCATATGGTCAAACAATTCACTTCTGCACCTGAAACCTTTCTCACAGGTGTTACAGATGTATGGTTTCTCACCCGTGTGGATTCTCATGTGGGCTGACAAGTTACTTCTACATCTGAAAGGTTTCCCACATGTTTCACAAGAATATGGTTTCTCACCTGTGTGGATTTTACTGTGTCTAGTCAATCCAGACTTATACTCAAAAGCTTTTCCACAAGTGTCACATTTGAAAGACTTTTCACCTCTGTGAGTATTAGAGTCAATCTTTGACATGGGAGAGTTGTATACATTGTTACTGTGACGTCTCTTCTGTGGCTTTGGCTCTGCATTTCTAGTTGATCCTGAGTCCACATGTTCGCTTCCTTTCTGGTCTTGGCTCTCAGCTACAGGAGAGTTGTGAGAGAGGAGCTGGTGGTCAATGTCTGGTTCTGGTTCACTGTGGTCACTTTCCTCATTACCAGGAGTCAACATAAAGGTATCAGTCTCCTGCTTCAGTACAAGCCGCTCTCCCTCCTGACTGGTGCAGATTTCCTCCTGTTCCTCTTTAATCTGTAGTGGCTCTGGGTCCTCTTGGTCCAGACTGGAGTCCCTCTCCTGGTCACAGAGCTGCTGGTCAGTGAGAACCTCCTCCTCTTTACATTCATGCTGCTGTGGGAGCTCTGGAGGGACAAACGGAAACAAGAAAATGGTTACAAATGCAATGATAGAAAAATGAAAATGTCGGAGTTAAGTTACAACAGTAAGTGACTGGTTCTTTGCGTTTTGCACCACATATTGACGAGTAAGGACATTCTTTTTGAATCTCTCATGCTGATTGAAACTCACTTTCAAATCTATGAAGTTCTAATTTTATTTATGAAGTAACAAAAACAAAAACATTTTAAAAAAAAAAAGCGATTTCAGCGTGGTCTCTGCATCCAGGCAACAATAAACCAGGGGTCTTCATTAGTAACCATTGCCTAAACACAAAACAGGGCCTGTGAAGACGCATATGTCACTTCACAGGCAAAAGTTTGGATCTATAAAAATAAAACACAGAAGAATGTGCAAAAACTCTGGAAATCGGCCAACGCAGATGTTGAGGTGGCGAAGCCAGATTTTCGAAATTTAAGTGTGTGAGAGGCATATATTATATAACCCCTCATTTTGTTATGTTGCAACCTTATGTTAAAATCGTTTAAATGTAAAGACTGCGATAGTTTCAGATTTGTTATCCCTTTATTCATTTCGTGAATACAGATATGTAGAGATTCGGTAGTTTAACAGTGTCGCCAGGACGTATCGAATTGTGGCTTGAAATCTATTTCAAGACCTGGTCTCTATGAAACGTTTCTAAGTTAGACCTGGTCTGTTGTTCTCTGGATGGAGAAAACACAGTGAAATCAGTCCAATATCAGCCTCATTCCTTTGTTAGTATTTATTAAGACCGTTCTGGTTTTACAGACCTGTCCTGTGTAACTTTATTTCGGGTTTCCAGACGATATCCAGCAGTCTGCGCTGACGAGCGACCTCTTCCTCGTACTCGACGATGGTTTTTTCAAAGGCTCCGAATATTTCTTCGGCAGCGGCGGTTAGTCGCTCGTCGACGAACCGTCTCAGACACTGAAGCGAAGACATCGCTGCTTCGTTACAGCTGGAAGATTCACCTGCGACCCGACCACACCACCGTCTCCCGGCTAACTGAACATTTCCATGGAGCTAACGCCGCTAGCGCTTTGCTTTGTTTACTTCCGCTGGGTGTCACACTGAGAAGTTCCGGCAGAGCGAGCGAGTCAGCCGTTTGTTCCTTCTTCAGTTAAGATTTTTTAATCTCTGTCGCTTCATTTCACGGGGAAATGATCTTATTTTTTTCTGTACTAGTGCAGTTCAATGACGACTTTTCGAGCTATTTCGTAACCAATCATTTTCCGTAAACTCATATAAGCAGGGATGGAGGAATTTAATACAGATAAGTTAAAGCAGCAATTTTTCAGTGTAAAATCACACTTGCATTCAACATGTTAGTAAGGTGAACGAAATTACTTTCAGCAAGATGTAGTTTAATGTGTGAAACGTGAAAGTAGTCATGCGTAATATCCACTGTGAGTATTGAGGAAGCCATGATATGTAAAAGCTAGTCAAGGGGGAGCTATTTTAAATTTTTTTTCCTAGTTCACATAAGAGTCAACGGTTTAACAAGGCATCATATTTTATGACCTTAAAACACCTCTGTCATGTTATTATTGAACACTAATAAAAGAACTCTTCTTCACAGCATCTTTTATAACTTGTGTTTGTGTTTCACCTTTGAGGCCTGAAACAATAAAAACCGTATCAAGTCGATGTCATAAAAAATACACAGAAAAATAAAATTAAAGGACATGTTCTGGACAAAAAGAAAAGACTTGGGTGATTTCAATACAATTTTCAAAGAATTACTATTGTAAATATGAGTAACACAGTCATATGAAGGGAGACAACGAAGGTAGTTTAACCAAACCTGATGGCATTGTTGACAATGTACTACGTTAAACTGAGATACTGTGACCTCTTCTCACTGGGAAATTTCATACATTCAACTACAGAGATGTAGCTGTTGTGAAAGTGTGTTTCATTCAGTTGCTGAACTCTTCTCCTCTCAAGTTTCATCTTGACGGTTTCTCCTGTGTGAACTGATTCTCTGACAAAACCTTTTCCCGCAAGAGCTGCAATTATGTGGTTTTCACTTCTGTCGGTTCCAGTGTGTTTAGTCCATGAACCACTAGAACCAAATGCTATTCCACATATTTTAAAAAACACATGGCTACTTGTCTGTATGGGATCTTCTATGCCTTCCAAATGAGACACATCAGATGTTGCAGTGATGTAACTTCTCACCAGTGTGGGCTCTTCTGACGTGACGTCAATTAACCACTAAGTCTGAAAACTCTCCCATGTGTTTTGTAAATACACGACTTTTAACCTGTATGAATCATAAGATGCCTCTTCAACTGTGACGACTGACAGAATCTTTTCCCACAGGTGTTGCAGGGGTACGGCTTCTCACCTGTGTGAGTTCTTATGTGGACTTTCAAGACACCACTACATACAAAACTTTTCCCACATGTTTCACAAGAATATGGCTTCTCACCTGTGTGAGTTCTCATGTGGATCAACAAGGCCTGTTTACATCTGAAAGCTTTCTCACATGTTTCGCAAGAATATGCCTTCTCACCTGTGTGAGTTTTCATATGATTTTTCAATGCTGAATGGTCACTAAATCTTTTCCCACAGATGCTGCAGGGGTACGGCTTCTCACCTGTGTGAGTTCTCATGTGGATCAACAAGCCTTCTCTACTTCTGAGACTCTTCCCACATGTTTCGCAAGAGTATGGTTTCTCACCTGTGTGGATTCTCAGGTGTTTATGCAATGACGACTTGTACTTAAAAGTGTTTCCACAAGTGTCACATTTGAAAGACTTTTCCCCTCTGTGAGTGCTAGAGTCAGTCTTGGGCATGGGAGAGTCGCAACAATATGGCTTCTCACCTGTGTGAGTTCTCATGTGGATCAACAAGGTCTGTCTGCATCTGAAACCTCTCTCACATGTTTTGCAGGCGTATGGCTTCTCACCTGTGTGAATACTCTCATGATATTTCAATCCTGAAAGGGAACTAAATCTTTTCCCACAGGTGTTGCAGGGGTACGGCTTCTCCCCTGTGTGAGTTCTTATGTGGTCTATCAAGATACGACTACATACAAAACTTTTCCCGCACGTTTCACAGGAATATGGTTTCTCACCTGTGTGAGTTCGTATATGCCTTTTCAGTGCTGACATTTGACTAAATCTTTTCCCACAGGTGTTGCAGGAGTACGGCTTCTCACCTGTGTGAGTTCTTATGTGGACTTTTAAAGCAGCAATACATACAAAACTTTTCCCACATGTCTCACATGAGTACGGCTTCTCACCTGTGTGCAATCTCATATGCTTTTTCAGTGTTGGAGTATTACTAAATCTTTTCCCACAGGTGTTACAGGCGTACGGCTTCTCACCTGTGTGAGTTCTCATGTGGATCAAAAAGCCTGTTCTAGTTCTGAGACTCTTCTCACAGATTTCGCAAGAATATGGCTTCTCACCTGTGTGAGTTCGCATATGCTTTTTCCATGATGACATGGTAATAAATCTTTTCCCACAGGTGCTGCAGGCGTACGGCTTCTCACCTGTGTGAGTTCTCATGTGGATCAAAAAGCCTTCTTTACTTCTGAGACACTTCCCACACATTTTGCAAGAATATGGTTTCTCACTAGAGTGGATTCTCATATGTTTTTTCAATTCGGATTTATACTTAAAAGCTTTTCCACAAGTGTCACATTTGAAAGACTTTTCACCTCTGTGAGTATTAGAGTCAATCTTTGACATGGGAGAGTTGTATACATTGTTACTGTGACTCCTGTTTTTGTGACGTCTCTTCTGTGGCTTTGGCTCTGCATTTCTAGTTGATCCTGAGTCCACATGTTCGCTTCCTTTCTGCTCTTGGCTCTCAGCTACAGGAGAGTTGCTAGAGAGGAGCTGGTGGTCACTGTCTGGTTCTGGTTCACCGTGGTCACTTTTCTCGTTACCAGGAGTCAACATAAAGGTATCAGTCTCCTGCTTCAGTACAAGCTGCTCTCCCTCCTGACTGGTGCAGATTTCCTCCTGTTCCTCTTTAATCTGTAGTGGCTCTGGGTCCTCTTGGTCCAGACTGGAGTCCCTCTCCTGGTCACAGAGCTGCTGCTCAGCGAGAACCTCCTCCTCTTTACATTCATGTGGCTGTGGGAGCTCTGGAGGGACAAAAAGTCACAAAAAATAGGTTATAAATGTGAAAATAGAAAAATGACAATGCTGAGGTTGGTTTCAGATTCCACAATCATGGGGAAAGTTAAGTTACAACACTAGATGACTATTTCTCAATTTTTTGCACCATTTATTGTTGTGTAAGGACATTCTCGTTGATCATTCGATGCAGTTTGAAATCCATATTCAAATTTGTGAAATCTTTGTTTTATGAAAGCAACAACAACACAAGGACACTTCTGTGAGTTTTCTCCATCCAGACAACAATAGACCAGGTCTGTCTTAAAAGTCCCTGCGTTTATACTCATCAAACCTGGACTTGATCAACAAATAGACTCCAGTTAGTGTTGAAAGACAGTTTCAGATTTGCAAGATTTTTACTATTTTTTTGAAAACACAGACGGCATCAGACCAGGTCCATATATAGAAAACTAAACTTGTCAAATGTCGTCTAGAGTAACAGGGAGAGTGTAAAGACTGTTTAAACCAGTTTCAGCTGTGTGAAGCCTTTATTCTCTCTGTGAATATGGAAATACAGCAATTTTGCAGTTTAACAGTATTGCCAGAACATATCCATGTCAGATTAATTCAAAGTCCAAGTCTCTGAAATGTCTCAAGAAAAGATGAGAGAACACAAAGTTTTATTCAAAATAAGAAATCGAAGTGAAAGTGAACACATTTTATCTACAAAGATGTTGTGTGACTCTGTTTCAAAGACTTAAAATAACTTTTCTACTTTGGTTTTTAAGTGACAAGGTTGAGATTTTCATGGAAATCAGAAATAAAATGGAGAGACTTAAGACTTTTATAGACTTATGTAGAAAAAAGCAGTAAAATCTCCCATCTTATTACATTTGCAAAAATTTAATAAAGGTTTCACAAATCTGTAACTGTGTTTAATCAGTCACTGGAGTCAAGCCGTTAATCAAGTCCAGGTTTGATAAGAATAAATATCAAGTTAGACCTGGTCTGTTGTTCTCTGGATGGAGAAAACACAGAGAAATAAGTCCAATATCAGCCTCATTCCTTTGTTAGTATTTATTAAGACCGTTCTGGTTTTACAGACCCGTCCTGTGTAACTTTATTTCGGGTTTCCAGACGATATCCAGCAGTCTGCGCTGACGAGCGACCTCTTCCTCGTACTCGACGATGTTTTTTTCAAAGGCTCCGGATATTTCTTCGGCAGCGGCGGTTAGTCGCTCGTTTACGAACCGTCTCAGACACTGAAGCGAAGACATCGCTGCTTCGTCACAGCTGGAAGATTCACCTGCGACCCGACCACACCACCGTCTCCCGGCTAACTGAACATTTCCATGGAGCTAACGACGCTAGCGCCTTGCTTTGTTTACTTCTTCTTCTTGTGTGTAGAAAGACTAGACTCTAAACTGGCCTATTGCTGCCCTCTACTGTTCCTTTTCCTGCCCTTCTTCTTCTTCTTCTTCTTCTTCTTCTTCTTCTTCTTCTTCTTCTTCTTCTTCTACTACCACTACTACTACTACTACTAGTACTAGTAGTGGTAGTAGTGCCGCTACTGTTACTACTACTACTACTACTACTGTTACTTCTACTACTACTACTACTGCTACTGCTACTACTGTTACTACTACTGCTGCTACTACTGCTGCTACTGCTACTACTATTACTACTACTGCTACTACTACTGCTGCTACTGCTACTACTACTACTAATACCTTACTACTACTACTGCTACTACTAGTGCTACTACTACTACTGTTACTGCTACTGCTACTGCTACTACTGCTACTGCTACTGCTACTACTACTGCTACTGCTGCTAGTTGTGGTAGTAGTGCTGCTACTACTCCTGCTGCTACTGCTACTACTGCTACTACTGCTACTGCTACTGCTACTGCTACTACTACTACTACTACTGCTACTACTACTACTTCTTCTACTGCTACTGCTACTACTGCTACTGCTACTACTACTGCTGCTACTACTGCTACTGCTACTGCTACTACTACTACTACTACTACTACTACTGTTACTACTGCTACTACTACTACTACTGCTACTACTACTACTACTGCTACTACTATTACTACTACTGCTACTGCTACTACTACTACTACCACTGCTACTGCTACTACTACTACTACTACTGCTACTACTACTACTACTGCTACTACTGTTACTACTACTGCTACTGCTACTGCTACTACTACTAGTGCTACTACTACAACTGTTACTCCAAAGGTCTTTGAACAGCTTCCTCCTCTGAAGTGAGTAATTCTTGCGCTGCATCAGGCTTTGTCTTACTGTGTCTGAGCCTCCAAACCCACATTTGCCATCTGGGTGCTCCCCAGTCAGAGCCAGCTCACACCTGAGCCCACGATGCCCAAACCTAAACCTGGTTGTGACAACTAAATCCTTTCTTTTGAAGGAAAAATACCTTTTTGCTTCTTCCATTGGTCTTTGTATTGTAAAGTAAGACCTCCTCTTCTTTTCTTTTTCCCATGTACTCTCCCACATTTCTTTTACTGACTTCTTTATGATTGAGGTGTATGCTGACAGTCCGTATTGTAGGGCAATGTGTCTTCTTTCCTCCGGAGCAGCGTTCTTTGCAAAGCAATTTGTTGTCTCGTTTCCCTCTAAACACATGCATGCTAGTACCCAAATAAAACCCACCTCACATCCCGCTTTGTGATTTCTTGGATTTGATTTCCTAGTACCCAAATAAAACCCACCTCACACCCCGCTTTGTGATTTCTTGGATTTGATTTCCCTTATTGCAGTTAAACCTGCTGCTGAATCACTGCATATGACTGACTTCTTGGTTTACTGTCCTCCCCAAATTACCCACTCACTGTCCAAATACTTATGTGCCTAACTGTATATATAGCATAAAATGAAATGCCTTCAAACAGTTTTTTTTTTCTTTAATCGAAGCATTCAAGAGTTCATATCTGTGTAAGTTAAATGCAATCTTGGCCACCTGAGAACCTTCATTGTTGTACTCAAGTAGAGTACTTGATTTTTAAATTTTTTTTTTTTTTTTATGTAGCTCGTGTATTAGTGGACAGTTTAATAAGGCATCATATTTTATGAGCTCATTGTGTTTTTGAATGTCAACTTTTATTCAGCGAAGTAGCTGCAGCTGGCAAGTAAATGTAGTAGACTAAAATATTTGCCTGGTAAATGTAGTATTGTAGAAGAATATAAGACTTCAGTGTGAATCTGGTTTTTCTGACATTATCACCTTACAAAGCTTTATTGTTAGAACAAATACACGAGGTCAGAAAAACAGCATTTAGTCGCCCACGTTCCTTCCTGCACTGATCACTGTGTACACTGCTACCACTTAGACTGATGACGCTCATAGTTACCCTGATCGTTCACCCCATCAATTTGGGAACATCAGTCTGAATAACCAGCACTGAAAGAAATATTCTTCTTATTAAAATTCAGTCACAAAAGTTATCAAGTTTATTTATATGGCACCTTCTATAAAACCATGTAGAACATCTTCTACAACTTGTGTTTGTGTTTCACCTTTGAAGCCATAAACAATAAAAACTGTATCAAGTCGATGTCAGAAAAAATACACAGAAATATAAAATTAAAGGACATGTTCTGGACCAAAAGAAAAGACTGTAGTTGGCAGGATGACAACATCAGTGACCCAACAGCACCAGAGACTTTTTCAGCTTCAACATCAGAGAATTCACAGACCAGTCATTTGACTGAGGTAGTGTATAAAAATAGTAAAAGAAAAAAATTCATCTAAGAAGTCAGTCGTTTACATTTGAAGGAAGTCTGCACTCACAACGTGTTTTTTCCCAGATTTGGGTGATTTCAATACAATTTTCAAAGAAATACTGTTGCGAATATGAGTAATGCAGTCATATGAAGGGAGACAACGAAGGTAGTTTAACCAAACCTGATGGCATTGTTGACAATGTACTACGTTAAACTGAGATACTGTGACCTCTTCTCACTGGGAAATTTCATACATTCAACTACAGAGATGTAGCTGTTGTGAAAGTGTGTTTCATTCAGTTGCTGAACTCTTCTCCTCTCAAGTTTCATCTTGACGGTTTCTCCTGTGTGAACTGATTCTCTGACAAAAACATTTTCCCGCAAGAGCTGCAATTATGTGGTTTTCACTTCTGTCGGTTCCAGTGTGTTTAGTCCATGAACCACTAGAACCAAATGCTCTCCCACATATTTTAAAAACACGAGGCTACTTGTCCGTATGTGACCTTATATTCCTTCCCAGCTGAGACACATTGAAGTATCTTTTCTTTCAGGCGTTTCAGGAGTGCAGCTTCTCACCTCTGTGAGTTCTCATATGCTTTTTCAATGCTGAAGTGTCTCTAAATCTTTTCTCACAGGTGTTGCAGGAGTACGGCTTCTCACCTGTGTGAGTTCTTATGTGGACTTTCAAATGACCACTGCGTACAAAACTTTTCCCACATATTTTGCATAAATATGGCTTCTCACCTGTGTGCAACCTCATATGCTTTTTCAATGCTGAGGTGTCTCTAAATCTTTTCCCACAGTTGCTGCAGGGGTACGGCTTCTCACCTGTGTGAGTTCTTATGTGGACTTTCAAGTCACTACTACATACAAAACTTTTCCCACATGTTTCACAAGAATATGGCTTCTCACCTGTGTGCACTCGCATATGCTTTTTCAATGTTGGAGTGTCACTAAATCTCTTCCCACAAATGTTGCAAATATATGGCTTCTCACCTGTGTGAGTTCTTATGTGGATTAAAAATCCTTTTCTAGTTCTGAGACACTTCCCACACATTTCGCAAGAATATGGTTTCTCATCCGTGTGGATTCTCAGATGATTATTCAATCCAGACTTATACTCAAAAGCTTTTCCACAAGTGTCACATTTGAAAGACTTTTCACCTCTGTGAGTATTAGAGTCAATCTTTGACATGGGAGAGTTGTATACATTGTTACTGTGACTCCTGTTTTTGTGACGTCTCTTCTGTGGCTTTGGCTCTTCATTTGTAGTTGATCCTGAGTCCACATGTTCGCTTCCTTTCTGCTCTTGGCTCTCAGCTACAGGAGAGTTGCTAGAGAGGAGCTGGTGGTCAATGTCTGGTTCTGGTTCTCTGTGGTCACTTTCCTCATTACCAGGAGTCAACATAAAGGTATCAGTCTCCTGCTTCAGTACAAGCCGCTCTCCCTCCTGACTGGTGCAGATTTCCTCCTGTTCCTCTTTAATCTGTAGTGGCTCTGGGTCCTCTTGGTCCAGACTGGAGTCCCTCTCCTGGTCTAAGAGCTGCTGGTCAGTGAGAACCTCCTCCTCTTTACATACATGCTGCTGTGGGAGCTCTAGAGGGAAAAATGGAAACAAGAAAAAGGTTACAAATGCAATGATAAAAAATGACAATGCTGAAGTTAGATTCTGATCTGACAACCAAAATGTGAGCGGCGGAACTTTTACATATAAATGACCATTTGTTCCACTCAAGCACTAGCCAAACAAGTTCTATCAATGCGGATTGAGCATATCAGCGCCACGTAAATCTCTCTGTATTTTGCAGTATACCAAAGTTTTAAATCGTGAGTGTAGCGACACTCCCAGGCGATTTCACCCCCCCCCTCCCCATCCGGGCCACACCGGACCGTGTTGATATAAAGAAAACTACACTTGTCGAATTTGGACCAGAGTAACAGGGAGAGGGTAAAGGCTGTTTATGATCATTTCTGATTTGTGAAGTCTTTATTCTTTTTGTGAATACAGAAATAAGGCGATTTAATAGTTTAACATCATCGCCAGAACGTATCTATTTGCGGCTTGAAATTTATTACAAGTCCAAGTCTCTTCGAAACGTCTCAAGGAAAGATGAGAGACCTCCACACATTTTTATTAAAAAAAGAAGAAGTAGAAGAGTTAGTGAACAAAATTAAATCTACAAAAGATGTTGTGTGACTGTTTCAAAGAGTTAAAATAAATTCTCCGCTTTTGTTTTTGCCTGGACTGCAGCAGCGGGGCCAGTCTTATAGTCGCGATTGTTTCACGACTGAGTGAGTGATGAAGTTACACCATTGGTCAGCCAGATGCCACGTGACTAAATTGAAATTACACCCATTATCGCCAAATCTAGCAGCTTTTTGGACAAACTGTGGCTACTTTCTGCAGAAGAGAGTCGCCGGCATGAGGTCGTTCCTCCCCTCCGAGGGCCCACCTCTTGATGCGTCTCGTTCAACCGACCCCATAGCATCTGACACAGACGTGAATGCGCTTCTAACTTTCTCTGGGCCGCGTCTCAGTCACTGTTTCATTTACTATTTCATATTTGATCCGTTGTCTGACAACAGAAACATGTAAATGAGAACAGCTTTATTGGGAATTCAGCTGTATTAAAATACTGTATGTGTGAGCACTGACAGTAGGTGAGAAGCAGACAGATGAAGGGCGGTCCAGCCATATACTCGGTGTTGACCTAGTCTAGTTCAATTGAGACGGAGGAGACCTTTATGAGAATCAGAAATGAAATGGAGAGACTTAGACTTCTATAGACCTCGACAGAAAAAAAGCAGTGAAATCTCCTTTTTTTTATTTTCCTGATCAGAATAGAGGTTTCACAAATCTGAAACTGTGTTTTAAAAAAAGTCCTTAGCCTATCTGCGATAATCTAGTCCAGATTTGACCAGTCAAAGTATAGTGTTTTTTGATCTGGACCTGGTCCGATGTGGTCTCGAGTTGAAAGAAAGCAGTGAAATCTCACTTTTTGGCAGAAGGTTCACAAACGGAATAAAGGTTTCTTTTACAAATCTGAAACTGTGTAAAATCACTGGAGTCAAGTCGTTAATCAAATCCAGGTTTGATAAGAATAAATATCGGGTTTTTAAGTTAGACCTGGTCTGTTGTTCTCTGGATGGAGAAAACACAGAGAAATAATTCCAATATCAGCCTCATTCCTTTGTTAGTATTTATTAAGACCGTTCCGGTTTTACATACCTGTCCTGTGTAACCTTATTTCTGGTTTCCAGACGATATCCAGCAGTCTGCGCTGACGAGCGACCTCTTCCTCGTACTCGACGATGGTTTTTTCAAAGGCTCCGAATATTTCTTCGGCAGCGGCGGTTAGTCGCTCGTCGACGAACCGTCTCAGACACTGAAGCGAAGACATCGCTGCTTCGTTGCAGCTGGAAGATTGACCTGCGACCCGACCACACCACCGTCTCCCGGCTAACTGAACATTTCCATGGAGCTAACGACGCTAGCGCTTTGCTTTTGTTTGTTTACTTCCGCCGGGTGTCACAGGGCGAAGTTCCGGTAGAGCGAGCGAGTCAGCCGTTTGTTCCTTCTTCAGTTAAGATTTTTTTTAATCTCAATCGCTTCATTTCACGGGGAAATTATCTTATTTTTTTCTGTACTACTGCAGTTCAATGACAACTTTTCGAGCTGTTTCGTAACCAATCATTTTCCGTAAACTCCTATAAGCAGGAGGAATTTAATACAGATAAGTTAAAGCAGCAATAATTCAGTGTAAAAATACACTTGCATTCAACATGTTAGTAAGGTTTTTGTAGCAGCTGTGAAGCTATTTTCATTTTTTTTAACGTAGCTCGTGTATTAGTGGACAGTTTAATAAGGCATCATATTTTATGAGCTCATTGTGTTTTTGAATGTCAACTTTTATTCAGCAAAGTAGCTGCAGATGGGAAGTAAATGTAGTAGACTAAAATATTTGCCTGGTAAATGTAGTAATGTATTAGTATGTATAACATAAAATGATATGCCTGCATTTTTTTTTTTAAATTGAAGCATTCAAGATTTCCTATCTTTAAGTTATATGCAATCTTGGCCACCTGAGGACATTCATTGTCGTACTCAGGTAAAATATTTAGTCGCCCACATTCCTTCCTGCACTGATCACTGTGTACACTGCTACCACTTAGACTGATGACGCTCATAGTTACCCTGATCGTTCACCCCATCATTTGGGAACATCAGTCTGAATAACCAGCACTGAAAGAAATATTCTTCTTATTAAAATTCAGTCACAAAAGTTATCAAGTTTATTTATATGGCACCTTCTATAAAACCATGTAGAACATCTTCTACAACTTGTGTTTGTTTCACCTTTGAAGCCTGAAACAATAAAAACAGTATCAAGTCGATGTCATAAAAAATACACAGAAATATAAAATTAAAGGACATGTTCTGGACAAAAAGAAAAGACTGTAGTTGGCAGGATGACAACATCAGTGACCCAACAGCACCAGAGACCTTTTCAGCTTCAACATCAGACAATTCACAGACCAGTCATTTGACTGAGGTAGTGTATAAAAATAGTAAAAGAAAAAATCATCTAAGAAGTCAGTCGTTTACATTTGAAGGAAGTCTGCACTCACAACGTGTTTTTTCCCAGATTTGGGAAATTTCAATACAATTTTCAAAGTAATACTGTTGCGAATATGAGTAATACAGTCATATGAAGGGAGACAACGAAGGTAGTTTAACCAAACCTGATGGCATTGTTGACAATGTACTACGTTAAACTGAGATACTGTGACCTCTTCTCACTGGGAAATTTCATACATTCAACTACAGAGATGTAGCTGTTGTGAAAGTGTGTTTCATTCAGTTGCTGAACTCTTCTCCTCTCAAGTTTCATCTCAATGGTTTCTCCTGTTTAAGCTGATTCTCTGACAAAATCTTTTCCCGCAAGAGCTGCAATTATGTGGTTTTCACTTCTGTCGGTTCCAGTGTGTTTAGTCCATGAACCACTAGAACCAAATGCTCTCCCACATATTTTAAAAACACGAGGCTACTTGTCCGTATGTGACCTTATATTCCTTCCCACCTGAGACACATTGAAGCATCTTTTCCTTCACGTGGTACAGTGATATGACTTCTCTTGTCAATAAACCATTAAATCTGAAAACTCTCCCATGTATTTTGTAAATATACGACTTTTAACCTGTATGAATTCTTACATGTTTTTTCAACTCTGACGACTGACAGAATGTTTTCCCACAGGTGTTGCAGGGGTACGGCCTCTCACCTGTGTGAGTTCTTATGTGGACTTTCAAGACACTACTATGCCCAAAACATTTCCCACATATTTTGCAAATATATGGCTTCTCACCTGTGTGAGTTCTTATGTGGATCAACAAGTTCTGTCTACATCTGAAACTTTTCTCACATGTTTCACAAGAATATGGTTTCTCACCTGTGTGAGTTCTCAGATGTTGATTCAATCGACACTTATACTTAAAAGCTTTTCCACAAGTGTCACATTTGAAAGACTTTTCACCTCTGTGAGTATTAGAGTCAATCTTTGACATGGGAGAGTTGTATACATTGTTACTGTGACTCCTGTTTTTGTGACGTCTCTTCTGTGGCTTTGGCTCTGCATTTCTAGTTGATCCTGAGTCCACATGTTCGCTTCCTTTCTGCTCTTGGCTCTCAGCTACAGGAGAGTTGTGAGAGAGGAGCTGGTGGTCAATGTCTGGTTCTGGTTCTCTGTGGTCACCTTCCTCATTATCAGGAGTCAACATAAAGGTATCAGTCTCCTGCTTCAGTACAAGCTGCCCTCCCTCCTGACTGGTGCAGATTTCCTCCCGTTCCTCTTTAATCTGTAGTGGCTCTGGGTCCTCTCTGTCCGGACTGGAGTCCCTCTCCTGGTCACAGAGCAACTGCTCAGTGAGAACCTCCTCCTCTTTAGATTCATGCTGCTGTGGGAGCTCTGGAGGGACAAAGAGGCACAAAAAATAGGTTACAAATGTGAAAATAGAAAAATGATAATGATGAAGTTTGCCTCAGATTTACCCGGTGGGTGATTTAAAATGTCCACTGTGTCTGTGTCTTCTAGCACAATACCAGAGAACCTGTCTTTCTCCCTGTTTCTCTGTAGAGCACATGCGACTCTTCTGTAGACACTTCCCCCAACAGCAGAACGAGCAGGTAGGGGAGGGGTAGAGCGAGGGGAGATTCTCTACTGGCTAAGAGATTGCATCGTTCTCTCGGACGGATAAACAAATAAAAACAAAAAAAATGCTAGAATGGGTTTCCAAATATACTTGGGTGGCCACCAATATACACCTGGCTGGCTTGCCCAATTTAAGTCTATGTGTGGGAAAAATTGTACAGCAATTTAGTAGTTAAACAGTGTTGCCAGAACCTATCAATTTGTGGCTTGAAATTTATTACAAGTCCAAGTCTCTTGGAAACGTCTCAAGGAAAGATGAGAGAACATGACTTTGTAATTGAAAATAGGAATTAGAAGAGTAAGTGAACAAAATTTAATCTACAAAGATGTTGTGTGACTGTGTTTCAAAGACTTAAAATAACTTTTCCACTTTTGTTTTTAATTGAGAAGGAGAAAATCTTCATGGAAATCAGAGATGAAATGGAGAGACTTTTGTAGACTAATATAGAAAAACGCAGTGAAAGCTCCCTTTTTGTTTTTGCATAAATCCGAAACTATGTTTTAAAGAGTCTTTAGACTCTCTGGGATAATCAGATTCAGATTTGACCAGTCCAATTAGAATGGTTTTAGATCAAGATCTGGTCCAATGTGGTTAAACGGGAAAAAGGTAGCGAATGCTCCTTTTCCGAATCTTCAGAATAAAGGTTTCACAGACTAGAAATTGTTTTTAAAAAGTTACTGGAGTCAACTCGTTACTCAAGTCTAGGTTTCTAAATTAGATCCGATCTATTGTTGTCTGGATGGAGAAAACACAGTGAAATCAGTCCAATATCAGCCTCATTCCTTTGTTAGTATTTATTAAGACCGTTCTGGTTTTACAGACCCGTCCTGTGTAACTTTATTTCGGGTTTCCAGACGATATCCAGCAGTCTGCGCTGACGAGCGACCTCTTCCTCGTACTCGACGATGGTTTTTTCAAAGGCTCCGAATATTTCTTCGGCAGCGGCGGTTAGTCGCTCGTTTACGAACCGTCTCAGACACTGAAGCGAAGACATCGCTGCTTCGTTACAGCTGGAAGATTCACCTGCGACCCGACCACACCACCGTCTCCCGGCTAACTGAACATTTCCATGGAGCTAACGCCGCTAGCGCCTTGCTTTGTTTACTTCCGCCGGGTGTCACACGGCGAAGTTCCGGCAGAGCGAGCGAGTCAGCCGTTTGTTCCTTCTTCAGTTAAGATTTTTTTTTATCTCTGTCGCTTCATTTCACGGGGAAATTATCTTATTTTTTTCTGTACCACTGCAATTCAATGACGACTTTTCGAGTTATTTCGTAACCAATTATTTTACATAAAAATAAATAATCGGGGATGGAAGAATATCGATAATATAGTTTAAAAATAAACACGTGCATTCAAAATATTAGTAAGGTAAATGAAAATACTTTGAGCAAAATGTAGTGTAAAGAATGAGACGTGAAAGGGGACATGCTTACTCTTCCCTGTCAGTGTTACCGAGGCCATGATACATAAACAGGATTTCTTTGCAGAAGCTGGTTGAGTTGGAGATATTTTATCTTATTTCATTTTATTTATTTATTTATTTCATAAAATAACATAATGGTAAACACTTAATGTGCTGTGTGTGTTTTTAAGCCCACCCGGGTCGCACAAGAGGCCACGCTTTCCTCCATCTTTAAAATCTGCTATAGATTTCAGGCAACGGAACCACCTGTCCTCTGATTGGCCCGGTCAGATTCAGGTGTAAAAACAGGGCCAAAATTCGTGCTTGCAGCTTCAGCGTCACACACAGTGGGAACTTACTGTTCTAACAAGACGGTCTGAGCTGAAAACATTTGGATTTAAATACTCACTGGTAATAACAGACATTTCAACATTGTGCATTTTGACCTTGCTGTCGTCCTGATTTGTTGAACTGTCTGCAGGTGTAGCGACCAACATCCTCAACCGTGACCTTCTTTATCACCAGAGAACACTTCTCTGTAACACTCAGTCTGTCTGATTCAGATTTGGCTTTTTCACCCAGCTGCCCGAGTCCAACCAGCTCTACTGCTGCTGTGTCTCTTGAACCACTGAAGAGCCAGGTAGCACCGTCACATTTCACCTGATCATCTATCACAACCTTTTCACGAGGTGAAGGGATTTCACCTCCACCTCTGACAGTGAAGGAGGAGTATTGTCCAGTAACAGCCTTGAAGGAAATCAGAAATAAGAACCCAACTATTATACTCATAGTGTGAAGAAAAACTTTAAAAAAAAATCAAACAAACCAAAAGAAAGAAAGAAAGTAATACTTGTCCATCTTCTGTATTATATGATTAAATATTATTTTACCTGTCAAATGAAGCAGCAGCATCAGAAAAACTGACATTTTAATCAATTTGAAACCAAATATTCTGCTCTCTCTCTCTCTATCACTATCCAATGCACTAAATGTTTCCTCACATAGAAAGATTTATTTTTTTGTCCTCATTGTTACTTAACTTGTAATTTACGTTTCTGTCAGCGAGAGAGGAAGTGTTTTTGTGTGAAGGCATGAACGAGCAATTTGGGGTTTTGACTGTAGACTCTTAGCCTTCTCTTAATGTTTTTCTTTAATTCATTTCTAAACTTGTTTTAGTGTAATGTCAAAAGAGTGTGTAGTCTTCTTAAACGTAATTTTACTGTGCAATTAAGTTCTTTCAGTTGGACGGCAGAATGGTCAGGCGGACAAATGTGAAGGCCAAAGAAAAGCTTTTAAGCAAATATGAGGCACAGTCACTCTTGATGTCGGTGCCAAAACTACAGAAAGACACAATCTGGGGCTGTTTATTTTAAGATTAGTGCATTCCCAGGCCCTAGATGGCTCAAGACTGAGTGCACTAACTGGAAAAGTTTGCCACTGTTTCCATCTGTTTATGTGTGTTTATCTGATTGAAAATACAGCATGGCTTGTTGGCCTGAGAGACTTAACGGAAAGGAAAGACCCATTAGCACAAGTTTCTGCTTGAATATCCGCTGCAGAATGTCTTCTTCATCTTCAGAGCCTTGTTCATGAGAATGAGGTGGAGTGTCGGTAGCCTCCAGTCCACCCTAATTTTTTGTGGCACGGTGGAAGAGAACTGAGAAGAACATGGAGTTAATATGCAAACAGATAGAACCGAAATTGAAAACTTCTTTCTGTGAGGCAAGAGTAATAAAATTCCCATTCCAACTCGGCGCACATTTTAACCGAATCTCCAGATGATCGGGAAAAGGAGAGACAGAAGAGGATGTTTCCATCTTCTACTGTTATGCGATTTTAGAAGTTGGCTGCATTGAGATAAGCAGCTGGTACTGCCAGTTCTCCAGTCAGGCACCGTAAATCATTGCAGAGGAAGAGGGTGCGACAAGAACACGCAACTAAAAGGGTCAAGCTTCAAACAAATGAAAAAAAAAGTGAAAAACGTGTAGGAAATACGGCGTGTCTGTTTGTTTCGTGTATTAATTTGTACAGCGTCTTCAAGGCCTCGAGGGGATTTCAGACACTGTTCAATGACCCAGCAAGTGCTTTGTTCAAAGCATACAGACACCTTGGGATATCTGCATGCTGAAGTCATTTTTGTAACTGCCCTGGAGTCCAAGACACTCACGGGGCCTCAAGGCCTCGAAGGTTCAACGCGTGGCAATTAGTTTGCGGTAATTTGATGAATTGCACAGTATTTTATTTATACTGTATGCACCATTAAAGCACATTTTAAACTGAAATGGTAGGGGCCATAAGACTACAACTGCTTTGTTATCTGATCATGAGGACCTACCTCTTAGAGTGGCCCTGAGCTAAAATCTAGCTGTAACGGGGAAGTTCTAGATCTTGGTAAATATGCTTGTAGGTGAGAATATTTATACCACTCTCAGGTCAGTACGGACAATCTGAGGCTCAGCTTGGCTGGAAGAATGGACACAGAGGGAAAGGGCTAGCCTATAAGCACATTTAAAGCCCCGGTGCGGGAACTTCTCTAACTAAAGTTGTGCTTTATAAAAGGTACCACATGTTTATAACAGAGGTCCACAGCTCAGTTTTGCCCAGGGCCATCTGGTGGGTAAATGCAGCCTTGGGCTTTGGATATTCAGTATTTTAATTGTTCCCCTGTGTCAATTTTTTTTGATGACTGTTAAGTGTCATTTCTGTTTTTAGGAATCTTTTAATGTATTGATTGAAATATTTAGAAAAGAGAAGAGGAAAATATGGTGGTACTGTATGTTTGGCTTAAAAAATAAAACACAAAACGAGCTACATTTAAATTTCAGTCTATTTTTATTCTTAATTACACACTAAAGGCCATCTACTGTCAGCTCTTCTCATATCACAATGCCAAGAATCTTCAGAGCAGTACTATTGGGAGCTGCAGAGCATCACTTAACATTCCTTATGAAGAGCTGCGCTTTCAGGCAGCGTAACCTAACAACCACAGAGAGGAAACAAACAGAGCTGACGGGTGACACTGACGAATGCAGGGGAGTCAACATTGCTGGGTTTAGGATTAATCGCATTTCCAAAATAAAAGCGCATTGCAATGACACATATCCGTTGCCGGGATTACACTCGGAGGTCTACGTGATAATTAATAACCTTTGCGGAGTATAAGGTGTGCAAGAAGTCCCTTTCTAACCTAAAAAGACAACCCTTTGAAAAAGAACTTTCCATCAGATTTTGATTGATTTTTCTTTTGGGTATAACTGGAATTTTTGCTCTGATGTTGGGGTGTAAAAAAAAAAGTTGGAGAGGCACCAAAGCATTCAGCATTTATCCTGTGGGAGCGATGGGTATTCATACAAAATGTCATGATAATTTGGCCAGAACAACTGTGGAGAGTTTTAGCTCTTGGCCAACCACAGATGTGCAGACTGACGTGTCATCATGCCATTAGCAGGACAAATAATTAACTCTTTTGAATATTGGAAATATATGGTATGTATTGTACGTTGTCCAATTGAATATCATGGGTAGCTAAACATAACCTTAAGATATTTTGTATGGAATATTAATATGAAGTAGAAAAAAATCATAAATCATTTAATTGAATAGCTATAACTTGACTTTAACTACAGATACACAGAGGCCCTATTGCAATGTTACTGAAATGTTACAGAGATAATCCAGGCAACACCTCAAATCCATCTCTTAAGTAAAAGTACTACTATGTAAAAATACTTGGACACAAGTTAAAGTCCTGCATTCATAGCTGCTCTAAATAATATTTTTATATCAGCAACGAAATCAGTTTATTACATGTTTGTGAAAAGAGGTCGAATTTTGGCCTCTTTTAGCTAATTGTTTTGGTTTTACAGCCGACAACCGTACCGTTTTGGTTCACTGTGACCGCTCTCATCAACCTCATAGAGAAAAACCTACTGCACCCTACCTGCTCAGTACCGAACAACAGACAGGCTACGTCAGAGACCAGCTGGTGAACGTAGTGGAGCATTTAGCAGCTAAAGAGCCAGAGATTTCCCTCAGGAGTTGGTAGAGACCAATAACAGAGAGGGAAAAGAGAGGGAACAATAGACCTGAACGAATGATTCACCTGGCGGCCAGAAATATGACTCTGAATGAATGAACATGTGGATCAATAACTGCTGGACATGTAAATAGGCTACTGTTTGTTAAAAAGTTCACCATATCAACTCTAAAAGTGATAAAATGCCAGTGTTGTGTTTACAGCTGGTTTCACTGTCCCCGAGTGACCAGAACATTAATGCAGGTTTAAACAAATGTACAGATTATTATCATCCAAATGTAATTAAAGTAAAAAACTAAAAGCACTCATTATTCCAAATGACTATATCATCAAGTATATTTAACAATTTTATATAAGGTTTAGTTGGGACTCACTTTAACTACTTTATATACTATCGTGCGTTTTAATCTATTGCAGTGTATTATATTTTATAAGATAAACACTTGTTTTACATGATAGTTTGTATTCTACAAAGTATCTGTAACTATGGCTATTTAGTTGTATGGAAATATCATTTCTAGGAGACAGGAAGAAACCATGTCTCCTAGGAGACAGGGTTAGTTTAATTGTTTCCGTACAATTGAACTAAACTGCAAGAGCAAATGTGTTTTGTAGGTAATGTAATCGCTGGCTGGATTATGTTAACAGCAGCAGAGTCACCAGGAGGTGGTTGGGGTGGTTGGGGTGGATGGTGTGTATAAAAGCGCAGAAACTGTCCCCCCAGAGACCGGGGTTTGCGTCCACAGACCCTGCATGTGGTTAGGGGTTTAGGCAACAAAAGCCCTTTTGGTTAAGGTCAGGGTGGGATCGTGGTTTGAACTTTTTCTGTGTTGACCCAGGCCACGATCTTTCCCTAACCTCAACCCCTCTGCTGTGAGAGTCTAAACACAAACGTAAAACTGCTATTTCCAGGGCTGGCTGTCAGAGAACTGTAGTGGACTATGGGAAATAGTCGTGGTTTATGCGTGTGGAGTAAAGAATATTTTTCAAATGCAATAAAGTGGAGCAGAAAGACAAAGTAAGACACAATTGTAATACACGAGGAACGTACACGTGCTTCAACTAAGTGAAGTGTTTTGTGCCTATTTTTTTTTTTTTTTCCTAGGATCTCCTCATGAATCAACTTTTACCACAGATACACGCCGGGGACCGGTGGCGATGGTCCCCGCGGCTCGTATTGCCTCACACCGCATCGCCAGGAATGCGGAGACACGGGTCACAGGTTCAATTTCGCCTGCCTCCACCGCGCGACGTCGACGCGAGGGCGGGGAGAAGAAGCGGAGGGAGGATGTGCGCCGCGGTCACTCCCATCATCATCATCATCACCACCACCACCATCACCACCATCCTCTGGGGTGTGTCCGCGCCGCTGGAGCTGCAGGCAGACGGCGAGCACAAAGGACAGGCTGCCGACGCTGGACCGACTGCAAGCGACCCCCTCGCTCCGTCCTGATCCGGTCTCCACGGAACATGGCGTCAAAGTGTCCTAAATGCGACAAGACGGTGTATTTCGGTAGGTGCAGCAGAGGCCCCACCCGGCATCGTGACTCTTGCCAGAGGCGGTGGCTTTGACTGCTGGGTGGGAGTGTTATCATCAGTGCTTCTGCTAAAAAAAAAAAAAAAAAAGATAGTCTGCCATTCCTTGATTCTTCATCTCATTTAATCCGGAACGCGTGTTTTCAGTGAGCCGGGTCCTTGCTTAAACCAGACTCCCTATAGGCCATGCAGCTGCACCGCAGAGTTTCAGGGGGATCTGAGATGACGTATCAGCCATTGACAAAAAGGGCCTGTTGTTTTCTAAATGCATTAATTTTATTTTTATAAAAGCACAGGCATCACAGCTGTTCTTAACATTTTTTCCTGACCACCATAAATTGTGTGTGGAAATAACTGTATATAAAAAAAAGATACCGCTTGTCTGTTTTAAATTCCTTCTTACACATTTTTAAGGATCTGTATGTGGGAAAACTTGTTGTGGTAGTAAATGTCATAGTAATGTGGAGAACGTTATGACAAACCATGGCGTGAAGTGCTGGTCCCATTGAGTGCGGTGGATTTCTCGTGCTTCACCGGGTCGAGACCTACTAAAATATCTGATTTTAAGTGCCTCAGATCTCACGCCGCAAAAATGTTTCGGTGAAATTCAACTTCATCATTTATATATATTTATCATGTATAAATCGTCATCATACATCTCATGATGCTGGATCACACTGCACTTAAATGGCCGGCTATCAAATTTAGGAAATGATTTTATGCCATTATCATTAGATGTGCTTTTCTCAAGCTGATCTAGACGTTTAAAGATCTATAGTTTTGGCATAGCCACCCGTGTGTGGAGAGCTGAATATGTCGACTTTATGACAGAGACACGGAGTAATAAAACTTCAGCTACCCCACAATACGAGGTAGAACTGAAAGGATTTATAGATGAGTCGGTCATTCAGTAGTGAACTGAACAGTTTTAGGTTTTGTACTGTTGATTTGGGAATACAAACTATCACACCTTTGCCTGTAGGAAACTGTGAAGGGTACTTTTCAGTCATTTTAGATATTTCCTCGACTAATCAATTAGTCAAGTCATTGTCAGACTAACTGATAATGACAATAATTGTTAGTTGCAGCCCTAATATGTAAAGTGGCCTCGACTGCCAACAGGAACATTATGGTATGAAACGTCCAGTGTAAACTCAGTGCTGGGCACCGCAGTCACACTGTAGGAGTCTGGGTATTACACTTGTTTTCCACCAGGGCCAACAACAGCTAATACCTGAATCTAATAACCCTCTTACTGTGATTATAATGAGTCTGCTCTGTGCTGAATTGGCGTGCCCCCATCCCCGGACCCCGTTCGCTCGCGGTCATCAGCCTGAACTGCGTTACCTTTGCTTTTACATTTATTTCCACCTTTAAATGTAACTGGAGTAGTTTCTGTGAGTTGATCCCTGGTTACTGGACACTCGTGTGGATAAGATTAAAGGTCAGTTTCTTTTCCCTGACTGTAATCAGCGTTGTTGAATCGTCATTTTCCAGTTGACATGAGAGAAAAGGAGGGGTATCACCTCGCTGAGGACCACCATGAGTTCAGTGACCATATATCGGTTTTCAGCCTCTTTTCACTCTCGGGCCACACCACATGGCATTGTAAATAATTAATCGTATAGATTGATTTTCTTTCTCTTCTTTCCTCTTCATTTCTCCGGAGAACAGCAGCAGGTGGCGCCCTGCCGGTTCAACCAAACGTGTTGCTCTCTCTTTTTTTCCTACTTGAAACTCTGCAGTAAATCTGATGCTCAAATGAAATGTGGCGCTCAGAAGAAAATTTATTTATGTAAATTTATTGTGGTGGAAATGCTTTTAATAAATTGTAAGCTCAGAATTTTGATCTACTTTGGGATTTCAAGCTTCAAGGCTGTCTTAATGGGGATGCTGATCTAGAAAATGCAGACTCAAATATGTTTTTGTTTTTTTTTTCTTTTTTAAAATCACAGTGGGTTAATGTGATTTGTTCAGTAGATTCTTAATTCCAACGGTTATGGAAGGATAATCACGCTAATGCATGTTCACTTGACTTGTCACACACACACATATCATCCACCAT
Source organism: Xiphias gladius (assembly GCF_016859285.1). NCBI lineage: Eukaryota > Metazoa > Chordata > Actinopteri > Istiophoriformes > Xiphiidae > Xiphias > Xiphias gladius. The sequence continues at coordinate 3,612,929 of NC_053403.1, read as the reverse complement.
CAATGCAAAGTGCTCCCTGTGAGCCAAGGTGACCTACTGTCCCATATCACAGGGACAGGCTGGCCACTCAGTGAGTCTTAACAGGAAGTGCCATGTTGTATCAGGGCCAGAGTGTATCTGCAGGGATATTTTGGGAGTCGGACCAACAGATAAATGGCTGTTCGTGAAAGTCTCTCTCCCTTTTTCATCCTTCTGTCTTGTCTACATACTGTGATTGAAGGTGTTGAGTAGTTTGGACAAAGGCTTTTCCTTAGAGACTGTACAAAAAGGTGGGGAGGCGGAGGTCACAAACCGGGGGGGTGGGTGGTTATGTCGCTTTTTATTTTGCTGAAAATGGGGTACTTTTCTGGGAGTTTTTACTATTTTTTTCCTCATCCTGTATTTATATTTATTTCATCCTTCCAGAATAAAATAGTTTTCAGTTTCCGGGCGCGCCACAGGCCATTAAGGTGTGTTTTTACATATTGAGGAGCACAACAGTCTTGTCGCTGTTCCAGAACTTTGTTTTTCCTTCGTAATCAGCTGGCGGTTACTGTTTTGAGAAACAGAGGATTTTTATAGTTTTTTTTAATTATTATTTTCACATTTTGTCTGGTCCTCACCTCCTCAAAGTGCTATTACAAGGTTAAAGGAAGAGTTTAGGGAAATGCACGTATAGACCGACACCACTCTCATATCTGTACGCCAGGTATGAAGCTACCAGGAGCAGCCGGCTAACTTAGCTTATCATAAAAACTGCCAGCAGGGGGGAACAGCTAGCCTGTCTCTGTCCGCCGTAACAAAATCCACCTACTAGCAACACAACTATTTCTTGGCCAGGAGTAGTAACTCCCTTGAAATATCAGGCAGCTGCATGGCACCTTTTCCTGGCCAAGAAGTAGTCAAGTAAATAACAAAATGGTGAATTGTCATTTTTCCTCCTTTGGTTTTGATTAAAAAAACGAGATGTAACGTTTTAATTAGTGAGCTCGCAGTCGCTGGAAGGTGGATTTTGTCACCTTTGGACTGAGGCAGGCTCGCTGCTTCCCTGTGTTTCCAGTCTTTATTACTAAGCTAAGCCATCCAGCTGCCGGCTGCAAATTCATAGTTAACAGACACTCATGAGAGTGGTTTTGATTGATCCCAAAGTGTCTAACTAGTCCTTTAAAACTTGTTTTTTTTTGCTGGTTAAGTTTAGCATTAAGTTTAGATTTAGGTTAGGAAGCTGTGATAGTTAGGGATAAAACAAAATGTAGCGTCAATTACGTTGCAGGGATGGGGGAACGTACTTAGGGATAAGGTCCTACATAAAGTTAGAATTGATATGAGTCATCGCGCTGCCCTTCAGAAGGCAGTGGAAGGAATGTGCTTCAGATTGATATGAGCTCTCAAATGCCCGTCAACTGCCGTCTGTCACTTAGACTGCAATGGCCTTCGTGATCATGGAACAAACTGCTGCGCTGTAACTTTTTTTTACTTATGTCTCGTTCATTCAAAAAATGAAATAGCTGTTTGCGCTGTACACACCAACACGAGATCATTCCCTCCCTAAATCCGAATAACGGCGCATGCCAGGATTGAATTGTGTCTAAGTAAATAGTTGCATTTTCATTTTTGACCTCCTTCACATCTGGTGTTAAAATCAGCCTGTTTGAAGATATCATGTTGATTAATTCACTCATGCACGTAAAAGGGAGGAGAGCTGTTCAAAGTAAAAGGCAAATGCTGTCTGAGGATGAATGCCAAGCTGGAAAAGCACTGCATTTCTTAGAAGCTGTCAAGTCTTAGTGCTGTTGTGTTTCTTTTGCCTCTTAGGGCCCGCATTTGTGTACAAGTTGAGCACGACATATATATATAATTTTTTTTTTCTTCCTCTGCTGCATTGAACTCCTTTCCTGCCTTTCTATATAGCTGTTTGTTGGGAGCCAATGTTTTGAATGTTCCTGTGTGTGTTTTTTTCATTTTTTTTTAATTCCCAAAATTTCTTTTTTTTCTTTTCTTTTCTTGGTACATCTTGTAAAAATATCAGTAGTTCACTATGTCTGTTAAGCATTTTTTTTTTTTTACAAGGCTGTTAAAATGTTGGCTTTTCGTTTTCTGGACCATTTGTGTTTGTGCACCTCCTGTAAACACTTTTCAGTAATGTGGCCAAATACTGTACTGTATGTATCTGACCCCTCTGGATACAGCTTGAACGATCGGACCTTGATTCTGTCTTTTGGTGCTTTTATAGTTGGAATTTATTCACTTTTTGGGGTACCTCATTAAAACCTGGCCACCCAGGATTGAGTAAAGCTTGGCTAAACATATGAGGGTGTGAAGCTTATAACTGTAGGCGAGGGCTTGACGCCCCATGAGCACGGGACAGTGTAATTTTACGATGCAGTTTGATGTAAATTCACGATTTCTGTCTCTTCTTCTTCTTCCACAGCGGAGAAGGTGTCGTCTTTAGGGAAGGACTGGCACAAGTTCTGTCTGAAATGTCAGCGCTGCAACAAGACGTTGAATCCAGGAGGCCACGCTGAGGTAAGAGGCGCAGACCTCAGGACTTCCACTTTAAAACTTCCACTTTATCTCACTTTAAAATAAACTGTTCTCAACTTTAGGCTATAAATTATCATAGGCGAGAGGGAAGGATCTACCTGGTGAGTAGATCAAATGCTGTAACTTTAGGAATTTATCATGTAGAAAAGCTAAACTACTTGCTGTCACAGGCTGTAGGTTGTTTCAGATACATACCGTAACCTCGGCAGGAAGTTTATCACGTGGTCAGACTTGTACAGTCACGTTGCTGACTCTCCCATTGTGATGACTGTACAAGCAGTGGCACGTACGTCCTGTTGAGGTTACATACTCTGTCATCAAGGGCCAAAAAAAGTTATTTATCAGCCTTTAGTTTGAGGATCTGTTCACATCAAGTGTACTCGGAACAGTTTATTCATATTTATAACAGCTGTTTTTTTGATGTAGCTTGTCCAAGTAAAAGTCATATGGCACCAATCAGCTGCACGGAGACAACCGGAACCCAAACGAACCCAAATCTGCTGAAAAAATGAACCGTAAAACATCAGGTGTAGTAAGCGTTGTAGCTGGTTGAGTTGGAACTGATAACTATTTTCCCATTGCTGGGATGTTTAATCTACCCCCGTGCTTCATATTTTAGAAGGTGATCATATGTTTTGCATGTAAAATCTTAACCTGCGATGTAACTAGTTACTATAGTTATTAGATCATTGTAAAATTGTAATTGAGTAAAAATTACAGTATTTCCCTCCCAAAAGTTGTGGAGTAAAAGTATGAGGTGACTATGAGGTGAAGTATGAGAAAATACTCACATAAAGTATCTTCAAATTATAGTGTACTGCAATATGCATACTTACTTTCTTTTTTACTAAATAAACCCCATAATGAACTTTAAGCTGATGTAAATCTATGTCTGAATGAGAAAACACATCGCATCAATAGAAAGACGAAGCCGCCAGTGTTGAATATTTCCCGTCAAAAAATATATAAATGGCGAGCGAAGCCAAGGACGTTTTACTGGAAAAGGCGCATCAGCACGTAGTTATGAAGAAGGAGAGTAGCGTGACATTTCAAGGGGAATGATAAAATAAATTGTGGTAAACAGGTCACAGAATGGATTTATACTGATATTTAGCTCTGTTACCATGTGTTACAAACGGTGTGAAAAGAGCAAATAACAGAGAGCAGACAAGTCTTATAAACTCCTGTGACTAAGTCCTGGATCGTTTGTCATTTGGAGTAAAGTGAATCCAAACAAAAGAAAAATGTGTTCAACTAACCTTTTCCACTCTGTGTCAGTACAGTAAAAAAAAAAGGTGGTTTAGCTTAGATTCACTCCCAGACTTAAAAGGAATGGATGCCTTTGCTTACTGTCCCTCCCTCTTGTGTTTTACAGCATGATGGGAAGCCTTATTGCCACAAGCCCTGCTATGCCGCCCTCTTTGGGCCAAAAGGTGCAGTTTCTTCTTGTTGACCCTTCAGTGTAAGTGATATGCATTGACCACTGCCGGGTTTGTAAAAGCAACGTTTGCGTGCGTTTTAGGCGTGAACATCGGCGGAGCTGGGTCCTACGTGTATGACAATCCCGTCAATGAAGCCCCCGCAGCCGTTTCCGTGGAAACAGATGCCAAGCCAGAGCAGGAGAAAAAAGCTCCTGCACGGGGACCAGTGAAGGGTGAGAAATATGTGCATCAAAAACTAGAAAAACTGTCATGTTAGGAAGAGAAATTCAGTGTTTGCTAGAGTAGAATCCTCTCTGGACAGATTAGGAGGTATAAGGTTTAGTTTAGGTCACTAAACACACTGTGTCCAAATATTAGGGCTTCAAGAGTAATTGGAGACTTCACTGCTAAAAGTTTCTTGGCCTGCTGTCTGTCGTTTCAGTGTTAGTTCATGCACAAAAAAGCTCACATGTGGCTCAGAGTTGGGCGCTGTGTGTTTAAAGGGCTATATCTCCCACACAGTTCTCGCTATATTGACGTAAACCTGCTCAAATTAAAGCTGAGACTTGGCACTTTAATGTAGTATCCACTCTTTTACTTCAAATTAAACGTGCTGAAGCTCAGAGCCGGAACATCAAAAACATGTGTAATTGTCCCAATCTTCCAACTCGACTTTGTGTGTGTGTGTGTGTTTTCATCCTAAAAAGTTGTAAATCTCCATAACAGAATAATAATGCTCACCTATTGCCGATCAATTCAATGCAGTGTTACTTTTCCAGCTGCAAGCTTTTCGTCTTTCTCTGGAGGACCCAACATCTGCCCCAGATGCAACAAGACGGTATATTTTGGTGAGCACATCCTGTGTCTTCATATCTCTCTTTTTGCACGTTGCATGAGTGTCGGAACATGTCTAAGTAACCGAGTCGGCTAGTTGCCATAGTGACTATCTTCATGATTTTGTGTGTGTGTGTGTGTGCGTGTGTGTGTGTGTGTACAGCTGAGAAGGTCTCGTCTCTCGGGAAGAACTGGCACCGGCCCTGTCTGCGCTGTGAGAGATGCAGCAAGACTCTGGCTCCGGGCAGCCACGCAGAGGTGAGATACTGGGGGGGGGGGTGTCACTCAAAAAATTGTAATTCCCAGTATTTCTGTGATTTTAGTGCTTAAATTGACCACAGACTGAAAAAACTCAGTTTTTACATTCAAAGAGTGTATAAAAACAAAAAAGTGAACCCTTTCATCATGACTGCTGAATCTTAGAAAAGTACATTTCTTTGTAGTGGTCCAAGGGCCATCGTACCACTGTGAACTCCAGTTAGGCGTCCACTAAGGCACACCACACCCTCATCTTATAAAACTGGCCCGTCACGAAACACGCACTAAATCATGCTTCATTCTCCATTTAATTTTACAGGCAGAACCTGGAAGTACATGTCATGATTTGATATATTCGGATGACAGATTTCTGACCAAACGTCTCAAAAGCGTTTCGGACTGATAAAAATCTACACTTGTTCATCCAGTTCTTGTCGTTTTTTCTCAGATATTAATGATGATCTTACGTTGCTGAAAGTTTAGGTCGTTAAAGACACCATGAGTGGTGACTATTGCCTTTGTGTTACAGCATGATGGACAGCCGTACTGCCACAAACCGTGCTACGCTGTGCTGTTCGGACCCAAAGGTAAGAAGTCGGGGACACATTTAGCGCTGCACAGGGCTTTGGGCAGCGGGGTGGGCTGGTGCTTAGAGAGAGTGACTGTCCTTGAACCTCCGTGTCCGCAGTCATCAGTCTGCAAAAGGAAATTAACAGCTGGCAGAAGCCGATCAAGATACTTTTACAAGAGCTGTACAAAAATTTTGGGCTGATTTTGACCGAAAATTTTTCTTCCCACGTTTGATTTTTCCACTCAATTGTTCCATTATGTAAATTTCTGAATCTATTTATCCAAAATGCTGTGTTTTTTGCAGTGTCTCCTGTCAGCGGCCATCAGCCTTTACAGCAGAAAAATATCAGGATTACTTGTTCTTGTGCCCTGTTTTCAAGGATTAGTCTAAACGAAGCTCTCGCAAAGTTTTTTATTTTATTTTTTCTCTCACGTAACTCTAGCTATGCAGATTCTTTTAGTTGATTTGCTTTTCGGAAGTTTTTCAGATCTCCCTGCGGCCTCCGCTCCTATTACAACAGGGGGAATGCAATTTTGCTTTTGTTTCTTAAAGCATTAAAAAAAAAAAACATTTGCAAAAAAACCAACAGCACTGTCGAGCCTTCGTAGGGACTACTATGTCCATAGAAAGCAGTTCCAATGCAAAAAGGTTCACTCTGTGGGTTGTGGATTATCCAGAGTAACTGGGACTTTGTTTCTCAGAAGACAAGTTGCTGTTGAATGTTGTTTTTTGTTTTTTAAATATACTGGAATAATTAAAGAAGTCCCAGAGAGAACTACCTGAAAACCTCTCCACAGAGAGCCAGAACTTTCTACATGGCTCGATACCACATGTAGGGACATGTAGGTTTTTTTTTCATGTAGGAATTTAGTTACGTGGTTGAAGTGACCCTTTTGGGGTAAAGGCTGTGTCCCCTGTTCTTCCGCAGGTGTGAACACTGGAGGCATCGGCAGCTACATCTACGACGATCCTGAAGCCGAAGCCCAGCCTTGAGCCCCGATGCTGCCTCCAACGCCCGGGCGAAGCACCACCTCCAAGACCCTCCGTGTCTCTTTTATTTGCCTTCAGATGTCATGGTGATAAATGATATGTACTGCACTCACAGGGATGGATACTTAGATGTTTGTTTGATTTGTATATTGTTTATATACCTATTTTTTGTACTGAAAAAAACCTTTAATATTTCCTCCCATGTGAGTTTCAGATTTTCCTTTCAGTTTCTTGGTTCTCTTTGCCAAATATTTATTAGCCTATTATGTAGTGGATTAAAAGGCCTGTGTTTTTCACACTCACAATTGATAGTTTTTAAGAATTTTGTGCACTTAAAACATGTACTGTATGAGAAAAAAAAAAAAGTACCAGCCCACCAATTTATTGTCAGTGTTGTTTGAACAAGTTCATCCTGGCTCTAACGTGAAGGATGACGGTGTAGACGTAGCGAAGACGCGCACAGAGACGTACATTTTACTGAATGTTAAGCAGGTGAGTTTGGGGTCTGTTGGGAACAAAAAGGGGTCAAACGTTTTCTACAGTAAAACCGTGTGATGCCAAACCTGTGTTTAGCGTCAGTGCATGTGTGTTTGTTGGTACATACCTTTACATACTGTATTTGGTAATTTATTACAAAACAGCAGCAGTCCTCACGAGTTACAATCGGGGCCAGACTAACTTAATTTATATAGAGCGTTTTATATAAAAGAAAAACTCTTGAGTCACACAGTCCTCCAGGAACACCAGTAAAGGCCAGGAAAACAGACCAGTTTGGCCTCCTGGGTGGCAGAAATGCCAAAAATGGACAATGTGATTACGAGCCAGTTTCCTCCAGTTTTCTATAAAAGTAAACGCAACATCTTTGGGTGTTAAACAGTTTTAAAATCTTCTGACATTTTATACAAGAACAATTCATTATTAGAGAAAGCAACTTTCGAGACGTATTGATTATAAAGATAACTGTGGGCTGCAGCCTCACGGTTCACCTTTGATGGATTGATAACACCTTGCCTGAGGTTCTCTTGACTGCTGACTCGACACGCAGCCATAAAGAGAAACTAAAGCAATTCGATCCCACACAACCTCTCAACAAACATTAACGCGCCGGCCCGGCCCACCGCAGTTGAGCAGAGTTCTGGCCCCACCAAAAGGTAATACGTCACCGAAGGGACGAGGTTGGCGAACAGCCCTTTTACCGGAAACAGCCCCCCAACAACGGAAGAAGAGACGTGTCGAGTTACCCAGAATAATACCGGAAGTTCGGAGAACTTGTCTACAAAATAATAGTGTTGAAATAACAACGCACCGTTAATATGGTGCGGTCAGGACCGACGAAGAGTGATGAAGTACATACTCGAGTACAGTAATTAAGGTGCAAGAATTCGAGGTACTTGTACTTTATGCTACAAAATAGGCCCCCCCATTATTAACATTTTGTACTTTTTACCCCACTACATTTATCTGAACGTTATAGTTACTTTGCGAATCAACCTTTTACATGCAAAACATTTATTCAGTTTAAAAAAAATGCAATACATCATATATAAGACCAGCTACAAGAATGAAATGTTTCTTCCGCATGTATCAATAATCTCATTAATGACAATAATACAATAAAAGGATTATAATATTATTATATTATTACATTAACGCTTCAATAACAATTATGACCATTCGGTACTAATGTCATCTGCAACCTGGAGGGACTTTCCATTCTGCAATTAAGAATGTAAAAACATCATCGGTGTTTTCTATGCCGATTCCGGTATTTTCAATCCTGTATATTTAAATTTGTGTGGAGGAGTGTGGAGAAGTCTTTGAAACACTATTAAAATATTCACGTGGCAAAAGAAAATCTTGATATGGCCAATTAATTAATTAATTAGTCAATCTACTGAGAGATTAATTAAGTAAAATTTAAGATCAACTTGTATAAACTGTTGTGTAGTTTAATCTATAGCAAAGCATCATCTTATATTATCTCTCCACATGTTTCCTATGTAAATATCTTGATTTCGAAAATCACCAATAATTGTCAGATATTTGTGGGGCTGTAAAAAGTACACAATTTCCCTCTGAGCTGTGGCATATTAAGTAGCATGAATAGAAGATACTCAAGTAAAGTAAAAGTACCTCACATTAGGACTTAAGTACGGTGCTTGTGTAAACGTACTTAGTTACTCTTCTACTGCCGATCCCTTTCCAGACTGTGAAAATTTCACGCCCTGCAGATGCAGCAGTCGGCAATGGGTCTCTGTGCTTTGCCCGGTTGTCAATAAGCAGTCTTATTTTGAAAGTCCTCCCCGGACGTCATGTTTTTGATTGTGGCTAAATTAGCATTTGTGCTACCGCTGCTTTTACAAGCTCACTTGCACGGACGCGCCATTTCGGAATAAGACGTCTGTCGACATTTTTAGCAGCAGAAATAATTAAAACCCGACAAAAAAAATTGCACGCAGAAACTTCTGAGACGAGAATATAACGTTATATACGTTAAATAATTTTTTCTGCGGGAGGGCAACTTGGATACGAAATTGTATTATCTACTTAGCTAACTGTTAGCTTTGTGACGTTGTTAGCAAAAAAAAAAAAAACTTAGCCGCAGAGGAATTTCACAGCCTGTTTATGTTTTCGCAACTCCAGAGAAATGTTGGACGGATCTCCGGCTCACAGCGATGAAGCCAACATCGGCAACGTCGAAAACAACAATCCGGTAACGCTGATTTCCAGCAACGACGGGGTGAACACGGGCAACAAAGCGAGGCAGGCGCTGCTGAAGAAAGGAGGGAGGAAGCTGCGGTCGACAGCGCCGCTGCAGCACCAGAAACCTCCGAGGAACAGTCCCAACGTCCGCCTGTCCGACCACAACAACAACAGCCCTCTGACGGCCTCTTCTGCTAACAGACCCGCGGCTCAGCCCGGTACCGAGCTCCCTGCCGGCACGCAAACCTCACTGACCCTTCATCATCTCAAACAGGGACCCAGGAAAGAGGTAAGTCCCCCGGCGTGTAGCTGCCATCATCTGCGGTCCTGCTGCCCTTTATGGCCTCAAGGGTTAACTGACAAACAATTAGCGGTGTACCACAAAGTCAGTTAGTTTATGAGATAAGGAAGATGCTGTTTACACCTATTGTGACCTCCACTCTTTGCTGTTATCAGCCAAATCACCTCAATTATTACCAACTAACTATAATTTCATAGAAGGGTTAACATAGGTACTCGGGCTACGGCCCCACCTTTATTTAAGTTAGGGATGCAGTGATGGAAGACGTACTCGGATCCTTTACTTAAGTAGAAGTACTCCATCACAAGTAAAAGTCCTGCATCAAAAACGTTACTTAAGTAAAAGTATGTAAGTACCGTCAGAAAGTGTATTTTAATATCAACTGATAAAAATGAGAAACAACTATTCCTCACATCTGACAAGCTGAAGTCATGAAAGTTATTTTATTTTTTTTGTATTTTTACATGAAAAATGACTCAGTTATCCAAATAGTTGTAAGTCTACTAATTGTTTCGATTCCTCTTGTGTTTTCTGTCAGCTGGTTTAATCCATACTAAGGCATCATATTTTATAAGCCCTTCATATTTATTTTATGCAGAAAATCTTCATTTTTAAAGTAGCAACAGGTGTCAGATAAATGTAGCAGAGTAGAAAGTAAAATATTTCCCTCTGAAATGTAGTGAAGTAGAAATGTGAAGTGTTATGAAATGGAAATACTCAGGTGAAGTAAAACTACCTCAATCTGACTTGCATAGCCTTCCTCTCCTGAGAGCTCCCTAATTTACTAGTCAATCAGCAGAAAATTAGTTGGCAACAGCTTTGATGATTGATAAATTGTCATTGTCAAAATCTTAATTTTAAGTAAAGGCACCAATTTTTCATTTCTTAAATGTGATCATTTGCCAGTTTTCGTAGTCCTTTTATTACCGTGAATTGAAATTTGTAGAGTTTTTGGAAAAAACAAGATGCTGGGAGACTTCAGCGTGGTCTATGCAATTGGGAAGTTTTCACTATTCACTGACATTTTATACACCACATGATTATATGGTTAACTCTCAAAATAATCAGTAGTTGAAAATACTGGTTAGTTGCGGCCCTATTTATGTCACAGTTTTTAGGATATGTGCTTACAAGTTCTCCTTAAAAGTTATGTGCCTTTATTAAACATATAAAATGTTCATGCATTCTTGAGACTAAATCCACTGTAGTGCCTGAGGCAGTTTGAAGTGACGCTGTTAATAATCCTCGTGGCTAAGAAAGAAGGCGTCACAATCCGGTCTTCCTCTTTCTACTTCTTCACTGAGGAAAAAAATGCCCCAGGTTGCACATTGCTGACAGGCCTGTCTGTGAAATAAAAGAAAAGAGGAAGCTGCAGGTTTTGTAACACTCAAAAGAAACTGTCAAAATTTTTTATGATGAAAGCAGTGTGTTAAACATCGTCACGGAGCAGATCGGTTATTGACTTGTTTAAGTCTGCAGTTATTATGGGCCGGTACTGACACCCCCTCTGCAATACATGTGTGATAGTTATTTAAAAAAAAAAAAAAAAAAAACTCCTGTGGAACTTGTGGAAAATGTTTTTAATAGAATATAATTGAATGTGTCTATGTGATGATAGAACAGGGATAGACGATAAAATTAGGGTACATGAGGTTTGTGAAGGAAGTTTGTGGAAAGTGTGATTAAGGTTTGTGGTTTGGCCAAACTCTTTTTTTTTTTTTTTTTTTTTTTAACACACTCTCACTTACACATAACGATTTGTGTCTGTTTTGTAGCTGCTGAAATCCAAAAGTGGCAGATTGGACCGAGGGGCCCTGCAGCCAGGAGGCCAAACTGCCCGCAACCTTCCCAGACACGATCAAATGACCCAAAATGTGAATACCCGGAGCCACAAGCCCAAGCAGGACCAAACTCCCGGTGCCTCTCAAAACACAAAGAAAAAAGATCACGGCAGCCCCAATAAGCCCCCCTCTCTCCACCAGACTCCATCCCGAGGGCAGAAAAAACCTCTCCATGCCTCCAACAACGTGAAGATTATGACCCCACCGCCTGCTGAAACTGTGCCCGAATACCTCAAAGACGGTGAGAAAGTCTATGCTGGAGCTAAGTTCAGTGAGCCACCCTCACCCAGTGTCTTACCGAAACCGCCCAGTCACTGGGTCGGAGAATACAAGCCTCAACATAGCAACCACAGCCGAGAGCAAATGACGGTTCATTTAAAGTCGCTGCTGAAGGTTCAAGATACAGCATGACCGTGCCTGGATTTTCAAATTGGAACAGACCTAGCCGATATCTGATTAACAGTTAACGCCAACAGTAAATGGAGTTTGGCCTTTGACGCACTGCAATAGAATGTAGGGAGTTTTTATCAACTTTAGTACAGTTTCCCATTAGCCAACACGCTGCCTGCATTTGTGAACATTTTGGAGACGTCGTGCTGTTGCTGGAGATCTGACTGACGTGCTGCGTATGTCGGGTGTTTATCAAGTATTTTCTGCCTTTTTGTTAGTGGAGAAAAGTTTTCAAGAAGTAAAAGAGAGTGAGTGCAGAAAGAGTCTGAGGCCGTCTCCAGCAGCAACACGATCAGTGTCTGGTGTTTACATTATGCAAAATGATTATGGCACTTTCTTTGTGAACACTTTTGCAGAGGCAGCCTTGTGTTAATTGACTTTTTAAAGAGCTTGTGTAAATGTACATAATATATTGTAAACATATATTTGTGTATATTTTTCCTTGTTATTTTAACTGAGATTCTAGTTTTGTTACTGAGGTTTTTTCCAAAAAAAAGAAAAAAAAAAAAAAAGAAAAAAGTCCCCTGCAAACTGAGGCACTTTGTTACAGCTCCTTCAGTGTGAGGTACAGTGGATGTAAGAAAGACTTTTCTTAATGATTTGCACTGAAAACAGAAATCGGGAAGAGCAGGAAACCTAACTTGGATTTTCCAAAGCTCGACCAGCTACTTCGATGAATTCACCAGCCAACTTAGAGCACAGGAGAGGACTTCCAGTTCCTAGCTGGTTACCTTTCAAAATGGCTTGGATAGCGGACAAATCAAAAAGCCATGGTCAGAGTTTACGAGCCGGTGGCTGAAGTTCCCCCCCCCCTTTCCCCGAACACGGGTCCAGCTGGTGGAAAGCCTAGGGTCGAATCGGAGACTGCGAAACTGACGAGGCCGTTGAAGCCTCAGCGAACTGAAGAGAAGATGACAATGTGAAAAGTCTCACAGCCAGCTGCTGCAGAAAGCCAGTATCCACCGTTCAGACAGAGTGCTCTTTCTTTAACTTTATTGCACTGATGTAGAGTACGTCCACATTAATCCGTCAAAATTTTAAAACGCATTTGTTTCAGCCGTCTGTCCGCACTAGGAAGGCGTTTTTCTCAGCCGCATGTAGAGCTTTTACAGAACGTTAAGTTTGAGTAGGTGAATCATAAGAACGCTGGCTTAATCTTTAGCCGTCTCTGCCTTTCTTTGTGATCACTCATTTTAGTAGTCAGCATAGCGGATCACGCAGCGCGGTTGTTGCTAAGAACCTGTACTGGTGTTGATGTTGTCAATAGATGTCATGATTAGAGCTGAAATGATTAGTCAATCAATAATCTATTAATTGTTAAGAGTCATTGTCCAACTAAAACAAACCAAACAGTTGCTGGTTCCAGCTTCTTAACTGAGGATTTGCTGCTTTTTTGGTTTAACACCAAAGTCAACTTAATATGAGATTAGATTTTGTACTGTTGGTCGGACCAAACGAGACATTTCAATGTGTCACTTCGACTTATGGATTAATCTGTAATGAAAATTATAATTAGTTGTACCCCAGTAGTGTGGATGCACGGTGTTTTTATACGTAAACTGCGTTTTAAAAATTACACGGCTTCATGTGGATGTAGTCTTACTTTGTATATTATGTTTGTTTTTTTGTTTTTTAAGGGGACTTGTTTTCACATACCTCCTCTCTACATTTTCATTTCTCTGAGATACTTCAAAGCACGTTTATGTTTACCAAGAGAGCAGTGTGTGTTGAGTTTGTCACAGATGATCATGCGATTATGTACCACGTGTGTTTTTTACTTTAATGGTCTCTGTGGATGCAGGCAGCTGCTGGAACTTGTTTCTTGACCTCTGTGACGTCACGTAAATGGAGAATTGTATTAACGTAGCAAAAAACTGCCCATTTTATTGCAGTGTTTCAACATAATTTCATTCCAGTTATGAGAATATGCTTAACAACTCATCTCCATCTCAAAATTTGGGAAAAAAGTTTTTATGAAACATTTCATATCTAAATAATATTAAAATATTGGTTACCCCTGCTATATGTTGCTTTGTCTTTATTACAGGCCAAGACAATTGACACTGATATCTGTCTGTCTTCTGCTACAGCCATAGAAAACAACAGGCATTATTATAAAACATGTTTCCCAACAGAGATTTAAAAAAAAATTATTTTATTTTGTTTTTTAAAATAGCTTTAGGTGGGGTAATTACAAAATGAGGTAAAATTGTATCGCAATTAGGCACAAAACAGGTACCAGAGGAATAAGGGGTTAATAAATAAATAAACAAAAATGAATACAAATTAGAAGACCACCAAACAAAACCAAAACTTTCTTCTTTGAGATACCAGGGATGCGTTTTGAATCTGCGAGGACAGAGTTGTCGAATAAAGCTCCTGGCTTCTGTGCTCAGCGTGTGCAACGCCACTGAGAGTAGCGAAGACTGAAGAGGGTCCTGCCGGCGACAGGTGTCGTCAGGGGTCATTTCCATGGAGTCTAACGTTCGTTCGTTATTACAAATTCCACCTGGTATGACTTTACTGGCTCTGGGAATACCCGTTCAACGCTACAGTTTTACAACGCAAGTTGAGCTGCTAAGACCAAGACGCACTCATTAGCGGCACCAAGCCTGCAGCGCGCCGCAGGATTGGTGTTGGTCAGGACGAGAAAGAATAGATTTGGTGGAAACCAACAGATACAACAACTTTACATTTGATTTGATCCAACTTTCTAAGACGGGAACTATAATTCTCAAAAACAGAAGAGATGAGAAGTGGTCTCATTCAGTTCAAGTTCCTATTGATTGCCTTTTTTATATTATTCAATACAATCAAAGTGCTTTATAGAATGATAGAAGTAAGTGATCGTAATCTCAGTCTTTCGTTTGCAGAGGGAAGATAAAAGGGAAATGACAGCAACTTTCTGTGCAGCTTTCAGCAGAATAAGGAACTGACAGCTCGCTAACCACCGACGGGCCGTCACGTTGTCATGCAAAGACCTCGTATCGGTAGGTCACCGTGGTTACACCACGTTCTCGTTCGTTTTGTTTCGGTAAGGACCAGTCGAAGGTTCACCCAAAACAACATTGTCTGTCTCAGTGACGGAAATATAAAATTACGCAACCAGGAGGAAGTGACACACCCTTCGCACCACCACAGAATAACTCTCTATTTGAGGCAACATTTGTCCATTACACGCTGACAGAGAGAGAGGGCAGAATGTGTGGTTTCAGGTGGATTCAAATTCCATTATTTCTGTTGCCGCGGGCTGAGAATCCCATTTAAAACTGTAGATGCATATTTGCAGTGCCTGTCCTGGCTGTTTTGCTGACCTGGGCGAACTCTCGTATATTTAGTGGTCATTTCTGAATGTAAAGCATTCATGTTCCCCTCCACACACGCTACCGGCACCAGCATTACATCAACATGTGTTGATGTGTTTAGATGTTGAGATTCTTTCCAGAGCTGGCCACAGCCCTTGACGCTGTTGCACGGCTTAAAATTAGAAAAACGGCTACAAAAAGGAAACACGCACCTGTTTTGTGCCATGAAACCACTAAATTAAAGAGGGTCTGACGGATTAGTGAGCGCATCAGATCTGAACTTTGAGGCTGTGGGGTTTCGTCGCCAAATCTGCCTTTTATCGCCTCAAACATGTTAGTAAAGTGCAACCACTTCTCTCTCTTGAGAGACTGAAACCTGCTTTCGTAGCGAGCCTGCTTGACCGCTCTCTGCTATCTGGTCGACCTAAAAAATGTTCTTAAATCAGCTGCAGCTGACTCCGAACTCTGCGGCCCGAGTGCTGACCGGGACCAAGAAGAACAAACACATTACACCTGTTTTGTGTAATGTCCGTACATTGTTTGCCTGTCGGTTTGCGTATTCATTTTGAAATTCTTTTGCTTGTTTTTAATGCTCTGAGCCGCTGGAACAGCCTGAGGACCTGAGAGCAGCTGGTGGTGTTGAAAAGTTTACACGTAAACTCAAAACCTCTCTTTTCAGCCTGGCTTTTGATCAAGGATGGTTTATAGACATTACTGACTTTATTTTATTCGCTTATTTTATTCTATATATTCGTCTTGTTTTGTGTATTTTTTCTTTTTTGTCTATTTCTTGCTTTTTTTCTCTTTTATTTCTTTTTTTGAAAAATAGTTTAAACAGTTTTTAGTCTAGCGTTTATCTATTTTATTATTATTAATATTAATATTATTAGAGTTTTTAAAATCTGTTTCACTGTGTTTAATTTTGTTTTGTCTTTTTTATTCTATTTTATCTAGTTTTGTTCTGTCTTAATATCAGCTTATCTGTCATCTGTGAAGCACTTTGAACTGCACTAACCTGTAACCCGAGATATTATTGTAGCCTGGACCAAAGTGGTGGACTGACCGACTGACATTGCCACCCCCAGAGCCACGGCACTGGCACGACTAAGCAAACGCCTTGTAACATCTGCCACTGTCTTCACCGACATGAATTCTCATGTTTGAAAGCTCTTACAGGTTGTTTTGCTCTAAACGCCGGTGGTGAGTTGGGCTAAAATCCTCCCAGTCACCGTGATTACTGTTCTTCTCATCAGTGAGGAAAGTTACACCAATGTCTGCTGAGACTGATTAACACAATCTGTAAGTTTAGAACTTAAATGTTACTCTGTGATTTATTTTCCAGTGATCCAGATACCACCCGATGACTGGCGAATAAAAACTGAAAAACTGAAACACTGATGTGTAAAGTTAAACATGTCTGTGATTAATCGCTGTAAGCGCTGGTATCTGTTGTGTCACTGTTTGTGTTTTTCGCAGGTTTCAAACTCAGTAAGAAGACAAACAGTGACGCTTTCTGGTCCAGCTTTCAGCCATGTCAGATCCGATCAGATAGCCTATCAACAGTCAGCTGGGAGGAAAATCTGGGACTTGGGGCACTGTTTTGGCACAGCAACAAAACTTACCAACTGTTTCCTTTTTTTGTTGAATTCAAATTCAACATTTGTTTGTTCCTTTTTGTTAGGGGAATTTTCTATCGGTTTACGCAGGCCAAGCCCGGGCCTTGAGGTCTCAGGCGACACAGCAGTAAATCTTTCTGAAAGGCTCAGAGTCTTCTCTCCTTTAGACGTTGGGCAGCTGTCTGGGGTTATTTGGGGAAAACAGAGCCGGTCTGATAAAAGTGGCGCAGAATTGCCGTAGTAGCCGAGGTCAAAGGAGATGGCTGCTTCTGCCTCCACTAGACGCCACAGACTGGGGTCTGCTAGAATCCATGGGCATAGCCAGATAACAGTGGCTCCAGAGCAGGATGCGCTGACGTTAAACCGAAGGCCACATGCAACGGGATCTGAACCAACACGGGGAAAAACATTTCCCTGTTTACAGAGTAGCGAGCCAACGGACCAACTCCACAAACTGTGGAGGCGTTGAGCTCGACCATTTCTGGGCGTAAAGAATTCGCGGCATAATCTGTGAAGGGTTTTAGACTGAGCACAGGGGACTGTATCGAAAGGGGCGGGAAACCTTCTAAGGCTGCAAATGTAAGGAGTCCAGATTATTGTGATTATATACGCACACACACGCACATATATATATATATATTCTCAAATGTCTGAAAAGACTTTGTCTGAGAATTTCTTGCGGTAAGTAGGCAGGGTAGGCACTAAAAACATTGGCTGGCAATACCGATCTAACGTTGTTGGTGATGGAGTTTTAATTAATCAACACTGTGATAACATTGAACCATTGTTTATTGAATTATGACATCTAGTAGTAGAACGGGAGCCTTATTACACCATTATTTACGAGATCTGGCAAAGTGTGCATGAAAAGAAAAAGCACTGGAACCTCAAACCTAGGAGGAGTAAGATTGGAAGCCCCACAAAGGGCAGGAAAATGGACATGAAATAAATATGAGTGCTTTCACATTCAGCGTCAGTTGCTCCCGGGACCAGCTCGGTTTATTGTGTGTCTTCAACCAGAGCAAATAAATCTAACTCAAATGCACCAGACCAAGAGATTCATTGAATTATTTGTGGAATAAAGAGAGTTTGCTGAATTAAGCCTTAAACAGTGTGGTGGAGGGGCCTAGGCCTACAAGGCTCGGGCGTGGTTCTTCTCATTCCCACGACATTAGATATTTTAGAGACAGCCGCAATGCTGCCTGAAACCCAATTTCAAATTTGTGAAACCTTCTCTCTGTTTTGGAAATTGCAATAGGGAAGTGAGATTCCATCTTTTCAAAACTAGACCACATCGGACCAGGTCTCTATCAAAAACCACTTTAATTAAGACTAGTCACATCTGGACTAGAATATCCCAGAGAGGCTACAGACTCTTTCAAACCTGGTTTCAGACTTGTGAAACCTTTACTTTTTCTCTGAAAATGCAAAAATTGGAGATTTAACTGCTTTTTTTTCGCGTCTAGACCACATCAGACCAGATCCAGATCGAAAACCACTGTACTCTTACTCACAATTGCAGGCAGGGAGATTCAGGCAAAATAAAAATAAAAAAGGAGACACAACTAGGAGACACAAAACACACTTTAACACCAGTAAGAGGCGCAAAGAAAGGTTTCACTTTAGTTTCCCCTTAATTACCAGTTTGGAAGCGAACGACATTGGAAAATAACCGGACAAAATGTGCAGTATTTGAGTCCTGATGTAGTTTCATTGAAACAGGATTATGTTGGCCCATAAATGATCCTCTGTCTGGTTAGATATCTTCAGCAGTGTCAGAGAGATAAGAAGCGAAGGCTGATATGCTCCATCTACGTAATGTCGACATCAGCTAAAGGAGAGAGAGGGGATAAAATGCTTTACATTCGGTAAGTAAGTGGAACCTCACAGGAAGTACACATGCAAAGTCTTTAAGGAGCATTAAATCAGAGACCCTGGCAGCTGAGAGGGTGAGAACACAAACAGACTCAGGGAGAGAAGCACGATGGCTCAGATGGATCATACGTCTTTATTTCTGACGGTGATGGTTCTGTTTACAGGTAAGGATACATATAACATTTGAATAGCACTGTAAAAAAACAACAACAAAGGTTTTATCAATATTATTAACCGTATTTTATTTACGGTTTAAGGTCTATTTAAGGTTGCTCACTAACCTCCACTTAGTTACCCACTAACCTGCATTTACAGTGGATAAGACCGCCAAGAGTGCTGTTTGTGTTGAACATAATGAGTGTAGTGGACTCCTGGAATGAAGGATGAGACACATTTGAAAGCTTCTGTTGTTGATCTTCACAATAAGTATTTGAATTTCCGTTTGGTATTTCACCCCCATCTTCTCAGCAGCGGCAACCAAACACCACATGACTGTCAGAGAGGGAGACGAAGTCACTTTGTCCTGTGAAAATGTGGTAGATGATCAGCACGAATGTAAACATACTTACTGGATCTTCCGTGGGTCAAAAAACACAGTCACAGCAGAGCTGGTCAAACTCGGACGGATCTGTGAAAATGCAAAATCTAAATCAGACAGACTGAGTTTCACAGGGAACTGTTCTGTGGTTATAAAGAACGTGACGGATGTGGATGTTGGTCTGTACGGCTGCAGGCGGTTCGACAAGTTCAGAAAAAAGCAAGGCAACGACACTGTGTTTTATCTGTCTATGGTTAAATGTGAGTATTTACATCATAACTGTCTTGTTAGAACATTATACCTGAAAAATTACAATAACTGATGAAGTGATGAAGTTCATTTTACTCTTGTTTCTTTCTCTCTCAACATCTCCATCGTCACCAGTGACTGAACATAAGAACGATTCTATGGTGACGTTAAACTGCTCCGTGTCAACACGTGGACGGTGTGGACACACAGTGAAGTGGCTGTATCAGGGTCAAGATGTGGATGAAGATCACAATGAGTTGAGGACATCAAGGTCTGGCTGCTGGGCCACTGTGACTTTTCTGGAATCTCAATCTATTTACGCACCAGAGAACTTGGAGTTACTGGGGTGCGACATAACACACGCTCTCAGTGAAAATGTGCAGCTGTTTCCCTTCAGACCTCCGTCCTCACGTGAGAGTACGATGATCTGTTTAAGACGAGTGAAAGCACCCAGACCTTTTATTTATTTGACGGATTTGATGTTTTGAGATGACATAATTTCCCTCTTCTTCAGTATTTTCCTAACTGAGCAGTTGGTTGGGTTGTTTCTGTTGATTCATCCAGGTGCAGATGAAGAAACAGCAACAACTGCAAGATCTGCAATCAATGATACTTCACCAAACCGACAAGGTAGTGAAACCCCCCCTTTTTATGTTTTGTTGCACAGGTTTTTAACTTTTTGGAATTAAAAAAAGTTGTTAACTTACTTTCTGGAAAGACAAAACTGGCCATTTATCTTAGTATAAAAGAGAAAATAGAATGTGATCCAGAAAACGAGTATTGATTTGTTTTCAAGAACACAGTGAAAGCGCTTTCTCTCTCTCAAACACACACACACGTCTGAGTCTTAAACCTTGTCGTTCATTTTCCCATCAACAAGATCATCGGTTGATCACAAACCAGACAAGTACATTCACAGTTAACAAAGGCGTGCAGGCAAAACAACATTGACCGACACTAACAAACACTGGCGGAAAGTTAGGGGATCACCAAAGTCAGTAGGATTCTTCCTCTGGGGACCACGAATGTCTCTGCAAAATCTCATGGTAATGCATGAAATGGCTGCTGAGATATTTCAGTCTGGACCACAGTGGTGGACTGACAGACCGAAACTGGCATCTCTGGAGCCACGCAGACGGCATGGCTAAAAATATGGACAAACACGAAACTTGCCACCACATGTATAGAGGTTGGCCAGTGAGTTCACATGCGTCTCAAACCTTGCTGTTGCTCATCTTTGTGGTTTGTTTTACTAGTAAATGGTTAAATGCTGTCAGCATCAATTTTGGCAAATTGTTTTTTTGAAAATCTTCCTCACATTTGAATTGAACTGATTTTTGTTCAGACAAGTTAACCGAGAGCAAAAGTCTGGGACAGACCCTCAGAGGACAATTTCGTCCCTCAAAGCCCGATAATGTTGTTTTTTGCAACAGTAAAATGGAAAAATAAGATGTTTTATAGTTTGTATAATAACATTCCTCAACAACATAGTGTATGTATGTGTAAAGTTTACATGGTTAAATATCTAGCAGATTGTACTTTCAAAAGACCTACACTGTAAAGATTGTTATGCATCCGTTATACATGTATTACTATGGGGTTGCTTTTTTTTTCTTGTACCAACAGGTCTTCTTCGGTTTGGTTGTGAATTTTAATTGACTTCTTTCCTCTTTTAGCTACAGGATATTGAACGGAAGAAAAAGCTGCGGACATAAAATGTTTTTAATTGTTTTTGTTCTCTTTTCATCTTTTCAGACTGGTGGTGGCTGTACCTGTGGGTTGTTGCTGTGGGTTTAGTAGGACTCTTGTCAACTGTTGGGGCAGTCATCAAATGGCAAAGAACTAAAAGTGAGAACATTCACAGATGAACCTTTTTTTAAAACAACAAAGTTTGGTGAACCTGGACTTTCGCTGTGGAAGCTAAATTCGAGTCTTTTGTCTTTTCAGGGAACAAATCACAGATGGATCACAACGCTGTGAGTTTACACCAACTGAACTTAAGCCCTGCAGGGACTCCGTCTGCTCCAAAAACCAGTCGGGTCACGGTGAGATCTCACACTGCACCCAGTACAAAGTTACACTCGTTGTTATTCGTATTTGTTCTCTGAAATGTGGCTGTATGCGACACGTTTGAATCTCATTTCCTTCTGCGAGAGAGAAAGAGAGCGAAGTATGATGACGCACCGCACCAGTACATACAATAGAATTCAGTTAAGTGCACATGTTACTGAGCAGCCATTAAGGTATGTTGCCTTCACTGTGTAGGCTGATCCTGAAGGTGGCGTTTCCTACGCCTCCATCAGCCACGCCAAGAAGGCCAACAGGGAAGCCCGGGTAAGCTGTCTGATTGGATACACTGGTGATGTTAGATTTTTAAAAATTTTATCTTCAAAGCCAATGTCTTCATGTAAGAATAGTAATGTCCGACACTTTTGGTGCAGAACAGGATATCTAAAAAAAAATATAAACATTGGCATTAGTAGTCATGGTCTCCAGAGGATGAATCCCGATTGGCTGTTTGGTCGGTGAGCCCTTCATTCGACCAACATGTCAACTTCACGCACAAGATATCAGATAATCTTATCAGCAGATAAGGGCTGCAGTGAAGTGAAAATTTCAGAAGTTATATCGCGGCATTTTCAGGATTTTTAGATTTTGGGATGTGACGGGAGTCTGTGTTGTGTTTATGTATTTGTCACTTTATGTTTAATACTGTTTCCCTTTTGTTTCCCAGTTTCGGTTTGATGATGACGACGATGAAGATGACGCAGGGAGATACAGCAAAGTGAAAGCTTCCTCCTGTTCTGCTGGCGCCTCGGCTTATCCCAGCGACCTCTATGCTAATGTCAACTAACCGAACGTACACGAGTACAAATAACACCACAGTAATGTTACAATTAATATCTTTGTCGTGGCAGGGACAGAAACTTCCATGGCGTTGCTCGCCAGGATGAGGTAGTTTGGCTTGGTTGGTTTGTTTGGCGGCTTATGGTGTGTGCGAAGCAAGAATGTGAGGCAAATTCAAGAGGCAGCGCGAATGCATACAAAGTCAATGGAACGACAAGTTTAGACGCAACATTACCAGGTGCCGTGCAAGTTGAGGTGAGGATTGTGTCTGCGTGAGTCAAATCTGAGCTGTTTTGCTCAGCGTACAGACACAAGAGGAAAAAGCCGAGAGACTGGAGGGAAATAACATTAAAGGCCAGAGTGTCTGGTGAGCTCCGAAATCAGTCAGAGGCTGAGCTGCTACACAAGCACACACAGGCAGGCTGACAGGGGCGGCCATTTCGATCTGGCTTACAGCTTATGTCTATGTGGAGCGAGTAAACCGCTCAGCTTCAAATTACGTACAAATGACGCAGGTGAAAATTTGCTTCACTTTCTGTCTGAACACACCTTTAGGCCGCACGCTGCCAGCGCTTCTAGGTAGCATAACCTGTTGTTGGCCTTATCGTTAGCTGGCACGCTGTTAGCTGAGGGTGTCAGCTGGGGGCACGTTACACAGACGCGCGTGCTTTGTTGCTTCGCCGAGTTGGGGTAGCTGAGGAGGCCTGGCCGGGTATCTGTGGTTTGCCTGGGTGAGTGTACGGTTCAGAGACGGCTCAAAGGTACGTCAGGTCACGGTTAGAGAACGGTATCACACGTCAGAGGGTCCAGGAGATTTGTGACGGCACAGTCCGATACCCACTGCAGGGACTAATGAAAGGATGAATACTGGGCTTTGACAGGAGTGCTCACTTCACCGTGTGTGCTGGTAACTTACATTTAGTTTACGCTGATAAGTGATTTTGATGAGGAAAACTAGTCATGAAAAAAAAGAAACATAAAAAAGAAATAAAAACTTGTGCTACTGTGTTGTGGTGTTGCATTTATGTTTCTCTGTTACAGTTATACTGTATTTCAGTTTCCACTATTCGCTGCTGTAAAAGGGAGTTTTTGTCCAGTTTTATCCTTTTTATCCAGGAGGGGGCGAAGTAAGTTAACTAGTAGCACAATACAACCCAACATTCATGTGGCTTCCAGTTTAAGACAGGGAAGCTAATATATGATATATTTTTGTTAATAACTTGATGTCAGCAACTTTAATATGCTAACTGGTAAATGTGCTGCAGTTGGGTGCTAGTTCATAAATATTTATCTTTTATCTATTTATCTATTAGTTTATGTTTTTGCACCAATTTTTCTGTTCAGGTATGTACCACCTGCGATGGCTGATACGCAGTCATATTAAGATTTAGGTCTCTTTGGAAACTGTCACTGTGGAGACCCAAAAAGGGTTATGTTTGTTTTTTACCAACGTTCTTTCTGATTTGATATTGTTACCTGCTGCAGCTGAACCAGGTCAGTGTGAAATTTGCACCAGCTCTCGTCAGACTCGTTCACATGGTGAAGGAGGAAAATAGAAAATCCACGTGCCCCGTCTACATCACAGAAATAACTGTGATTGGAGGAAGAAAGAAGTCAAAAGAAGGAAGCGACACTTGTGTAATCACAGGAAACAGATGCTCATTCAGAGATTAACATTTAAGACCGTAAAAAGATTCCCACTTGTGCACTGAAGAGTGACTAGTCAGTGTAATAATGCATGTCAGGTAAAGGTCAGATCCGGCTCTAACTGATGGTGTGTTCAGGTTTGGCTGACTCAACTGTGAAATGTCTTCCGTCTCAAAATATCAACAGTCTGCTGGGAGGACAATCTGGGAGTTTTTGGGGGCTAAATTTGAGTGAAGAAATCTGGGAGTTTCTCTTTAAAGTATCCAATATATTTTTCTCTAGCAGTTTAGCCCAAATTTCATCACTTTGTTTACAGAAGAACTCTTCATTAACTTTTATTTGGCCTTTGGCGTTCATCATTTTTTAAATAGTTTTTTGGTTTCCATTACGTGTTTTCGTGCTGTCAAACATCAACATGAATCCTGACTGTTTTCTGACAAACTCTATTTCAAGAAAAGAGCAGCTGCAACACTGCAAACACTCAAAGTAACTAACATCCTTTACGTGCCTATTTTCCTCAGTTGTTTTCTTTTTAACAAGAAGTCAAACCCGTCACAAATGCATTTGGGAACGGACAAAGAGTGAACCGGCACATCACAAGCGCCAAGGAAGTTTGCTGCGGCTTTTGGTGGCCAACGTGAAGTTCAGCTCAAGTGTCTCTTGTCTGGTCATCAGTCCAGTCAGCGCAGCGGATTCTCTCCACATCATCACTGGCTCGTGTCCTTTACCTCCACGCTGAGCTCCGCACAGCTTTTTGGTCCGCTGCTGTATTTTTTATTTATTTTTTTAATTTTTTTTTAAAGAAAAAAATCTCCTCTACTTTCTTTCCCCAGATTATTTCCCAGCACTTCTCCATACTACATGCTCATTTCAGTGTGAAAGGATCACTGTCTGGCCGCTTTGACCCCCGAGCTCTTACTGTTGGTTGATTAATGTGTCACCGTTTAAGGAACTGGAGATTATTATCGGGAATCATGCGTTCCATGTGAGTCACTGTGAATGACAACAGTCAGAGTAAACGAAAGAACTTTAAAAAAATTGTCACAGTTGTCCCAAAGCCAGGCTTCGACAAAATAGCAAACTAAAGAAAAACAACGGGCTCCAACTACATCCCATTCAACACCTGACAGAAGAGAAGTAAAGTGGAAAAGACTTAAGCTGCTATGAGGAAGTCAACCTCACCAGTCACAGGAAAACACTGTATGCATGTACAACCTTTATGCGCAAAGCTCGAGTTGAGAGCAGGTTGAAGGCACGAAATCACGAGAGAGAAAAGGGAGAGAGAGAGACAGAAGAACAATGGTTTCATTCAAAATGTTTTCATTTCTGATACTAGTGCTTCAGTTCACAGGTAAGTATAAACTTCATCGATATCAATGGTAGTGGTACGTTGGGACCTAACCTTTCATTTAACTGATTATGGTCGACCTTTTAAGGCAAAGAAAGAGGAACATCGGCAGACATGTCCTCACATTAACCATGAACCTTTGAGTCTTGCTCAAATTTAAATTTGATCTTGTCCTCAGCTGTGACCCGTAGAGAAAAATCCCCGTCCCTTTGCTGCTGTAGCCAGAGTCGGTGTCACGGCGCCTTGTGAAAATGCGACAGCATTACCTGGACCTTCAGTCACTCAGTCGAAGCAGTCACGCTGTTCAAACGTGGAAAGATTCATGACGATGCCGGAGCTAATTCAGACGGACTGGGCGTTACATCGCACTCCTCTCTGGAAATACAGAGGGTCAGAGCTGAGGGTGTCGGTTGTTACACCTGCACACAGTCCAACAAATCAGGACTAAAAACATGGTGAAGACACTGTGTGTGTTCCGTCTGTTATCAACAGTGAGTATTTACGTCAAAGTGTCTTGTTAGAACAATACACTGAAACACAACAATAATTACATTAACGGGAAGTTAATTTTACTCTTTTATAAGGTGATGTTGTCCTGTGTTGACATATAAGGATGGTGTGAAACACAACGATGACCTGTATGAGAGTAATGGTTCAGCCACTGGGACCTTTATAGCTTTTTCTCTTAATGAATTAAAAAAAGAAAATATGAGAGTAATTTAAGTTTAATGTAACAATATTAATAATATAGAAAAGTGTAGCAGTTTTCTTTCAATCCTCACATTTCTAAAATTTTTTAATATTTTTCTAAAATCTGAAGTTATCAGATGACATGATTCTTGTGCATTATTGAAGTGCATTGTATCGTATTGACACCAGGTGGTAGCAGAGGCACATTGTCAAACCGTTCATCGTGGGGACAAGAAAAATACAGCACCACAACCTGAAGCCTCCAAAACGACCACAGAGACTGATTCATTCCTGTCTGACACAGTGTAACTAACTATCGGTCTCATGTAGCAGCGGCTGTGGGACAATTGCATGAGAGTGTGGAAGCACTGTCTCCTTCACTCAGTCTGTTATTTCCTCATCAGAACACCGCGGGGTGTGTCAACATGTGTTTTTTTTTTTAAATCTTGGTTAAATCTGTTTCATCTGTAATAAAGATGCACCGCCAAGCACAGGTTTGGTCGCTATGGTCACCGTCCCTTTGCAGTGCTAAGCCTTCGAACGGCGGCTGCTTCAAGTGTCCTGCTAGATGAATTTGACCCACATCTGCAAGCCAATCAGAACCAAGTGTTTTCCATCATCACGGCGTATTCTGTTACAAGTATCCGTTGCGGTTCAAGTAAAACTTTAACTCAACTGTATTTTTCCAGGGACTGATCTTAAATCCTGCAGAGGCCCATTCTGCTCCAGAAACCACTCGGGTCACGGTGAGATCCCACACTGCACCCAGTACAGAGTCACACTCGTTGTTATGTTTGTTTTTAGTGCCAGAAATTGTAGGTATGACGCCCATCGCGAGAGAAATGGGGAATCATGACAGTGAACTGAACTGAAGCAGCCGTCATGTCGCCTTCACCGTGTAGGCTGATCCTGAAGGTGGCGTCTCCTGCGCCTCCATCAGCCGCGCCAGGGAGACCGACAGGGAAGCCCGGGGAAGCTGTCTGATGGGTTACCGTGGTGACGCTGGTGAATTTAAAAAACATTTTCAGCAAAGAAAGAAGGAAAATAAAATGTTATCTCTAAAAATTATGTAATTTCGTGACTTAGGATTCTGATGTCAGTGGGTCTGTCAATCACCTACACCCACCGACATCACATTTGAAGTGATCCCCTCACCTTTCCTCCAGCGCCACCATCAGACCAATGCGTCAACTTCACAGACACCACAAGTTAAAGAGCAGATAAAAGCTTTTTACACCTTTCTACAAATACAAATCTTTTCTACAAATGTACAGACATGAATTCCTCGTGCAGATTTACTTTACAGGTTCACAAAGGTTGATTTACAACTAAAAACTTTGGAATTATTTGTGAACATCACTTTCCAGGCTCAAAATCTTTTTGACCCTAATTTGAGCCCACAGATGAGCATTTTCAGAACCCCTGTCAGGTTACAATATGTTGTTCTGTAATACTCTGCGTTGAGCTCACGCGTTTGTAATTTATGTGTCGTGTTCCAGGTTCAGGATGAAGTTGATACTGACGGTGACGATGAAGGTGATGCAGTGATCTCCAGCACTCTGAAAGCTTCTACCTCTTCTGCCCTCAGCCTCCACCGATCCCAGCAGCATCTACGCCACCGTCAACAAACCAAACGAATAAGATCTTACTCATTTAGTGCAACGTGTCATTTTCATAATTGCCTGATTTCTTATTCGTATGATGTGATGATAACAATTTCTAATACGGTGAGACTGTCATGGCTTAATTATGGCAAAGTGAGAATACAGTGACACATGTAGACAGTACGGCAGACATGAGGTTCTGAAGGTGCCGTCTTGTTCGATGTCCCTATTATTTGGCCTTGTGGGGAAAGTGTCTTTTTCTCGGTGCACAGTGGTCAGTGAGCACAGGTCCTGAATCCGAGGAGGTGAAAAAAGGAGGTGGAACTGGTCCTCAGATACGTGGGCATGGAAAGAGCTGAGACTCCCTCTAGTGTTGGAGAGTGTGAGAAAAAGGCAGACGTACTGGATATACACTCAGTTGACAGTTTATTAGGTACACCCCGCTCAAGCTAATACAGTCTGCAGTTAATCCTACCATCACGAAGGTTAGAGTGTTCAGTATTTATTGAAACTGTTTCAGAGAGGTGCTGAACCAACTGCATGATCATTCTGGAGGATGTAGTTTGAGGTGCTGTTGAAATGTGTTGCATTGTACAAAGAGCCGTGTCTGTTATTTAGCCTACCCCCATTGACATAAATGGAGTGAACAAAATAATAAAAACACCTGTCATGGTGAGGGAGAAGCTATGCGTGGTGTTGGTGAGAGCTTTGGGATCAAGTCTTGGGGACAGATGAGTGGTGTCTCTCTCTACACAGGCCTGAAACCAAGACCTGACCCCACCGAACCCACCTGGAACTGCTGGAGCTGAGACACGAGCGAGCCATGAAAACATCCGATCTTCTGTGACAGACCCTTCTGCCTCTGTCAGACTCCACTGATCGGCAACTTCTATATCAGCATCAGCTTAGCATAGAAGTCAGTTCATTCCAGCCCTGTCATTACTTTTCATATGAGTAGCTGAAGCTTTTAAACTACAAATAATTCAAAGATCATTTTGAGGAACAACGATATTCAAGCCTTGAAGTCTTCTCATGTTGAGAAGTGCACAGTGAGATTTATAAAAATGTCTTTTCCTGCATCAGTTGCGAAAACTTATCTCTCCTGCAGCCAAATCAGAACACATCAGCTGCATTTTAAATTCATCTAACAGGGAAGAGTATTTAACGCTTGTTTAACTTCCTTTCATTGGTTTCCGGCCAAATACGTGAGTGATGATTTTAAGATGAACTGGTCATTTTTGAGCTCAGTTTCAAGGAGGAACTATTTTGATATTCACTTACATTTAGCGTAACGAGTTTGTTGGGAGTCCAGGATGTGTTTGGCTTTGAACCTTAATGGAGTCACTAACAGACCACTCCTTACCGTATCTGAAAATAATACATTCTGCAAATTAAATGTTCAGCGCGCAGTTCGACTCTGAATTTTGGGTTTCCTTTGTGTACTCTCGTTATGGAGGATGTCCTGCTTCTACTGAGAGTAAACCTTCCCTCTGTGGGTCTTTGTTCGCACTGGGCACTGAAATGGGACTAAATACAGAAATGCACTCAAAATGAACTGAGAATGCACAGACATCGCCCAGTCTAGGTACATGCAGAGCTTCGTGGTGGATGCAAATGGGCTCCTACTTTAGCTTTAAAATGAATCCAGTGTCATTTACACACTCATCAGTGTGTCAAGCATCTGTGTTTGTGATGTTCATCTGTTCACCATCAGATGGTGAAACCTCCAGAGCTCTGCTGTCACATTCTCTCCCACTAAAATATCGTCTTATCTGCGTTCTTTGCCTGATGTTAGACTACTGCCATGTTGCACCATGGACATCACGAGACGAATTCTGGGGGAAGAGGAGTTTGACTCCTCGCCTGTCTGTTCAGGTGTGCTGTCAAACATCAGCTGTTTCCTAATAAACACTATCTAGAGGAAAAGAAGAGCTGCATTAATGCAAACTTATATCTGAACCAACAATCTTCACACATTCAACTTCCTCAGTCGTCTTCTTTCCTTGAGATCAAACACATCATTGTCACAAATGCATCATGAGACAGGAAACACTTTGAGCCCGAGGAGTCTTAATATGATTTTTTTGATACAGCATCTGACTACTGACTAAAATTCAGTTTTAAATGCAGAAACATTTCGCTTCTTTGGAAACAACGACTTTCTTGCAATCAATCCTCCATCCTACATGCTCTTTTCAGTTTTATAGGATCTTTGTCGGACTACTGTGATCTCTGACCTCTTTACTGTTGGTTGGTCTTAATATTACTGATCAAGAAATCCCTTTCAGTCACGATTGATCAGAGACAACTAAATGTTAAAAATGTACAGTTTCCAGGGAGAAGAACAACTATTATGCTCTGTCTACATGAATTTAACTCAAAAAAAAACAAACAAAAAATGGTCAGTAAGAGGAAGTGACATCAGACTAATCACTGGAAGCCAGTGGTGTATCTCTCAACTAGATGCCCTTTATTAAAGACTTTGACAGCTGAAGTGGTGAGAACAACAGAGAAGGGAGAGAGAGAAGCATAATGGCTGAATTCAAATGGATTCAAATTACTTTATTAATGTCATTGATGCTTCAGTTTACAGGTAAGGATAAATGCACACATATAAATCATTTTATATACATATGTATATATATATTTATAGATATATATAACTTATCTTTACTTATATTATTAATTGTATATCATTAACTAACCTTTATTTATGAGCAACCAAGTATGCTGTTTGTGTTCGAAGATGAGACACCTTAACAAACTTCTGTTGTATCTAAAATCATCCTCACATTAACTAAAACATAGCAGCCACATTCTAATATCAGATCAATTTCTCATCTTCTCAGCAGCAGTAACTGAACTTCGCCGCCGCAACACTGTCACAGTTGGAGGTGAAGTCACGTTGCCTTGTCAAAGTGTGATGGATGATGAGGTTAAATGTGACGGTACTACCTGGCTCTTCAGGGGTTCACACGACACAGGCCCAGTGGAGCTGGTTAAACAAGGGCGGATTGTTGAAAAAGCCAGAGGTAAATCAGACAGACTGAGTGTTACAGAGAATTGTTTTCTGGTTATAAAGAAGGTCACGGATGAGGATGTTGGTCGCTACACCTGCAGACAGTTCGACCAATCAGATCAACAACAAGGTCAAAATGCTACTTTCCATCTGTCTGTTATTCCCAGTGAGTATTTCCATCCTAATGTTGTTCAGCTCAAACCGTCTTGTTAGAACAAAATACTGAAACATCAGAATAATTATAATTACAGTGATGAAGTTTTACTCTTGTTTCTTTCTCTCACAATATCTTCCTCTTCACCTGTGACCACATTAGACAAAGTAACGAAACACACAAAAGGTGAGTTCACGTTTCATATTCTCCGCCCGTCGGCCTCTTTTTCTGTCTGAGTATCACGCTGCTGCTCTTTTCTTCCATCCACGACATCCAATTCAAATATGAGAGATAGAATACACAGGATAAGCCCACGTTACAAAACATAGCTCATCATCACAACACCACTGTGGCACTGAAAGGCTCTTCTTCCGTCTTTTTCCAGTTCGGTGGGAGTTCATCATTGTGCCTGTGGTTTTAGCAGCACTCGTAACAACTGCTGTGGCAGTCATCATATGGAAGAGAAACGCCAGTGAGAACATTCACAGATGAAACATTTACAAAGTTTCAGTAAGTTGGAAAATTTCACCCTTGATGAATCAGGATTTTTTTTATGTGGAAGCTAAAGTGGAATCTTTTTTTTGGGGGGGTCTTTTTCAGGCAACAAAACACTGATGACTGAAAACATTGTGAGTCCATGTAGTATAAACTATAAACAGTAGTGCATTGTATCGTATTGACACCAGGTGGTTGCAGAGGCACATTGTCAAACCGTTCAAGAAAAATACGAGCAGCACAAAACAACAGCACCACAAACTGAAGCCTCCAAAACGACCACAGAGACTGATTCATTCCTGTCTGACACAGTGTAACTACAAACATAGATTTGACGCACATCACGATTCCTCAACCTCAGCCGCTTCTGCAAGAAAGAAACGGGGAATCATGACACACCTAGAACTGAACTGAACTGAACTGAACTGACGCAGCTGTTATGTTGTCTTCACCGTGTAGGCTGATCCTGAAGGTGGTGTTTCCTACGCCTCCATCAGCCGCGCCACGGAGACCGACAGGGAAGCTGTCTGATTGGATACACCGGTGATGTTAGTGAATGAAGAAAAACAAATTTTCAGTAGTTAAATCAATGAGATTAGTCACCATTTGAACATTTAAGTGCATTTAATTTTGTGATTAAGGATTGTGATGTAAGTCACTTTGGTTTTGCAATGTGTTGTACTGTTTTACATTGTGTGCTGTTTTTTGTTGTGTTCTATTATGCTGTACTGCATTTTGTGATGGTGTTGCTTTGCGTGTTGTTCCAGTGTATTATTTTGTAATTGTTTTGCAACGAGTTTTGGTGAATCACTCTGAGTAATGTTGTGTTTTACCGTTAGATATCATTATTCCTTCTCTGCACTGTGTTATCCTTCACTTTGTCGCAGTTCGTCGTGGTAGGTAATGCATATATTGTTGTGTAATTTGTGTGAGGTGTGGTTTCCTTCCGAGTTCGGAGTAAAAACGACGATGGTGAAAGTGATGCGATAAGCTACACCACTGTGAGAGCTTCTGCTGATCACAGCAACCTCTAACAATCAATACTCGTGGCATCAGATCATTGCTTTTCTTTGTTGGTGTTTTTTTATGATCATATATTAGGATGGATTGGTGTAAAAAGCTTCTTAACCAGAGAGGAGTGCTGGAGGTCAACTAGCCGCCCAAAGTAAAATGTAGAAGTGGTTTTTATCAAGGTTGAGCATTTTGTTAAAAAAATATTTATTTTGTTTAGTGTGACCTTACATTGTTTGATATACCAAAATATAACTATGAATCCTGTCACTAAGAAGACATTAGTTAGAAGGAAGTTAAAAAGACTGCAACAGTATGAGACACAATAAAAAGGATGAAAGTCACAGTGAGGAAGTGGCACCTTACTGACCAAATAGATAATCACTCTGATAGGCTCATGGCAGTCATGCTGTTTTGACAATCCTTAAATTCTGTCAACAAATAACTGGGCCTTGGCACAAGAAACAAATGTGCAAATGGTAAGGCACATTTATTATGTCACTGTAGTGCCAGCTGTAGCCTGAAACGTCCAAAACGTTTACACAGTTGGCCAGCGTTGATGTGTGCACCATTCATTTGAATTTGGCAATAGTGGATGAAGTATTCAGATCCTTTATTTAAGTAAAAGAAGCAAAACCACAATATAAAAATGTGTATTGGTATGTAAGCAAAACAGCCTCTGTCAGTGTGACATTTTTTCCACATTGTTTTATTGGATTATTCAACCGATGCAATATAATGTAAGCAGCTTTTTGATGTTGTATCTGGCAGTGTTGGGGCTAATTCTACTTATTTTATACGCCGTTGGTATTTTAATTTAATTGTATCTTATATGCTCACAATTGATTTTTAAAATCTTACTGTGCAAAGTAACCAGCAATTATAGCTTTCATAAATGTAGTGCAGTGGCAAGCAGTGTTCCCTGTCTTCCTTAGCATTTAATCAAATCAAAATGCATAAGTAAAGTACAAATACTTCCAAACCATATTTACTAACCTAGGATGGGTTGTGGCAGAGAGAGACGGCCTTAGGGAAAAAACTGGTCAGGTGTCTGGTGGTCCCAAGCTGATGGAGGCCACATGGAGGTTCTCTGATGAGGGTAATGATCAGGGTCTGAGGAATCAGGATCCAAAACACCTGTTGATGATTAATGATTAAATGATTAATGTTTTATGTGAAATAGTCCATCGCTGCCTAATTGGATAAAATAATAATACAATTTGTATTTAAAAGTTTGGTCTTTTCATTCTTTTTTTTTTCATCACACTTACATCACTTTCTGAGGAACCTCTATTTTGAAAAGCAGCTTCTGGAACCGGAAGTGCACGTCCTTTGACCCAGAATTGGTTTCCCTTGGTTTGGTGTTGGTAGAGTAGGGAATTCAGTGCTTAATTTTCATGCATGGTAGAAAACAAA
The DNA here is from genome assembly GCF_016859285.1 of Xiphias gladius. Classification (NCBI taxonomy): domain Eukaryota; kingdom Metazoa; phylum Chordata; class Actinopteri; order Istiophoriformes; family Xiphiidae; genus Xiphias; species Xiphias gladius. The sequence continues at coordinate 3,579,223 of NC_053403.1, read as the reverse complement.
AAATAACAACAACCAAGACTGTGTATATATATATATATTTTTTAAAACAAATTTATTTAAACATAGGAGTGAATGAGAGCTGCTCGGTAAGTTTAAAACGGAGAAGAGGCAACATCTGTTAGCTGTTAGCTAACGTTTGTTCAGGTGTCAGATGTCGGCGACACCAGCGGCTGTAAACAGCACCGCTCAGCTAGTTACAGGACCCCGCGCATCGAGTATTATTAGCCTGCTAATTCAGTTGTTTTACTAGAAAAACCAGCAACCGACCGTTAGTCCAAATTTGTTTAAGTCTGCAGTGATATTTTCATGGCATTCTAGTTAGCATTTAGCATGGACTAGCTGTGCGGCTGTGTGCGGTTTGACATGTTTACTCCTGTTACAGATGTGACTGTGGCACCGGTAGACCATGAGTAACAGTCACCCTCTGCGCCCACTGGCCTCCGTGTCGGAGATCGACCACATCCACCTGCTGTCGGAGCAGCTGGGAGCCCTGGTGCTCGGCGAGGAGTACAGCGATGTTACCTTCATCGTGGAGGGGAAGCGCTTCCCGGCGCACCGGGTCATCCTGGCAGCTCGCTGTCACTACTTCAGGTAACTCCACATGTCTACACTCGGGGTTCTTGTCTTTTATGTTACCTCCCTCAGTACTACAGATGCTTTGGTAAGCCCACCCTTTACAGTTGTATGCAAATGTTAGGCCATCACTAGGTAAATTACATGTATTGTTCCTATTTGGAAGAACAACTCCTGCAGCAAAGAGACACTGAAATGAGACTTTCTTCTGGTGTGTTGAGTAAATGCACTGATACTCTTTATTTCATGATCTTGAAAATAGAAAATAATTAAACAATAATTGTGGTATATACAGAAATCTGGGCCCCATACTAAATCAGTACTTGGTAATCGCCCCTAACCCTCCTAGCAGCAGTTAAGCATGGGGTGGAAATATTATTCTTTGGGGTTGTGTCGCAGCTAGTGGTACAGGTAGAGGTAAGAATTAATTTCTGCTAAATATCAGCAAATTCCGGATGCAAATGTCCTGCAGTGAGTCAAGAAAGTGAAACTGAAAATGAGCTGGCTACTACAACAGGACAATGATCCAAAGCATATCTCAAAATCCCCCAGGAACTACTTCAAGAACCCACAGCTGAAGCTTTTGGAGCGGCCCCTCACAGTCCCCTGACTTGAACATCTCTGAAAATCCGTGGGCAGATCCCAAACATACCGTGTGTGCAGTACAGCCTAAAAATATCTCAGAACTTAATTTCCAAGGAAGAGTGGGTGAAAAATCCTAAGTAAAGAGTAGAAAGATTCTTAGCTGCTACAACAAGCACTTGCAAGCTGGGATATCTGCTAAAGGGTCGCTTACTAAGTACTTTTGCACCTGTCAGAATTACGGTTCTACTGGTTTATATATTTTTCAAGTTCATGAAATAAACAGTAACACTGCTTTGACATTTGAAGACAGGTTCATTGTTTTCTTTAGTGGTTGTATTTACTTTTTTTCACTTAAAAAATCAACAAAATATGTAATTTGTCCAGGGGTGCAAAAACTTATAGACACATTTTGTCCTGACTATTGACATGCACAAATGTGATTATTCAAACTAGAGCTGAAGCTCTCAGTTCATCCTTTGTTTGATTTTGATAATTGATTAATTGTTTAATTCATTTTGAAGCGTAAATGCCAAACAGCTCCTCGTTCCATCTCTTTAAATGTGAGGATTTGCTTACTTTCTTCATCTTATGTGACAGTAAACTGCATATCTTTGTGTTTTGGGCTACTCAAATGTTTGCCATTTCCTTATTACCTTGTTGATTGCACAAATTAAAATGAAGACTCATTCTTTTAAGTTGTGATTGGATGTTTTTTGCACCTGTGGGCCTCCTGTTTCTATATTCCCTTTCCTATATCTCCATTTAACGCTACATATACATGGGATTGAGTCAGCCTTGATACCCTGACATTTTTTGGGTTTCTTTCTGTTATTCAGCATGTTTTTCAGAATAAATTGCCATATATGTGTAAGACTGCTTGCAGCTGTTTGTAATAGTCTAAAGCTTAACTTGTAAGTGCGGGACTCTCTGAAATTGTTTTGGGGAAAATTAATTAGGAATTTAACAGCCACTCAAAAAAGTATAAGCACTTAAGCCTTTTGCTTATCGTGGCTCCTTTAGGGCCTTGCTGTACGGTGGGATGAAAGAGTCCCAGCCCCAGGCGGAGGTGTGTCTGGAGGAGACGCGGGCCGAAGCCTTTTCAATGCTGCTACACTACCTGTACACCGGCCGGGCCAGCCTCAGCTCCGCCCGGGAAGAGGTGCTACTGGACTTCCTGGGCCTGGCTCACCGCTACGGCCTGCAGCCGCTGGAGGACTCCACCTCAGAGTTCCTCCGCACCATCCTGCACACCAACAACGTCTGCTTGGTGTTTGATGTAGCCAGTCTCTACTCTCTGAGCACACTCAGTGCAGCCTGCTGTGCCTATATGGACAGAAACGCACCTGAAGTGTTGAATTCTGACGGCTTCCTCATGCTCTCCAAGGTATGAGGTGGCAGGATGATGTAATGCTTTATGAAGAGTTGTAACCAGTATTGCATGTGGTTCATTCTTACATTAGGATAGCTTTAATTTCTCCATACATCATGAGAAAGTAAAGCTATCCTTTCCTATTATGTATCATGAAATGTGGTTTGAAATACTAGAATGATCTGGGCAGTAAATATCTCCTGTGTGCCTTTGGTGAAATATAAACCTGAGAAACAGTGACCTCTAGTGTCAGGAAAGCGGTTTCTTTAAGACGGCACAGCAGAGTTCAGCCTTAAGTGCAGGTGTGTATGAAACCACGGGCTTTTATGATGCAGCATACGTTACTAGATATAACTTCAGCTAAGCTAATGACACAGAAACAGTCCCATAAACTTTGCAGGCCCAGATAAAGATGTTTTTTTTTTCTTCAATTAATCAATTATCATTTATCTTATAAATAATAATGACTAATTCTCATCTAAAATTGTGAGAGCCTGAAGCGATATCTTAAAACTACTTATTTGTCAGGTATTTGATTAACAGTGATATGAAATGAAGGAAAACTTCCAAATACTCACTATGTGAAAAACTGCAAGCCCTGCATATTTGGTATTTTTGACTTGAACAATTGATTGACTAAAAGACCTGTGTTTGCAGACTGCTCTTCTGACTGTGGTCAGCCGGGACTCATTTGCTGCCAGTGAGAAGGAGATCTTCCAGGCCTTGTGTCGCTGGTGTCGGCAGCACGAGGAGGGGGCTGACACACATGAAGTGATGTCGGCGGTGCGGCTGCCGCTCATGACGCTGGCAGAGATGCTGAACGTGGTGCGACCATCCGGCCTTCTGAGCCCAGACGACCTGCTGGACGCCATTAAGACCCGCTCAGAGAGCCGCAACATGGACCTTAACTATCGGGGAATGCTCAGTCAGTGCTCATAATCCTCCATCTGCTTAACGTTATTATTACTTCTATGAATAGTATAAAACATTAAATGAAAAATGTAATTAATATATTTCTGCTTTTTGGACATAATCTGTGTACTTTATGCATTTAATTGCACGTCATTCATGTCTCCTTTCTCGGGTTTCAGTACCAGAGGAGAACATCGCCACCATGAAGTACGGAGCTCAGGTGGTGAAAGGGGAGCTAAAGTCGGCGCTGCTGGACGGAGACACCCAGAACTACGACCTGGACCACGGCTTCTCCAGACATCCCATCGAGGAGGACGGCAGGGCTGGCATCCAGGTCAAACTGGGCCAACCGTTCATTATCAACCACGTCCGCCTCCTGCTGTGGGACAGAGACAGCCGGTAAGCCAAGCTCGTGTCACCTTGCTAAAACAAACAAAAAAAGTTACAACTAGCATAGTAGGGTTTAAATTTTATCTTTGGACATATGTTGTATAATTCACAATGGTTTTATTGAATATTTGATTGCATGCTCAACTTCATTTTATTGCTGAAGTAGCTAACTGACTACACTCAAACAAACTGGGTTGGCAAGGTGAGAAGAGGGCTTATCTGAAAGTCATTTTTTTGTATGTTTGTCTGTCTTTAATGGTCTTTTCTTGAAGCACGTCAGACATTTTCCAACATAGTAAAACAGCAAAAAAAAAAAATCCCTGTTCCTACAAAATGAATGCTGACAGAACCCATTTTGGGGTTTTGTTATATACTTGGATTTTAAATGTGATTATTCTGTTTCCAGGCACATTTAAATTTTTTTTACTGTTTTCTCCTTTTCAATAATGAAATACTGACTCAACACTGTATCATTACAAACTCATTCTGAGGCAGTTTGTGTTCTAATGTAAAATATAATATTTACTTATTTAAGGTCATACTCCTACTACATTGAGGTGTCCATGGATGAGCTGGACTGGGTGCGAGTTGTGGACCATTCAAAGTATCTCTGCCGCTCTTGGCAGAATCTGTACTTCACACCACGCATTTGCAGGTAAACCACAGCTAAACCATTTGGCTCGCAGCGCCGTTACACCGAATTGGAATTCTGTTATCTTGTCAGGCTGGAAATTTTGGTGGCAAGACGAGTCAAAACAAATCCGATTCCATCTGTGTAATTTTTGCCAAGCACAAAGGGCTGGTCTGTTCTCTGTGTACATAACAATTACAGTGTGTTCTGAGGTTGTTGCCTGTAGTTGATTTGGATTATATTCTTAGTTTTTACAAACCACACTGATGTTTGCCTGGCGGAGGACAGAGAAGCATATTTTCAGGCATTTCTGTACAGTAGTTTGGCGCCTCCTGAGTTCAGGTGGCCCTGTTTTCACATTGTCAGAAAAATCAAGGTATAGTTAGAGACACTCCAGATTTGCGGGGCATGCCTGGTTTAAGATAAAAACATCCAAAGGGATGTCAGAAGATATGACCTAAGTTTGCCCTAAGGAATAATGGTGCTGCTCCATCACACCGTGGCACCACCATTCCACTTAAAAAAAAAATGGTGCTAAATGCAGATTTGCATGCAATATCATTAAACCAAAAATAAATATACAGTATATTTGTCGTACACTTTTTTTGAAATTCAAATTAGACACCACAGTCTATGTAATTAATGGGAAACACTGAAGTATATATCACCACCCTACCCAGGATTTCTAAGGAGAACTCTGCAGGTAAATCTTGTGCACGTTGCTCTTTTTGTGGAAGATGTTACTGCAGTTTATTAAGTTGGAATTTCACAAAGCAGGTGTTTCTGTACAAAAAGTAGCATGGATATATTTATAGTGTTTTGTGTTCTTGGGGTAACGGAGCATGTAGTAATCAGTTCATTGTTCTCCAAATTCTACATTTTTTTTCATAGTGGAATACAATGTGCTTCACTGTGGAGAAGGGCATGGAAATGGAAAAAAGTATTAAGTCACTGATATGAAAGTATTTTATTTTAGACCATTAGAACAAGAATTCACTTGTATTTTTGCAGCTTATCATACAGTTGCTACCAGGGCGTTGGTTTGGTTGGTTTTTCCCGATCACTCCTATCTGATCTTTTTTCTCCTTGTCTCAGGTACGTTCGCATTGTGGGAACGCACAACACAGTCAACAAGGTGTTCCACCTCGTGGCTTTTGAATGCATGTTTACCAACCGCCCATTTACCCTGGAGAACGGACTTGTGGGTAAGTTTCTTCGCTGCACTTGTAGTCTGTACTGTTTCCAATGAGTGCACTCCTTTAATGCTATAGCCTTATTTTATATCACATCAGTGCTTTGTGTCTGATCTTTACTCTGAGACGCTTGTAATATTTGTAATTTTTGTACTCATCTTATTCTGGCTAAATGCAAAGCAAGTCTCTAAACCTGTGCTTCATGTCTGCAGTGCCCAGTGAGAATGTGGCAACCATTGCATCCTGTGCCAGTGTCATCGAGGGTGTGAGTCGTAGCAGAAACGCCTTGCTCAACGGCGACACACGCAACTACGACTGGGACTCTGGATACACCTGCCATCAGCTGGGTTCTGGAGCCATCGTCATCCAGCTGGCTCAGCCCTACTCCATTGGCTCCTTAAGGTAGATCTGGCCATATTGTCAGCTCTGAGTATTAGTCAAAAAAGAGCAAGTCCTTTACCGCACAATTAGACTAGAATCATTGGCAAAGCTTTATTTACGGTTTTTGTGTAACATCATAGATTAAAATTGTGGCATACTCAATAAGTAATAGTAGAGCTGGATATGAACAAGTAAGTCCCTTTATAATACCAGCTACAACTGAAAATGATGGCAGTGTTGAGATAACATGCAGAAAGTATTATAATTTTTTTTTTTTTCTGTATGCCATTTACCCAATATTGTTTGAATCATTAATCAAAATGATCACCACCGTCATTTGTAGATGTAACCGTGGTAGTTTTAGTCTATAGTGTGAAACGCCATTAACACCTCACAGTGATTATTGATACATTTTAAGATGCTGAAGTACAAAACAAGTCACTAGAGTTTGTTGTTCTCCCTTTCCTCCGTCCGCTCAGGCTGCTGCTCTGGGACTGTGACGAGCGCTCCTACAGTTACTACACTGAAGTCTCCACCAACCAGCAGCAGTGGACGAAGGTGGTCGACCGCACCAGGGCGGCATGTCGGTGAGGCTCCGATTCCCTCGTCTTTTACTTCCTTTACCATGCTTCGATATTTTCCTGCTATTCCTATTTTTCCATGGCATTAAGAGGTATCAACTTTTTATTTGGAATTGAACGGGTTAGGGATGGCTCACGATTTTCAAATTGTCAAACGGTCATTAAATTATAAAAAAATCAAATAACGTATGCGACTGTCGTCCTGTCATAAAAAATATATTTGCCTTTGTTTTTACTGGGGTCTTCGAAGAGTGGTTGAATAGTTCACAGTGAATATGGAATAATATTTTTGCTTGAAATGCCCATCCCTAGTATGAGTTAATAACCAAAATCTTTAAAGGAAAGACTGATCTGGAAACATGTCATTGAATTGCACAGTGACACAGGGATCCAAAACGAGCCTCTGTTGCACAAAAAAATGAGCATTAGTTAAATGCATAAACAGGTTTTCAGAACTGCATAAATAGGTCATATTTCATCATTGTAGTTACCTGTTACAAACTGTAGTTTGTCCTGGGTGCAACGTTTTTTCATGATACCTAACATTGTTCATTTTTTGTACATTTTTTTTTTTTTAAATTGTTAAAATTATTTGACTAAACCACGAGCTTTTAAACAGCAGGGGAGCTTTCTGATTTCTGTGTACACATTCTCTTTTAAAGGCCTGTCTCATTATAAACGCACCTTGAACCACTGGTTCCTCTCTGAGGAAATAAGCAGCCTTGTCTGAAAATTATATCCTTGATGAGACAGCATTAAAAAGACCAGTTTATAATCCAGCTACTGTTGATTAAGTCTTCATTTTTGACAGATGTGGGTTTAAATAGCTGTTGCTCTTGTAGGGAGGTAGACAAAATTTTAAGCCTTAAGCAACAGAAAATTACAGGCTTTCCATCAAACCCTTAACAAACTTTTCCTTTTAAGTCTATGTACAATAATCAGGGGCCTGTCAGGAAGACGTAATCACATTAGACATAAATGTTGTAAATAAAAAACATATTTAAACAGAGATAAAGTCTGAAGGATTCACATTTTTGTTTTGATGTTTTTTACCGCCGTCTCTTACAGATCATGGCAGACCTTAAAGTTTGATAAGCAGCCTGCTTCCTTCATCCGTATTGTTGGGACTCACAACACTGCAAATGAGGTGAAAACACAGTTTACTATGGTTATCAGGCTTCTTTCTATTTATTTTTTTAATGCCATAGGAAACACAAAATCATAAAATTGTAACTAAATCTCTGTTAATGTGTGTTAGTGGCCCCTTTTTGCATAGGACCACATATTAAATGAATCATGCGCCAGGCAATTTTATCTGTCTCAGCCGCAGTCTCAGGTACTTTCCAAAACTCATAGTAGTATCTTAACTGATGGTGGCTTGTTGTTGCCACCACGAGTAGCTGTTGAAATGACTGACTTTCAAGTCACTAGCAGGATTTAACAGTGTTACGTGTGGTGGTGATTTCACCTGTTAGCGTTTGACTGTGATCTCTCTGCAGGTGTTCCACTGTGTTCACTTCGAGTGTCCAGCCCAGCTTGACACAGAGGTCAATGAAGGCAGTCCGGGCCTGAACTCATCCGATTCTGGAGCCACCTCCCAGCAGCCGCGACCCCAACGGCCTTCACGCGCACACAGCCTGCTGCCTTCCCAGCCCCCCTCCACCTCATCGTCGTCCTCACAGTCCCATCATTAAGAGCACCCTCGACACCTTGTTGGAAGGTGTTGAGAGGACGGGAGACGAATGCCATTTTGCACAGCCTTCATCATTCAGACTGCACTGCTACAACGCTGCTAAAGGCGATCGTCTCATTATCATAACCCATGGTCCTTCTGTCATAAGTGCAACATTAGAGACTGGTATATCTGTAGCAGCAGCATTTAGGGCTCCAGTCTTCCCAGTTTTGAAACTGAACGTTAGGTATTACATCCACTGGCTCATACATTTTTGTGAAGGTACTTTTTTAGCTACTAAGACTCAAGTTTTATCCCTTCAAAATCAAGTGGAATCTTTACTTCTCCAAAGATGACACACACTGAAATGTGGTTATACTGTACCGCCAAAGAGCAGTAAGACCAGGGTGGGTGGGGGGGTTACTATCGGAATTTTATGAGTTAATATTTCCAAAATAAATAGATTTTATCCTTAAACGAGCTATTTTTTTAAGGAACTGTCTTAAATGGACTCTACTCATTTTTCGTACCATCAAGCTAACAGAGTAGCAGTCAAATATTTTTCAAACTTTGGAATTAAATTCTCGAAAGGTTTGCCAAAGCTGAGGAGCTAATGCATTCAGTGGCATTTGTATGCAAATAGCACTTAAACCAATTATGCATTTGCATATTAAGTAATAGTCGTTGATTATTTGTTGCCAGGCTTTCACACCAGAAACCAAAATCTGTGGTCCTTATCTGGTGTGACTTTTTGATAGTTAAAATTCATACCTCAAAAAACCTCACTAAAACTAACACTAGATTTAATTAAGTGTTTTAATTTAGTATTTAAGCACTTGAATAGCTTAGCACAAGTGATTGGGGAAACCAATTAGGTTGTTGAAAATTGGGGCTGAAAGGCGCGGACCAAATTATGTATGCACTAGGGCTGCCTGGGGGAAGTTTATGTATAGTAGATACATGAGCAGCTACTATTGGCACTTTATGTTACTCAAGTATACAGAAATAAAGGTTGCAGCTTGGGTCTTCTGACTGAAGTACAGTACTAGGGTGCTGGATTTGGTATCTTTCTGTTTGTATGTTAAATTAATTTAAACACTTCCTCGCTCTTGGATCTGTCAGGTTTGAGCTGTCTTTTGTGTGTTTTCGGAGGTTTGTTTTTAAATTAAGCTATCGGTGCTGTGGTTCCTGTTTGTTTCCTTTGTGTCCTGATGTTGCACTTTTGAGTTGTCTTTATTTGAAACCTTTTGTTTGATGTTAAATCATCTGAGATACCTAACTACCCTGGATGACACACTGATGTTTGTATAAACCCTCTTTAGTCATCCTTATCTATATTTTAGAGGATTAGTTAGATGAAGGCTTCTTTAATAACTAACCAGAGAACTGAAATAGGGCTTTGTTCAGGTTACACTGTAATGTCTAGAACACACTCCCCACCCCCCATGTAACTTTATGTTTGTGCATAGTTTTACCTAATATATATTTGTTTTTGACCATTGACGTGCGATTGCATTTCACTGCCTCTTGTTCAGTACATTGCCTGTCAAAAATGTGATAATGGAAACAACTGATATTGTTTATTAATGTTCGTTGCTGTGAGGGGTCACACCCAACTGCTTGCCTGAATCAATGCTGTTAAACACAGGGAAGTTCTTTTATACAAGCAATGCAGTGATCTCTATCTTCTGTTTAGTCTTGAGTGCTTACGTTACAGACCAACAGTGGTGTTTGATCAGTCAACATGTTGCTGGTCATCATGCTCCAGTCACTGGTGCCCTGCTAACTCTATGTTGATATGTAATTCTAGCTTTGGTGCTGTTTTTTTTTTTTTTTTTTTTTTTGGTCATGAAACATTTAAAAACTTGTAATTTTGAAGCCCAACGAGCATATTTGTCTTGTTTCTGTTACCCAAATAATGGCATTGTTTGTTCAAGGCTGCAGGAACAGCAACCAAGAGGTTTTAACCAGAACATTGAGAAGTGATGGAGAGCAAGCCTGTTTATTTGATCAGCAGAGTTCACCTGTTGAACTGACCCGGAAATAGTCTAATTAAAGTTTTTTTTTTTTTTTTTTTTTTTTAATATATGAAAACCTCTGTGGGATTTGTCTCTAATATAATAACTGATCAGACGCATAATCGTCATCCCACATTTTCACGGGCAAAGTGGCCATATGTCCTGGGGCTCCAGACCCTCAGGGGGCCAGAAGCTTCCAGGTTCAATTTGAAAAATTGAACATTGGTTCGGTCATACTGTATCCACCACTAAAAACAAATTATAAAAAGAAAAAGTAGGGGCCTTAAGGCCATTATTCCCTGGTCTTGAGAGACCGTCCTGTAGTGATATAATCTAGTTTTAAAGCCGTCATTATTTCATTTTATCTTGTGCCTATGTCACATATTCCTAAATGAAATTGTGCTTAAATCTGCTCGTATCACTATTGAGACATAAAAAAAGGGGTCAGACGACAATGTGTAATATGAAAGGTGTTGCCTGCTCTTCTGAACTTTTTTTTAGCATCTTTCAGCTTAGTTTTTTGGTTTTATAGCACACAACTTTACCGTTTTGGTTCACTCGCACTGCTCTCATCAGCATCATTTCCAGCTGCAGCAGGCAGCTGTTTTCAGAGAAGAAAACTCAAGTAAACCCACTGTACAATACCTCTCAAGCACCAAAAGGCAGACAGACAAAGTTAGGGACTAGCAGGTAACCTGTAGCTTCCAGAAAATAGACCTGGGGAGTTGGCGGAGGCCAAATTAGAGCTAAAAGGAGAGGGAATATAGGACTTACAGTCAATAGGCCACCTGAGACACGCCGAAATGAATACTAATGTGGTGCTGTTTCTGCTTGATGTAAAATAAATAGGTGACTCAAAGGAATCAGTCAATGCTGGTTTAATCAAACTAGAATTACCACAAGCTAATACATACACAATGCACAGAGATTGGGGAAACAGGGAAGTTAATAGGTGGCAACATCTTATTTTTGCTCTTAGGGGCCATGTAGAGAGTTAATCCGTCCCTACCATTACTATATCACTGATGTGGAGGTGCTGTTGAATACCTGTGCAAAATTTGCATTTGATGAGCAAATCATTTTACTGTAAACTTCACACTGTCTCGAGAGGTCTCCTTTCACCAACAGTTATGTATTAAATGTCAGCCCCCCCCCCATTTGATAAAAATGATAATGGTATGATGTAATCCTGCTTCAGGTTGATTTTATTTTCTTTTGTTAATTGCAAATGTCTGAGAGAGTTTAGTCTCCACTGTAATCTGGTCAAACGGATTACAGTGAGGCCAGTGATCAAAGCAGGTCGGACCCTGCTTCACCGCTTCATACTCAATCTTAAGTGAACAGAGCGACTAAAATTTTTTTAACTTTGTAGTATTTTTAACGGGATTTAGCTGTGTAATGTTCCACTTGCATTTCTGTTAATGGCATCTTCATTTCGTTGGGCAATATTGACATTTCTGGTTTGATGGACGCGTTTCCGGCCCAGCGTACTTCGTGCCAGCGACGTGTGAATAGGGGTGGTCCTGAACCGTGGAGGGGAAGGCCTTAGTCAATCTATTTATTTTTTCTTTTCTCGTACCCTCCCACGTATTTAACCTCTCTGTAATTGCGTTCCGTCTGCACTGGCGGACAGCTGGCGATTTTTCTAAGCTTTTTGGTGTCGAGTAAAACACCGGGGCGCACCCCTCGTTCCGTTCGTCGGTCGGAACGTCCGCACGTACAGCTGATTGCTTTGAGTGCCGTTCAATTTATTCCAGTTCAAACTGAGCCGTTTTGTTTCACCCAACGGAAGGTTTCCGTGGCCGAAACGGGCCGAGTTCGCCACCGTTTTTGACCGACCTGTGGACTTTAAAACAAAGAGGACATTTATCTTTTTTTTTTTTTGTCTAACTTGAGTGTCGGATCGTTTTTCCTCTCTGAGCGACCAGGCCCCGGTCTCATCCCCAGCCTCGCGTTTCCATATCGGGGTTTTTTTTTTTTTTTTTTTTTTGTGTTGGAAGTCATGGGAGACACCAGTGAACGAAGCAAACCTCCGAGTCTACCTCCCCGGTGTCCCTGTGGATTTTGGGGGTGAGTTGAAAACCTGATGTACAGTAGATTGATCCGGCTCTCTCGAACCAAAAGGAAATTCCGGATGAAATATGCTCAGCGGGTTCAACTATTTCCAAACCCATTGTTGTTGTTCTGTTGTGCAGGCCGAGGGTGGGGGGTTGGGAAGTTAGCTAATAAATAAACCCCACGGCTTGAAAACTAGCTAAATTTCCGCAGTTTTCCGAGTTTGTGACCCCACGTCCCTGGTCTCGACCAACGGCCGGGGGTTTTTAAGCGAGCCATATCGTGTTTTAGGGCCAATTTGTAAACCCAGGAGATGACGTACCCGGGGGAGAAAATGATTTACTGCCAGCAGGTTCCTTTTAAACCTGCCCCGTTTTCTTGAACCACCTCGAAGACGAGCGGCAATAACACGGCCGGCACGCTACGTCGGTGAAACCCTCCGCCTGGGCTGTGCTGATTTAAACCCGGTTTTTGAGTTGTTTTACACCCTTCTGCATTCGCTCTTGTCCAGCGGGTGGATGCGTGTTGCATACCGGATGTGATTCACTGATGTCTCCCGTGTTACCCCAGAGGAAAAATGACTACATCTAACCTTTGATCGATTTCACAGCAACACTCAAACATGACCGGCTGTTTCTCCTTTTTTTAACGGGGATGTGGCTACCTCGCAGCGAGGAAATAAAACATACTCTGTGATAAGATTACTGTCATCTCATTACCGAGAACCATAGACGCACTATAAGCCCGAGTAATACCTGCATTACAGCATGTTGGTGATTCAGAGGGGGGGGCGGTCAGCTGCTGTGGTGTGAAGTACAACCCGAAAGATAACAGCGGCCCTGTGCTGAGGTGTTATCAATATAGGACGCTGTCATATGACTCGTCACTCGGTTCCCAGCCCCCCTCCCCCGAGCCCCGGCCGCCCAGCGCCTTCATTTTGTGGCGAAAGTGAGCGAACTGGGACCAGTAACCCACCTGTCAATGTCAGGTGACGCACAAGGCAGCCCGGTGTGCCCGCAGCCCTGCCTGCACCTGGCGTGGGGCCGCTGGCTAAGCCTGTCCCACACGGGCTCCTCACACATGCCGCTTAAGAAGATCTTGAATGAGGCTGCGAACCGCGTTTCGGAGGACTGGGCTAAGAATTGGAGCCCTTTGCAGCCCCAGTGTCAGCGACATGCGTCTCCCAGGACTAAATACAGTGTGTTTGTTTTGTTTTTTACTTGAAGCAATATTGCAGTTCATTTAATAAGATTTTAATTAATGTCAGCATTCAAAAGCCTCAAATAATATTAATTATCAAGATCAAGTGTACGCAAATGTGCTGAAATTATGCAGGTTTTAATTCCAAGGCTATACCAGGTGATCTCATTGAAAATTGACTATTTTCCCTTACCTTTTTGCTTTTGTTATCAAAGGAGTATGATAAAGATCTGTAGTGAATAGTTCACTAACAGTCAAAAAACAGACTTGCCAGTGTTTTCTGGTTGGCGCGATATGTAATGGCCCTTGTTTTGTTTTGGTTTTTTGAATTATGCCAAACATATCTTTGAAATTTCTGCAGTGTACTGGCACTTTTATATCGACTGACATATCTGTACCTGTACTGATATAGTTGGCTAGTATTGGACGATATATCTGAGAGAGTGAGAGAAATATTGAAAATACTTACAGCCCCAGTTCAGTCCTCTTCCAAGGTTCAAGGTTAATGTCTTTTTTTTTTTTTTTTCTTCCATCCTGCATGTTGCTGTCTGATGAACTGGATGGTTTTTTTTAAGCACCTCATAAAGATATTTTACTTGGATGTTGTATTTTTTTCTGTAGGCATAATCAGATATTCCCGTCTAATCTCCTGGTTGGAGTATCACCTGTATTGGAGGATGGGGCGCACTCTGTAGTGCCACATGGCCAAATGAATCTTGATTTCTCTCTGGCCTGGTGTAAAGTCCATACGTTTGTATAATTATAACAATATAAAGGAGATTTCGTGTCTCCTTGTTAGTTCACCTTATTTGGATAAATTCAGACCATCAAGTTGGCTTCTAGTAGTGTTTAAGCTTTATCAAGACCAGGTGATGCTGAGGTAAAATGGTTTCATAATTAGTTTTGCATTGCATGTGTTGGGTTGCCTAGCCTCTGAAATATTTCTCTGTTTATGTGAGTGGATTTGTTTTTTTTCGTGGGAATTTTATGTAAAAATCTGGTTGCACCCTTGTGAAAAAGTGAATTCCTGTTTTCAAGAATTTGATTACATTGAGCAGTTCGTTGTTGCACAATGACCCCACCCCCCTTGCTTTTCGTTGGTCAGGAATTGCACTGAGTTTTCAATATGTGTTGCACATCTGTATAGTATGAGAAAAGCAACAGTCCTGTACTGCTATGTTTGAGGGCTCTCATGCTTTGTTTTTGTTGACATTGTGTCAGAGACTTTGTTGAGGCTGTGGTTAGTGGTGTTGCATTATATTGGACTGCTGGACTGCATTATAGTGTCTAATATTCGGTCTGCTTCACATTTGTAAATGGGGAAGAAAAAACAGTCGAAGCACCTTTCTAAGTCTGTATCTCCAGTAGTATAATTATAGCAAAAGTATGATAATGACAGATCTGGGTCGCCACCAAAGTCTAATCCACTGTTCCGTTGTCCAAGGCTCGTCTGTCTACCCGATTTCTTCCATTTAAAGGTATCGATATATCTTGGTGACGCGCAAATGTGATGACTTCAACAGGTGAAAAAACATCACCTCCTTGGTGAAGGTGAAAGCAGTCTGTGTAGGCTTGTCCTGCTGCAGTAGTCACATAGCTCCTGTAGGAACAATGATCTGAATACCCTACGGAGTTCCAGCTTCTGTTGCCCATTGACAGGACTCGCAGCTGACAGAAATGAGCCAGCCTAACGTATTGTGGTGGTATGAACATTAAAGAGAGATCCAGAAGGTGAGGGAAAGACGTGGCATACCTGTAGGAAAGGTACCACCAACCACCAAGAAAAGCAGGAGGCAAAAGCAGGAGGCAGAAAAGTACATTTCCGAAAGGCTCAGTGTTTAGAGATTAAAATGACAGTTTAAAGATTGAAGTCAGCAGAGGGTCACTAGTTGATGAAACTGTGAATTGTCCTGTGGATGGTCTTAAAATGAACTGAAGGTCACATGCAGTATTACACTATGCTTAATCTTGTTATCAGTGGTTTTATTAAACAGTGTAATGGCGTTGCTTTCCTTGTGTACTCATGGTGACATGCCACAATGAGATCATCACCCATCATGGCAAAAAAGCAAAATAAAAGTAAGCCGGGTGAGTGTGCAGCCGTGATTGACACAGGTGCCTGACAGAGAACTCCTGGCTCTTATTGGACATAACTCTGAGAGCGAAACCGCCACCCATTGCACATCCACCCCTTCGCCCCCAAGGCAGCCAGCATTGATTTGAGTGTAGTGTAGCCAAACCTCAAAGGTACGGTGGCCATTTTAGGCCATTATCTCAGACTCAACTGTATGTTCGTCATCTTTTGCCAGCCTTGGTCGACCTCACTTCCACTATATAAGCCTCGGCTGTACTTTGAGCTTAATGCAAGCATGCTATGGTAACAGCTCCAGTCTGATGGAGTTTAGGCTTATCATTTTCAAATAGGTGCATTGTTTGCATATTCCGAGGTGTGGTACATGGGTGTTCAAACATCATAACGACAGGGTACCTAGTGCTGATTTGAGCTAAACCCAATATTAGTGTTATTATAGCTAAACCTTTACCTCGTTTGACTGCAAAAGATCCACAGTTTACTTTGCCCATTTTGTTTTTCTTCTTGCACAAAATTAGTAGTGCTGAAACAATTAGTTGATTAACAGATAATAATCAACCAGTTAAAAAGTAAAATAATGTAATTTATTACAACATTATGCTCCTTTTTGTAATTGATTTCTGGGTCCTCATAGTAGCCATTTGCTTCGCTGTCATCTGTGATTTCTATTAATCCTGCCTCCAGTTTGTTGTTACACAGGCCAGATTGCCAGCATGATGAACAAGAAAAAGGATTGCTGACATGAGACGTTAGGAAAGATTATAAAAGATGTTATGGTTGAAACTCAAGATATGATATAATCATCAATTGAGATATTGTAAATGGGGTAAGTTACTGCTGGGCTCTGTTATAAAGACAGAATCATATTTCAGAATGCTGTTTGTCTTCCACGTTTGTTTAGCCACTCTGCAGAAACAGAAGTCTTATTTAAAGAGAGATTAACCTTGTTTCGCCAGAAAATTAAGCACCAGATAGTTTCTGATAGTCATGTGCTATCAGAATAATATTAATTCATATCTCACGACATGACATTCTTGTTCTTAAAATTAAGAACATTTCACTTTGGGTTTTTGGGAAAACGTTCTCTGAGAACGTCAATAACATCTACATTCTGCCCTCTTTCCCCAGGTCCAGTAAAACCATGAACCTCTGCTCCAAATGTTTCGCTGGTAAGTCTCGACATGCAACACTTCTTTTAATTACAACAACGAGAAATTACACGGGGAGATGAAATTACTTTTGTATCCCGGGTGACATCTGCACACTACGAAACAGCATTCCACAGCAAAGAGGTAAAAAAAATATACAAGGTCATGACCCAAAAAAAGTTCACAACGGTTCATGTTGTTGCCACCCGAGGAACATGCTCTGCAACTGCACCTTCCTGGGTTTAAATCTTCTCCAATAAAACAATTTGTTGATTTCTGACAAAATTGTTACTGTGTTTGTGAGATTGCTGCCTTGTTCGCTGGCAGGTGACCAGCTGTCCTTTGTTGTCCCTTTACTATTCTTGACCCAAAAAAAACCCGAAACACTTGGCTACTCCGGTGTCTGTCATTTTATCAGCACGTCAGTGCTTCAGTTGCCTCGAGCGTTTTGCCTGTAAAATCTACAACTGCTGCTCCACTGCAGAGCTAACTGATGCAAATGACCAAATGTGTGCATGCTCTTGAGAATATTTAGACCAGGAGAAGGCATTGAATTTCATGTTTCCCATCCCTCACTGTCTTTGAGGGTTACTTTCAGCTGGTCTCACATAAATGGTGGAAACAGTCCCACATTTGTTTTTTCTGTTAAGTTGCTTCTTGGCACGCAGAACCGTTCTCTCTGACAGCCAGAGACACAGCTAGCAGCAGGTTGAGGCTAGGTGTGCCAGCTAATTTCAGTGAGGAATGCAAACAATGCTAAGAAGTTATCCGAAGAAAATGGAAGGACAAGTAAAGAGTCTCGATCCAAAAGAATGTATCCACCTTTTTGAGGAAAATGTTGGTTAAAGTTAAAAGGTACCTACTTGCTTAGAAGAAGATGGGATTCCATTATATTAAACGATAATCTTAAATTGCTCTGGAGGATCAGCTGCAGACTCGGAAAACGTGCAATGAATCGTAGTGCAGTTACAGCATTCAGCATTTTATTATGAATCTCCCCTGAATGTAGAAAGCTTGTTTTTCTGCAATGTGACAAGTGCCTGACAAAGAAAAATGCCCAATTAAAGTTTGAAAATGTCAAGGCATGCATTAAGTTTTCTAAGTGTCGCCTCCAGTCTGGTTTCGGAGGATGTGTTTAGGGTGCACTGCAGCCCTGTCGGTGGCCATGGCAACCATTGAGTATGGCAGACAGCGAGGACCTAAGGGCCCGGCTTTGAGTCTACCATCACAGACAGCAGTAACGCTCAGAATAGACTCAATACACATGAGTACAGAGGCTGAGCAGAAGTGGGTTAGCCCACATGTGGAGGAGAAACTAAAATCTAGGCTGACCTCCCTCACCCTCCCCGGAGGGGAAAGAGTAAAGACAATATCCTCATGGATCGATAACGTCTGAGATCATCATTATGTAGCGAGGTTCAAAGTGCAGCTCAGTCTTCCAATATGATCATGTCTGTCTCTTACTAAATCATGTTTCGGTTGGCAAAGATAAGTTATAGTTATGTGGTAATGCAGTTTAGAGCAGGGACTGTTTTGAAAACTTGAGAATTTGGTGTATTTATTGCTCAGAAGACTTGAGCATGCTGTTTCTTTAAAGCTATTTATTGGGCAGTGGATTTTTCTATTAGACAGATGAGAGCTGACAAGAAATGTGTTACAGAGAGAGAGAGAGAGGAGAATTGACATGTAACAGAGGTCCCTGGTCAGAGGGGGGCGCTGGGCAAGGAAGGGGCCGAGCAAATCGATGCGCTGCGCTCAGCTTTACAGTGAAGCAACCGTGCAAAACATTACGTTAGAGATCTTTTATGTTATTGTGAGAATTGGAGAAATATTTTCAGTTTATTGTGAAACTGCGGCGGGACAAATTAGACTGGAGGGTCGCCCCAGTTTAGGTCATCAATGGGAAACGCTGCATGTCATATTGGTCATAGCCTAGTGTGGCTAACGTTAGCAGTGCTAGCACCAGCTGCCCTCTTTCCTGCTGAATGTGGTTACGCATTGCTCCAGTCGAGTGTTTTATATGCCCGTTTATTCTGACACAGCCTAGATACAACCTTATTTTCATTTTCCAGATCAAAATACTGCCAAAATACGCTGGTTTTACGGAATGTCGTCTTTCCCACTTTCCACCTTGCTTGTTTACAACACCCGGGCATTAGTGTGGGGAGAGAGGGGCTGTCGTCTGCCAGGGCTGCACCCCGGCTAGCGGTGGGTGGCCGTGTAACATCTTGGGTGCAACAGTTAACGGCGTTGTACATTAATGAAATATTAATGATTAGTTTTACCAACTATTAACCAACATATTTCTGGTGCCGATTCACAAGAGTAGCCAAGTTTAATCGTTTAGTCGACTAATCACGCACATCCCCTAGTGAAAACAGAATTTTAGAAATTAAGAAAGAAAAAACTAAAATATCACAATCACATGAGTATCCAGACCCAGTCCTACGACACCTGAAATTAAGCTCAGGTTCCTCTCATTTCTCTCTCCACACCTTGATTGGTGTCCACCAGTGGTATACAAACTGGTTTGACGTGATAGAACTGGCTGCCTGGCCAAACTGAGCGGTCACGGGAGAAGGGCCTTGGTAAGAGAGGTGACCAAGACCCCGATGGTCACTTTGGCTGAGCTCCAGACACCCCGTGTGGAGATGGAAGAAACTTCCAGAAGGACAACCATCACTGCAGCACTCCGCCGATCTGGCCCTTATGGCAGAGTGGCCAGACGGAAGCCTCTCCTCTATGAAAGACACATGAACGCCACTTGGAGTTTGAAAAAACGAAAAACAAAAACGCTTTGAGGCTTCTCAGAATGAAATAAGATTCTCTGGTCTGATCAAACCAAGATTGAACCGTTTGGCCTCAATTCTAAGCGGAAAGCTGAACGGAGCAAAGTAGAGAGATACAGTATACTTAATGGAAACCTGGTCCAGAGTGTTCAGGGCCTCAGACTGGGCCGAAGGTTCACCTTCCAACAGGACAAATGAGCCTAAGCACACAGCCAAGAAAATGCAGGAGCGGCCTAGGGGACAACTCTGTGAAAGTCCTCAAGTGGTGCAGCCAGAGCCCTGATTTTAACCCAGTCAAACATCTCTGGAGAGAATTTGCATAAAATTGCATAACCAAAGATCCTTAATTTGAGGGGATGGAAAACACTGCTTATTGCAGCTGTACTTGTGATTAAATCAAAAAAAAAGAGAAAAGCTTTATTTTTACAATGCAAGGAACAGCTTTATTATGTGAAAATATCAACAATGTCAACGTGCCTGTTAACTACAAAACACTGTTGTCCACACACTTGTACTTGCTATGTAAAACCTGTCATTACAGACATAGTGACAGGAGGTTTGGGGTGTGCAGCTGTGTTTTTGTAGTACACGCCATAAACAGGTGCGTGAGTCCAGATTTGAGTGTTTTGACCCTGTTTCTGTGTCTCTTTTCTTCGTCTTCCTCCCTCTCTGCCTGTATCTGTCTGTTTCCCTGTCCTATAATACATTTCTCCCTACTCCCTTATTTACTGTCCTTGACCATAGACATTCAGAAGAAGCAGCCAGGGGAGGACTGCACCTCCAAGCCTATCCAAAGCACTGGGAGTAGCCAATCACCCGTTTTCAGTAGCGAGACGAGCAGTAGCAGTAGCCAATCCCTATTGTCGTCGCCGCCCTCCAGCTCTGAGCAGCAATTGACTGAAGAGCCCTCGCCCATGTTTCCCAGTACAAGGGAAGGTAAGATCGGACAACCGTCTTCACACTCAACAAATGCTCTCTCTATTTATTTTTCTTCTTTTTTCATTTTCAGAGAAGGTTTTTTATTTTTCTTTATGGTATTCACATGGAGGGGAACCAAAAACCTGCTGAAAAAATGTCCTGAAACAATGGGGAAAACTAATCACACGGGCCAGTGTTGGCAAATAGGAAAGTGCATTCATTTCAAGTTTAGGCTGATTTTATAAATTCTACAGTAAAGTATTTATCACCAAATTGATAAATACAGCACTGGTCATCTGTGGCAAGCTGCTGATAAAGAATGGACGGTTTATTCCTTTTGTCTTTAAATCCACTGGGAAAGTAGAGAGAGAGAGAGAGAGAGAGCGAGCGAACAGGACATACAGGAGATTCAACTACTTGCACTAAGGAAGTATAATTCAATGCGAAGTACATACCCGAACTCAGGAAATCATGTCATGCAGGAATTCTCCTAACAACTGCTGAGCTCAAGACTACATCAGCAGAGCTGTTTAAATGGATATCAGTCATATGGATCTTTGAGGTTGTATGAGCACAAATGTTGCTGCGCAGCCTTCTCTTTCTTCGGATCGATGCTGTGGTAGAATCGCAATAAAGAGTCAGTCCGTGTGAATTTTGCTTTTTGGACACACAGCAACGACAATAGTAATGCCCCGGTGCAAAGTGACAAACGGTACAAGGGCAGCTGAACCTCACACGCAGTTCAAGATATACAATAAACAGTAGGGAGCACACATTTCTTCCAATCTGAATGCCTACTATGTTTACATTGTACGTCTCTGTACAGCAGTCCTTCGTATAAAGTCCCTATTATTGAGTCTAATTTGAGTTCTGAAATTGTAACTGGTAACTTTTTGAACTGTGCTAATTTGAAGAGAGACTAATTTCCACTACGAATATATATTTAAAGAATGTTGTAGAATATGTTTATAGTATTTATTCTGTAATGTTTGCTTGTTGAGTCATTTAACGGCGCCCAAAAAAGATGACATAGTGAAATGATTTGATGCTGCTGGATACTTCATTCATGTTAAGAACATTCAAATCCAAGTTATTCAATCCAGTGACTGAATAATCGTTTTTCGTAAGTACTAAATAATATCTCCCGCTGTGGAGTAGAAAGTATTTTTTTTGCCTTCTGCTTCTCGGTTTTTTAGAGATAAAAAGGTTACATTTTGTGCTCCTGATAGCAACAAATTAAAATACATTGTTTTTTCTTAAAGGCTGGTGCATAACACTTTCAGGACATGTAGTATTTTGTCATTGTACAGTACTTTCAAAAGCATTGCATGGGAATAAAACCTGTCCCTTATTTCCATCTGCAGGTGTGTCGTCCACAGAAACAGCCCAAGGAACACTCTGCACACCCACAAAACGTCCACGAGAATCAGGTACAGTCAGCCTCTTCTTCCTGCCAACAGCTCTGTGTGACCCGCGCCACTTCGAGCGCCAAGTCTTAACCCTGCCGCTTGTTTTCAGCCTCGGGCTCAGAGAGTGAGGCCACGCCAGAGAAACGACCTCGGACAGACGAGAAAGAGGGGAGCAGCGAGGAGGCCCGCGGGACGCCCAAGCAGAAGAACCGTCGGCGCTGCTATCGCTGCCAAACCAAACTAGAGCTGGTGCAGCAGGAACTGGGCTCCTGCCGCTGTGGTCAGTACCGACACTTGAGCGTGGCTTTCCGTCATGTAACACCATGACCCCAAAAGGGTGCACACACTTCCACGTTTAATACCACTTTAATTTAGCTGACTTAGCTTCCCCGCTGTGTAAGAAAATGTGTCAAATAACAGAGTCAGCTGCTGTAGTGTTTTGGGTTTGAGCGAAAAAAGCACTCATAGAAGATACTGCATGTCAGCCCCTGGGTTTATTTTCAGATTTAGGTAATAGATAGGGTTTTAAGGGCACATTCATCCAAATGTTTACTAAAAAGGGCCAGTTCACCATCAAAAATAAAAGCACAAGATTTCATCCTGCTAATACTTTTAAACTGATTTACATTAGACGAGCAAAGCCAAGTTAAGGTTTTATTAGGCTGTTAAAATTTTGTTTACATGTGTAAGTTTAGTAAATATATAAAATGGGAAACCCAAAAACTGCTGATTTTTGATGTAACTCAATAACTACAAATACAATTTATTTTTCATTGAAAGTTCTGCAAAAAGCTAATAAATAGACCTCTAGGGTAATATTTTTTTTTGTTGTCATTTTAACAATTTTCTGAGTCCCTAGGAGGAGAAGGTATGCAGATGATACACTGAGCTGCACTTCATAATTACATTTTTTTTTTTTTTAATTTTCTAAAATTTTCATTACTTTCTCTTTAAATTGGACGAGGAGAATATTGAAAATAAGTTGGAGAAGTCAGTAGGACACTTGCTTTTCTGTCCTTGTGTTTTGCAATAAGCCTGGTGAGGTAAAACCACTGATGTAGGGAACAGTAAGATCATTTATCGGGGTCACTCTCTCCCTCACCACTTTGTTTCCTTTTCCCTCCCAGGCTATGTATTCTGCATGCTCCACCGTCTACCCGAGCAGCACGACTGTCTGTTCGACCATCTGGGCCGCGGGCGCGAGGAGGCCGTCCTCAAGATGGTGAAGCTGGACCGCAAGGTGGGCCGTTCGTGCCAACGCATCGGGGAGGAGTGCTCCTGATTGGCCACACCGTGACCAGCCATCCAATTAGAAATGAGGCGCTTACAAAGAGGAGGAGGAGGAGGAGGAAGAAGTGGAAGATGAGGAGGAAGAGGAAGGAGAGGAGGAGGAGGAGGTGGTGGTGGTGGTAGTGGTGGTGGTGGAAGGAGAGCGAGGAGGAATGACAAATGGGGTGATGGGTGGGAGGGGGAGGGAGGGAGGGAGGGATGAAGAGGACGAGGGGAGGGAGCACGGTCGTAACATCCTGCATCTGACCCGACGATTCTGGATCTGAACTTGATGCCGCCCTGTTGCCGCCCTGATTTCCCGCCTGGAGCGTCTGTTCGGACTCGGCTCTGGGCGAGGCAGCTCGGGGGCCAACAGGGGGCCTGGTGGCTGTTCTGCGGAGCCACGTTCAGTATCGCATGTTCACACACACAGCCTTAACCCCACCCCCTGTCTTCAGAGGACGGATGCCGCAGAGATGGATCCAGTCAGTTGTACATCATGCACAGGTCTGCTGTTTCTCGCCATGGTTTCCTCCTCTTTGCTCACGCTCCTTTTTTCAGTACAGGAAGTTACGGAAGATGAACTGTTGTAGCGTTCGGCTGAACTGATCCGTTTGGATTCTCATTCAACAGAGTTGTTGTTATTGTTTTTGTTTTGTTTTTTCCATTTCTTGGTCGCGGGTGAAGGGTCCAGCTCTATCCCACGACCAGTCCTCAGGTCGTCATCAAGGGGTTGGAGTATCAAACCTGTAACCCCGCCTTCCTCTCTTCTTCTGTTCCTTTTTTTCTTCCACCAACGTTGAGGTCCACGCACAGCATCACCAACCGTGTTTTGCTCGTGCATGGTACCAGCGACAGTGTATTTGTGCAGGTTTGAGTGTTTCATTCGGTAATGTGAGGCAGTCCAAGGATCCTGTCATGGTTTTTTTTTTTTTTTTTTTCCTCCCCGTGTGGCCGTCATGGTGATTAGCTAATTTTTACTGCTTAACCACGGTGTCGTGGAGGACAATACAGCCAATCCCTGCCTCTGCTCACATGGACTGTTGACAAAAAGAAAAATACAAATAAATATGAAAAAAATAAAAATAAAAACCACACTAATGGACAAGAGTAACTCAGATAAATCCTCTGTGTAGCAGATCCTCTTCTCCCTCTTTCCCTCCCCTTTTTCAATTTACTGAGTGGTACTGTTGTTCTTGATGCATAAGGGGGAATACGACTGAATTTTTGTATTCAAATGAAGAGTTCTTCGCCAAAACGCCGTGTATTCGTTAAGAAAAACATAACCCGAGGTTCCTCTCGGATTTTCTCTACAGTTGTAGACGAGCTGTCAAGAGTGCTAAACTGAATACATAAATAACTTACTACCCTTAAAATAGTTCTATAATTTATTTCTTATTTTGTGTTTTGTGGGTAGGATTAGGTGTCATTCAATTTCCACAACGGGGAGATCTGTTTGGAACGTAATTCTTTAAATATAACTCGATTAAATCGAAGAGAGGTGGGTTTGTCCCACAGTTTAAATCAGTGATGTCATATTGATACACAGCACAAGTGAACATTGGTTTTAAGGCTGAGAAATTAACCAAATGCTGGTTAACCTGGAGATGTTACACACCCACAGCAAAAATAAAAACAAAACAAAGCAGTTAGTAAAACAGCACCTTTTGAAGGTTGGTAAGTTTTGAATATGGCTGGACCCAACTCACCACTTTAGTAAAGTAACCAACCATGTACTCTTCTGTTAAATTTTGCTATTAATTAACCTCGTTCAGGTGTATTAAGGTGTAAGATCAAATGTGAACCTCAGAGTTCCAGCAGTCAACCCCCCCCTCCCCCGTCCGTGGGAGCCAGTGGAGGTTGTACATCTGTTGACATCACAGATTCAAACTGTTGCTGCTTTCTAGTGTCGAACGATGCCTCAGCTGCTTTTGGCCGCAGAAATAACATGTGAATTCTCAAATTGAGTGGTTTTCCCTTTCTTCACAAGTTTTTGTTCTGTAATCTTGTTTGTCATTGTTTCTGATCCTGCTCTTAATCAGCCTACACAGTCTGACTGCTTGGACTCTGTGCTGTGCATATTGTTCAGTTACACACCTGTTTATACCTTCTCCTAAAAGGTCTACTCTACCAAAATCAACTTTTTTGTTTGTGACTTTGCAGAAGCTGACATTTTCTCCTTCAGTTTTTCATTTTTGTTAGTTTATTTTGGAATTTGGTATACATTGTTGGCGGATTAAAAGTATAAATTGCAATTCCTTTAATACAGGTGCGGGACTCTCTATTAAATGTACTTTGCAGCATTGCAGGAAGTGCAATTTGATGATGATGGATTGTGTATTGCTTTTTTTTTTTTTTTTTTTGTAATTTGGAGAACAGTATATATCCTTGAATGGAAAGAAAATCAGAATTTTTTGCAAAAATAACTATGGAAATGTTGATTCAGGTGGACAGCCCTTATAACCAGACACCACTTAACTATGCTAACCCTCATGCACAAGTTATTGTTTCTTCTCTCCCTCACCTCTCACCACCCCTCCCGTCTTCTCCAATGAGAACACAGCGAAGGATAAAGGGAGTTTGGAGAATTGTCATGGCTGGTTCTTATTTTGATATTTGAATATCTGAAAAACTTGTTCCTTTTTTTTCGAGTGCTAATGAGAAATGGAAGAAATGTAATATCTTTCTGTACCTTTTAAAGAAAAAAATTATTTAACCTTATATCAGTTTGAGTTACTTACACCCTAGCATAGAGTGGCATATTTAGTTAAATGTATAAAAAAAGCAAGAACATAATTCTGTCCTATTTTCTCCTTTAATTTTATCGTGTTCCATTTTCTGCTGAGGAAAATAAACTGGATTAGAGGATGTGGTGTGTGTTAACGTGTGTGTTTCTTTTACCCATATTAACAGTTGTTTGGAAGTAAAAATAAACCATGAACAGAATGCCGTAATACCCATCACAGTTCATTAATAGTAGATAAAATGTAAAGCAGAACTCAAACTGATGTAGGTCATAATCTTAAACTACCATATTTTGGTTTTCCTGCCGTGATTTTGTTAGTTGATCCCATTTTGATATGAAAGCATAATTTATGTTAATGTTTATTATGTTTGTTATGTTGGGACATCTATTTTATCTGAGTGCCCAGTTCGAGAGGAAGAAGACCAGTATCTAAGAAGGGAGCATTTGTCTGAAATACCGGCGATTGGGTGGGATGATTAGATTAGATTTCGTGGTTGAGCAATTAATTTTTTGTTAGCACCAAGAGGTGATCGTGAAATTCGCGGCATTGCCCTCAAAACTATACTTTTCCCGATAAACCTAATAAAAAAAGGGACACTGGCTAACCCAGTCATTGCTGTTCTGACGAATTAGCTTCACTGTAAGACTAATAAATACAAAAACAATTTTCCTACAGCATTTAATGGATGCATTCTTATGGTGACTGTAGTGAGGTATCCGGGAGGACAGTAACGGCCTATCTGAGTGGTTCATTTTCTGTTTTTGGCAGTAGGATATGACGACGAGGACTCTGTAATATGGTCGAAAGCTCAAGCGCAAGCAACTAAGTGGTCCTAAAGTTGATCGTTTGGTCAACTGCTGTTCATAAGGTTAAAAAAACTGAGATATGAAGCTCAGCACTGAAGTCAGCATGGATGAGAACAGCGGTGAAGAAGTATTTGGATTCAGAAAGGGAAGTAGAAGTGATCAGAAGTACAGACGTTTTAGTGACAATATGTAAATGTTAAGTGTCCAATTTAAAAGTGCTAATTAGGCAGTAGAATGAATCCTGTTAGTGTTATATTTCCATCATATACATCAGATATTATATTTAATCAGATCACTAATAATGTGTCGTTTTAATGATGTAGCTGGATAAGGTGGCGCTAATTTTAACCTCCTTATACAGTGTCGGTTTAATCATTAATTTATAGTAAAATGTCCAATGTCCACCTGAAATATTTAGTGGAGTAGAAGTATGAAGTAGCACAAATGGAAATGCCCAAGCAAGACAAATACCTCAGACCAAAACTCAAAATTGGAACAGCAACATGACCACAAAGAGAGACACAAACAACCAACATGACCTCAAAGAGACACACAACAACCAACATGACCTCAAAGAGACACACAGCAACCAACATGACCTCAAAGAGACACACAACAACCAACCTGACCTCAAAGAGACACACAACAACCAACCTGACCTCAAAGAGACACACAACAACCAACATGACCTCAAAGAGACACACAACAACCAACATGACCTCAAAGAGACACACAACCACAAAGAGGCGCTACAAGACCACTAACAGACATGAAATGACTCCAAAGAGAAGCAAAAGAACTACAAACAGACTACAAAATGACCGAATACAACGTGGACGCGTCCCTTTCAGTCTGTGTGTGCTGCTCCTATGTAGGAGGGGTGTGGGGCCTTTTACATTTCGGTGCCCAGGTCCCCATTGTCTCATAATCCGTCCATGTCTGTGGCAATGGAGCAAACCCAATCTGCTGACGAGGACCAATTAATATGGTTGAAAGCCAGTAAGTGGAGACTGAGTTGAGATTGTTTTGTCCACGGCTGTTTCTAAGGTGAAGAGTGACCCGTTATGCTCAGCGCTGATCTCGTTGGTTTGATATAACGGCTGTGGGTGGGGCAAAAATAGCAAGTTTCATTTAGATAATTAACGAGATTGAGGCTGCGAGATTAAAGAGTTCAAGAAGGTTTTGATGATGGACTCGGTGTTTTCTCTTCATCACATGACTGACGGCCAGCAGAGCGGTAAGTTAATCTATCCACTCTTTGTTCTTAAAGTTGAAAACACTTAAGTCTTAATATCATCACGGCAAGGGAAGCAAGGCGGGTTTCCAGCAACAAGTCAGTTCGAAATGCCTTATGACATAAAAGGGCATGAAGGCGATACATGAAACACAAGGCCATGTCAAAAAAGACATCACAAGGAGACGGAAAAGGTAAATGAGCTTTTTTAAAGATGCCCTTCAGGCATGTTTTAAGTCACATAAAAATACTCTGCTTTTAATTATTATTTGTGTCTGAAAAACAATTTGTTTACCTTGGTAAAAAATGCTTAAAATGAGATCCACCCCTTTTCCAAAAATCCATGTATATACAAATATTCTCTGTTTCAGATATTTAACTGCTGGACACGTGCTGTCTCCCATTTTACTGTGAAGTCCATTCTCGGTGTATGTGCACTGAAGGCTTGGAGTTTCCATATCACACTCGGCCACGTTGCACGTTGGGCCCCGACTGGCTTCAAAACTAGCAAAATCACGCCGGTATGTACACGTCTCACGCTGAGACCTAAGGTGAGCACCCGAGAAACTTTCCAGCCCTCAGCAGATGGATGTGGAAACAGACTCTGCACATGGGGACATGCATCACCCAGCACAGTGAAGCTCAAACATCGCAGTCAACGAACAAGAAGAAAAACACATTTTTGACTGAGGGGGACTGAGCGTCAGAGCACCCAGACTGGTGAACGGCATGGAAAAATGTGCAGCTCTCCATCTGTGAAACACTCTGAAAACCGATGTCAAAGTTCCTTCTAAATCTCTTACTACACTGAACATTAGTTGCTTTTTGTACTTTTACTGCAGGTAGATTTTAGTAAAGTAAGGGCGCTTCCTCTTGAGGGGGAGTTACTTTTTGTCCAGGCACTGTGGAGGCTTGTGTTTTATTTCAATTTCAGTGAAAAGGTCTCTCCACACCATGGCAGAAGCGCAGCCGTTCAGAAAATGTCTTGACGAGGTGAAAGATTGCTCCACGGACACCGGAGACGGACGAAGGACGTTACTCTGCCTACACACTAGATGGTGCACTGAGACCAGTAAAGAGTAGAGTAAAGGTTTCTCCTGGGGTTCACCTCTCTCACACAAGGAGCTTTTTTATTTTTATTTTTGTTCCACATGTTTTAATAACAACGTTAAGATGGAACCATGCGCTCAGTGATGGCTCTGATCATTTATTGAAATAAAATGTGGGGCAACTGACGGTTTTCATCTTGTCACCTTGTCTGTTCATGTGACTGCAACCGAAAAAAAAAAAAAACCTTCCCTCGCTTCCTTCTCCACTCTCAACTTCTTCTTCATCTTTGTTCTCTCTTCATGTGTTCCTCTACATGTATATATATATACACATATATTTATACATACACACACACATTTATATACATATATATATATATATATATGTGTGTGTGTATATATATATATATTCACTAGGTAAAGTGTAAAGTTAACGTGTTATTATACGCATTATCTGTACTATATTGACCCACGCTAGGTCAGCCATTTTCTCTTGCCTCCTCTTCTTGTCCATCCCGCTGTATTCGTGGTTAAATGCCTTTATCTCAATGCCAAAAGACCATTTACCATGTTATCATGGTTCGTGGCTCGTGTTATTTTACATTTTTTCAGGGGAGGAAAGTAACTGAGCACATTTACTCGAGTGCTGTACATTTTTGAGGTACTTGCGCCTCAAAGTATTTCTGTTTTATGCTGCTTCATATTTCTCCTTCAGTGCATTTCAGTGGGAAATGTTGTACTTTTTTTATTCCACTACATTTATCTGCCAGATATACTCTAGTTACTTTTTCAGAGTAAGACTTATAACATATGATAATCTTATAAAATACAACGCACTGTAAATGATCAAACACGTGGCCTCTTCAGATGTGTATGAGCTGTTGCTCCTTTAACCAGTGTTTCACTTAAATAACAGTTTGAGGCCGAAATTGGCACAATTATTCAAAATTTCCACAAACATAGAGAGGAAAAGAGAAAAAGTGCAAAAAAAAAAAAAAAGACAACAATTGTTTTGTAGCAGAACTTTGTTTTGTCGTCTTTCCAACCCCCATTAATCATCCCACGACCCCTCAGGTTTAAAGCCCTGTGGAGGGGCCCGACCCCTGGGTTGAGAACCGCTGGACTAAACTAGCTGGCTGCGTAGAAAGTAGTTGAAACCAGCTCCACCTGGAGCAGCTCCACCAGTCAACAACCTGATAATGAAACGCAAATTAATACGCAGTTTTCTGCTGCTGTACTTTTTACTTTTGACATTTTTAAACGCGTTTTTTTTTTTTTTTTTTTCTGGCGATGCTTCCGTACTCTCAAGCGAGCAGGATGCTGTGGGATGTGGGGTTCGGATTTCAAGCCGTGTGTTTAGTTTGACCAGCGGTCCGAAAACCGAAGCGATACAGTACATGAGGCGGTGGAGTATTTTGGTCTGATTGTAACGAAACAAACAAAAAAAAAACCCCGCAAAACCCTTTAAGAAGCCAGTGGTGAGTCTCGATTTTATTCTTTTTTCTTTATGTGCCCAAAGATACTCAGTTTAATATCATATGAGACCAACTAAACCAGCAACGCATACCGCCGCCCGCTTCCTTCTCTTCTACTCTCTCGTACTTTACCGGAGCGGTTGAGGGTGTCGGCAGGTGGAGCTCCGTGCTCTCCCATTCAGACCTTCAGGAGGGTCCAGGACTCCCTCAGCGAAGCACTGTGATTCTCACACACACACACACACACACACACACACACACACACACACACACACACGCGCGCGCGCGCAAACGGCTTTCAGGCGTGTTCAGAGAAGCGCTCGAGCTTCTGTGAGTTGAGCGAGAGAGAGAGAGAGAGAGCGCGAGAGAGAGAGCGTGTGAGAGGGAGCGCGCGCTCTGTAGTCAGCGTTTTACCGTCGGCGGGACCGGACAGACTTGTGCCGTTGTTAGTTAGTGTGGGCTGGCCGGTCGGTGCGCTTGTTTTATTTGTTTTTCTCGCTTCGGTAAAATGGGGTTCTGACAGCAAGCGGGCTGCGGGCGCCGCCGGGTCCTCCTGACCGGAAAATGAAGCGTCTCTGTCGGAGGCTGGCGGTGGCCGTGGCGGTGCTGGTGTGGCTGGGAGCGCTGGTTTACCTGCTGGTGCTGAGCCGGAGGAGGCTGCCGGAGCTCGGTTCCGGAGCGGGAGCAGGGGGAGGAGGAGGAGTGGCGGGAGGCGGAGAGACAGCGTACAACCAGGTGAAGTAAAGACATTAACCGCCTCTCCTGCTGTGTGAGTGGGTCCAAAAGAAAAACAGCTATATCCCTCCAGGGACTTCCAGTGTGTCTGTTGAGTTAGCCGTCAAAACTAAAGGCTAATTTCCCGAGGTAAACCCATAATGTTGTCGTAAACGGAGTTAAAATGCATCGACGATGAGTTTATAGGGACGTTAGCGGTTCGTTTTCGGCTGTTTCGCGGCGTCTCCACCCCTGTAAACACGCGTAGTTTGGCTGCGTTAATCTGCGTAGTTTTGTCCCGAACCTTAAAGCTAAGTTTGTTCTCCAGTGCTGGGAAAAGGGAAAAAAAAAAGTGTCGAGGATAAACCTAGCAGTACTTTCGCTACAGGTATGGTCTCGTATTTTAAATTTTTACATGGATTAAAAACAGACAAATTAGCATGAACATGTCCGTAAGTTAAGGCGAGAGGGCTTCGTCGCTGTAGTTAGACCAGGTGCAACAAATGGGCACTAATGAGCAGCCCAAATGATGGCGGGGGGGGGGGGGGGCTTCCTGTCTTATGAGACTTTCTCCCGGTTTCGAAGGTGAAATTGTTCATCTGCAATGTAACTTCGGGTCCGTTTACATTCAGTGACGTTAACACCGGCAGAAATAACCCCCGAAAATGTACGGTAGTTTGGGCGATTAGTCACACAAAAGTGAGGACACCACACGTAACCAAATACAACCGCAAGTGCCAAATCCTGAGAACTTAAGTCAGGTAAATGAGTAAATGTACTTCGTTAATTCCTCCCTGTACTGTTTCTGACAGCTGCCAATTTTAAATGAAAGGAAATCTGCTATGTTGTAAGTCCAAAAAAAAAAAAAATCCAAATCTGTAGTTTTACCTTTGGTATCACCGAGCATTTATCTCCTATGCCATCACAGGATATTCCTATTTAATCCTACAATATTCCTGTCAGTTGTGGCTCTATATATTTTGGTGTAATAGGCAACTGGTTGTTTTTAATTTCCTGTGATAAAACCATAAGTGCCGTTCCCACATTACCCAAACACTATTGTCATACATCCACTATAGGGGGCTCTTATCGTTGTATAAATTCCTTATCAGATTGCTCTGGCCCCTCTGAAGATAATTAGGTTCATTTTCGACCCGGCTTGGTGTCTGTGCCCGGTCTGCACTGCGGGGTATCTGTTATGCAAAAGATACGCAGTATGTTAACTGTTGCTGGCGGGCTAAATTGTATTGATCCTGCCTCTCTTACCTTGTTTTATTGAACCACAAGCACAAACACACACAAACTAGAAATTTTAGCAATCTTTCTCTATAGGAATATTGTGGGGCGAGATGACATAAAAATATCATAAAGCAGAATAAACCCCACGTAATCTGCATGACAGATGCTATGTGCCCTTATAGGTATATTAGATTATTGGAATAGGTATACATAAAATCCATTTTTGCCATTATAGACATTCTTATTCTGTTTAAGAATTTTATGGTATATTCCTGGAATATATTGTCTGTGAGGTTTCATATTAGCAGCACAGTGAAAGTGAAGTGCCCTTAAAGGTTAGCAGTGTGTTCTGCTGCCATATATTTGAGTAATGAAACTTACTCGTACCACACTCAGAATTTATTGCTTTGAATTATTTGTGAGTCACTGTACACTATAGG
Source organism: Xiphias gladius (assembly GCF_016859285.1). Classification (NCBI taxonomy): domain Eukaryota; kingdom Metazoa; phylum Chordata; class Actinopteri; order Istiophoriformes; family Xiphiidae; genus Xiphias; species Xiphias gladius. The sequence continues at coordinate 3,546,334 of NC_053403.1, read as the reverse complement.
CAAAATCCACCCTGTCCAGTGCACCTCAATGGCAGGAATTTGATGAATATTTCCAATGCGCCAAGACATATATAAGTTTTAAAATGGAAAGAACATTATATCAGTGAGTGTTTAATGAATTTCTGCGTGTGTGTGAGGACTGAGATGAAACCCACCGATTGTGGTGATATCTTGACTTTAACACTTGTGCCAGCAGCAGGTCAAAATCTTCACTTATATGAAAAATCTCAACATTTACCAGATGGATTGGCACGAAAGTTCGTACAAACATGCATGGTTCCCGGAGTACAGCCTCTATGTGAGGCCGCTGTGTGAGGCTGTACTTAGGCACAGCCTCACACAGCAGCTGGCATGGCTGGAGATCAGGCAAACAAAGCCGGAGGTTTAAGACAAACGGGCAGATATCAGAAAAGCGGTTCATCAGAGTAAGCAGGCAGAACATGAGCAAGGCTGAAACACCGAGGTAACGTAGAGGATTGGGCAGAAAAGTCTGCGACACATACTGTGTCTAAAGACCACTGGGGAGCAGCTGGGCAGGCAGGTGATGGGGTCAGGTGGTGTGCTGCAGCACGAACCTGGCCTCTAGTGGCAGGTGAGGATGGGCAGATCTGGAATGACAGGATTTTAGGTTGCAGAGATTTTGGATGGCTCCCTCTTGATCCCTTGACAGAGAACAATGAGGTCACGGGTGGTGAGGGATGGGCAGGCGGAGCTGAGGTTAAGATTAGTGTGAAATGATGATCAAAAGTATTAGTTGATGCTTGTTTTCAAAATAAATCCCAAAAATGTAAAATGTGTTAATTTACATAATTATTACAGTTTTGGAGAAAACCAGCACCACACAATATTTGTGAAAAATAGAGAATCCAGTCAGTCAAAGTATAATAACTATGTGTCAACAAAGCTCCTCTGACAAGCCCATAAACTATTGTTAAAGAAGAGCCACACTTTGTCTTAATTTTGTGGAAAGCCATAATTTTGTATGAGTAGGAGGTGTTTTTCAAATTGTGGATAATTCAGGCATTGAAGCTTAATCTGCTGTAGCTTTCATTGTAAATTGACCTGGATAAGATCCTCAGCTAAATGCCTCAATATGAAATTTGAAATGTAATTAAACTACTTCAGACGCAAGGGTAGAAACAGCTGCAACCACTTAGCCGATCAGAAGAAGAAGAAGAAGAAAAAAAGACTGTCTTGTCTTGTGTGGACTTGTTCTGTGAGATGTGAGCTTACAAGCTAATGGGAGAATAGCTGCTCATTGAGCAGGACTGTGTGTGTGTGTGTGTAAGTGTGTGTGTGTTGGTGAGTGAGTGAGTGTATCATTTTCAAGCAAGACACACGTGCTATAATACACCTTGGCTAATACCCGTGTCAGATACAGACTTGCCAACTTAATCCTCCAGATTTTCCCAACCAGTGTAAAACTGTGGAATCTGTCAGCAGGTACAGCCTGCCTTGTATGATCATTACCATGCACATCGTCTCTTCCTGTCATAAAAAAAGAAACACAAATTGGGCCCTTTCTGCTGCAGTGGTATATTATTCGAGCACAAGTTGAAACGGGAGCATAGGGGATGCGATACAGTCTTAAATACAGAAAAGATGTTTGAGCCAAAACCACAAGTTTCTTTAAAAGCATGGGGTTGTGAGGCATTGGGGTGTATCTGCTGAACTGAAATGTTCCAGAAAAAGGCAAAAGGGCCAAAACATGTCACTCTGTGGGTCTTTATCCTTAGTCATAATTTTAGGGTAGTACAGCTAAAAAATTGTGGCAATGCAAGGTTTTCTTCCGGACACCAGCATCTGTTCCTGTGATTATGCACACTTGCATGTAATCAGATGTTGTTTACATGGGCTCTTACCGTCCATATTGGCCTAATTAGAGTATAATCACATTATTAATGTGCATGTAAATGTAGCCTGTGGTTGTGTTGGGCAGCTTGCAGGTGAGAATGTGCAGTAAATGTAGGCCAGGTTGTAGCTCATAAACCTCAATTGGATAAACCTTCAGTATGTTTAAAAACAATCAGCCGGTAATTATGTTTTCTCTGAAGTATCCTGCTTACATATAGGCTTCGTGTGACTGGTATATGAAAAACCTCACCCTTTCTTCTCTGAATAGACGCAGTGTTTTTTGTGTGTGAGTGTAAACCAGGACTGAGGATGTGCATTAGTGTTGTCAGCAGTACTTGTGGCACTGTGTGCTATTCAAATGGTAATGCAGAATTCCCATTCCTCACAGGATTAGCCTGCACTCCTGTTTACCTAGCACGACTACTTCCTGTACAAGGAATGGTACTCCTGTTTGCAAGCAAACACACACACACACACACACTCACACACAGAAACGCTTATATGCAGGATCGCACCCTCATCTGCATGTGCACGCAGGGAAAATGGTATTCCTTCCACAGAGGCGGGAACACAAATACACTGACACACAAACATTGAGAGAGCCATTGGAGCGCCTTTGATGCAGCATGGTTGGAGTGTGCCTGTGTCCTCGGGCAGGTTGGCAGGGGGTCCTTATGGAGTTTCTGCCTTCAGAAGTCCAAACATGAGAGAGGAAAGTATCTGTTGGTTCGTTGAATACTGAAGGACATGCTGCCTCTCTGTGTATAGCCCTCTCGCTCTCTTGCTCCCTCTCTCTCTCTCTCTCTCTGTCTCTCTCTCTCTGTCTCTGTCTCTGTCTCTCTCTCTGTCATTCGGTAATGGATGAATCTTAAACTGTGCAGGTACAGGGCAGGTGTTTGGTCAGATTTCAGGGTGGGTTCGCTGCACGATGGACCAGACAGACGCGATTAGATGCCGTGCAATTCGAGGAATCGCATTTAATTTATGGATGATTCTGCCTTTAAGTGATAAGAACAGTGTCACCAAAACCATCCGTGTGTCCTAGCAGATTGCTGACATTTAACACTGGGGCTGACTGGTGCCATTGCTGCCTGACACGTTAAGAACGCACCCACTTTGACTGAATGTTTGTTGCGTGCTGTTGCTTGTTTTGTTGGTTTGCGGTCAGTGTAACTACCAACCTTAAAAATCTGTCATGTGGACCAATCGGTGCTCATACTCAGCTCAGCACCAGGTAGTTTTAGATCTATTTTATGCATATCAAAATGGAGGTACAAGACTGCTGGAAAACAACGTCGATATAAAAGTGATGCCTTGACTCCGAACAACATGTTTATCTAAACAGACAACATTTTCATGTACCAACTGGAACTTTGTCTTTGTCAAAATTTTGACCTGATTCAAATTTCAAAGGGGTCGACTGACGGGACTGAAATGTCTGATCAAGTTAACTTGTGGTTTCAGTCTGTGGGTGGCACTTTTTCACTGATGCTTCACTTCACGTCAAGATCTGCAACTCAACCCAAGCTGAGGAGACTGATAAGCTCCATGTGTTTTGGGCTGGGTTCGGGCACATTTTCACACCATGATGCAGGTTCAAGTCTGTTCCGATTTGAAATATTAATTTCTATTGAGCATGGCATTTTACTGTACGTATTACTGTCAATATTAACATTACAGTATAATAGAAAAGATACACACTGACTGTAGTACATACTGGTGATAATATCGATGTCTTGTCCAGGTCTGCACACAGACCGATATGCAAAAGTTACAACAACTTGTTACAGCTTGTCAGCTAGTGTTAGCATTTACAGATTTGGCTGTGTGTTAGATCCATATTCATGGGTAATGTTAAGAGTAAAATATGTAAAGTGTGAACATTTACCAGTTTGTCAGGCTGTGGAGGTTCTGTTCTTTTTGTGTATTTAGCCTGTAGAATATTTTTGGACTTGCGTTTTGTCATTGTGTTCAAATCTGTTTCAGTGTCTGCCCCTCAATGAATTGATTGCCAGTTGATCCTTGGGTCGAGGGAAAAGCATTGTGCTAGCTGCCGGGCTCAGGCCTGCATGAATCAAACTCTGGCCAAAATTACAGGTTAAAATTAAATGTCACGTTAAAATAAAGTAATTTAGTCTGAAGCTGGCTGGTTGACAGACAGGTAAAATGAAACTCACTCACTGCATCCAGTCTTTCATTTCCTGGATGAATTTCAGCAGTGTGAATGGATGTTTTGAAATTCACAGGCAAAACAGATGACTAAAATTGACTTTTAGAGAGAGCATACAGGAGAAAGAGTTACAGTTTGAATCGGCAAAAGAAAGCCCTGTTCTTATCTATTCAATTTATTCATTTTCTAATTTCTAAAACAGTAATAATTTTCCTAGCTCATGTATTTTCATTTCATCTTTCTTTGCAACAGAATCTGTTTTACCATTTTGTACTTTCTGTGTCAGTTTCTCCCTCTCTTTCGTTTTCTTGAGGAAACGAGATCGATTCTCCAGTCACTGTGCTCGCCTTGTGTATCACAACGTCCAATCGCTCCACAATGGCACTAGGCAAATACACCCACAGTACCCGACACTACTCTACACTACAAGTTAATACACACACATACACACTCCATGCACGCACACAGTTGAAATTATTCATTTTCCCGTCATATGAAATGCAGTTATTGTTCTTTTCTGCTTCCCTCTCCCTATCAGGAGGTATTCACATGGACAAGAGGAGAAGGAAATTAGTTTTCAGAGCAGCTATAACCAGCTCCCAGGGAGGAAATAATAATAATAATAATAATAATAATGTTTTATATTGGGCTCTCTGTACAGCAGGGCCCACAGGTTGGCTAACTAGACTGGCCTCTGGCACTGGGGGCCTCATTTGTGAAACGCTCTTAACACAGGCGAATTGAACCTGACTGTGGTTCAACAGCTACAGTGGCTGATGAACCACAAAAGTCACCTGCCAGTTTTGCTCTTTTACCAGCCAGAGTACATTGATTCGGAGAAATGCAAAAAAAATCGCCTGCCACATTCAATAATTTAACAGCTGGATTTAGTGTCAAGGGTTTATTTATTTAATTATTTATGTTGTGAAAATTGTGTTGATGGAAGAGCTGATAAGGCACCGGTCATAGAGGTTAAACTAAATTTAAATGGACTATGGGCTTCCAGAGATAAGAAAATTGAAATAAAATATTCAACTAAATACATTGAGAAATAATACATTATTTAAACAGTTTAAACATTTAATTTGAACAGAAAATGAAGTTATTTCACTATCATCACTGTCTTTTTAATTATCGAGCCCCTGACACTTTATATTTGTGGTAAATCATTACCTTTTTTTTAACCATTTAACTCGTTTAAGGTTTTGCATCATTCTTCAATTTCATTTTTCTCACTTCTGCAGAGATGGTGTGGCTAAATTATTAGAGACTAGTACCCTCTGTAGAACATATCAGCTCCTTCTGGCGCTGTAATTCAACCCATAGCTTGCAGAGTGAAGCCAGTTTTAATGCAAACTCAACATTTCCTGCAGCCACCTCACAGTAAATACCTGCAGTGTGGTGCACATCAGTTCCCTAGTTCTGTATGCAATGAGCTCATGAAACTGATTCATTTTGTGCCTGTTGTACACCAAATCCAACAGAACTAAAACAAGAATCTGCAAAGAATTCTGAGCAAAGACAAGGAAATGTTGCAGTGGGGAATTTTTTTATGTGAAACAGCGGCAGGAAATGTATACTTACCCACGAGAGAGGGCCAACTTTGCCCGATAAAACCTTTCAAATGTTACACCGAAATGGAGTGTAGCCATTAGCGATGTAATTAATTACACCTGCTCATTTCCTGATACGTCTTGTTAAAAGACTATGAAAAAGGCCTCCAGAATGTTGCCGTTTACTACCAGCAAGTTTGACTCAAATTGCTGACAGTGGTAAGTACCACTAGTAAACTCCAGTGAATGTATCCATATAACGTCCATTTCTTTTTCATAATTTTGGAAAAAAACTTGAGTATATCCACCCCAACAGAACAAACTGGAGTTTACACATGGCTTATATACAGTTATTTATTTTCTCCATTGCTTTTTTCATTGGTCATGTTCAGTGGCTGACGGCCACTTGGTAAATACGACCTGGTCATGTTTTAATTTACCAGGTTTACAACGTGATTAGTGTCATTTTGTAGTTTTCTCCTACAGAAACTAGCGAGCGTCACAGTTTATTTGTTTTTTTGTTCAAAAAAGGGGCAGTACCTAGAAACATTGTTATTGTTGGACCCAAAAGCAGCAGATGTAATGTACAGGATGTAAGGCATCTAGCTGAAGTTAATTTGCAGCTCCAGTCCCTCTTCAGGCTTTTGAATAGTGAATGCAGCATTATGCAGAGGCACCCGGCAATCTGAAGGCCAGGGGTAAAAGGTTCCCAGACAGTAGGTAGAGGCAAATGTTGTGATAGTAGAGAAGTGAACAGAAAAGTCAGAGAGGAGTTTTAGGCACCTACTCCAGCGATTTCTTGTTTTGCTCCTCTTTGGCTTTCAGCTAAATGAACAGTTGCTCTGATATTATACACAGACAGGCAATTTGCAATCACTGTGCCATTCCTGCATTAAGAAGCACGTTTCTCACAAAAGCACTAGGAAGTGTGTTTTGCATTTTTTCCCTCCTCATCCCTTCCTCCTTTATAAATGATTCAGACGATTCAGAAAAAAAAAACCCAGTGAGAATCAGCATAAACGGGATTTTTTAAAGTTGGGGATGCAGCATAATCAAGCATCTTTGACTGCAAAATTATCCGAGTATACTGTGTGTGTGCGTGTGTCTCTTTCATGCGCATACACACACACACACACACACACACACACACACACACCCAGATAAACACAGGCATGGAAAGGCTGACAGCAGCTGATAATTCTAGCTTTAAGGATGCTGTCATCCAGGCTTAGCAGTACAGTGTCAATAAATCATAACCGTACGTGCATTGAAATTACATTTTATATGGATTTAATTCATGTTATATTGATATGATTGTCATGTATGTCAGTTTGTATGCTGCTTTGTGAATGTGTGTCTCCACTTCCGCCACACATACACACACACACACACACATATACATTGTGTTTGTATGTAAATGTCAAGCATTCATTGGAAATTAACTGTCGGTGACAAGGCATGCAACGCTCTGTCATGCTTCACAGCACAAGCCTGTGTGTGTGTGTGTGTGTGTGTGTGTGTGTGTGTGTGAGAGAGAGAGAGAGAGAGAGATTATTTTCCAATAGATTTAAGTAACCAGTTCATTGTCATTTCTCCCAAGTGACCAGATTTTTTTTTTTTTTTTTTTTTTTTGACCGACTTGTAGACCAGAAACCTGGTTTCTTTAATCGGGTTGTGGGATTAAGAGAAAACCAGGTCAACACAGCCGCTGAAGACACCTGATTTCAGGGTAATGAAGACATGTAAAAACGTTTCTGACAGGGTTTTAACAGAGCTCAGGTGCATGATAAAGACTTCAGATAGGGAAAATATCATCATGACAGCACTGCAGAGGGACAAAAGGATGATCATTAGTTGTAGTCATGCTTCCTTGTGTCCATAATTATTGAATCCAAATCTTAAACATAGACCAAAACATAAAGTTAAACTAAAATACATAAATAAAAAATAAACAGTCATTTACAGCTGAGGGGTAAACAGCTTGTAACAATCCGATATCCAAACAGTAAGGAGTGTCGCTTCAGAGCAATGCACCGAGAGAAGTTGTGTTCAAATGACTGTCGACTGTCGAAACGATAGCCTTGGTTGTTTGTTCAAGTGTCAAACCTGTGATGACATTTTCCGGACAAGCAACCTATTGTGGCCGTGTGAATAATGATTGTTCACTCTAGTTACAGCGGCGGAAGTAGAGTGCCTTTGTTTTTTATGCTGCAACCTCTTAAGGAGGAGGCCAGTGGACGCTGAAAGTGTTTGACCCCGACAGTGGAGGCCACAGTTTACGTCAGTGCTAGCTTCTTTTAACCACCAAGCTGACCTTTTGTCGAACCATAATCAAGTATTTTTAGTTACCTAAACTCAACCAAACCTTAACTGTGGATGTGGCAGATCAAAAAATGCTCATCATCATGGCATGGAGTAGAAGAATTTGTTGACTTAGTTACCGGGAGTTTAATTTCATTCATCTTGAAAAGTCTTAAAAAGCATTGAATTGAGTTCCCTCAAAATAGGCCTTCGGAGGTATTAAAATTTCTTAGATTTCACTTACAAAGGTGCTGAATTTTTTTTTCTAGCCTGCTTGAGACAGTAATTTTAGTTATGACTTTGTGCTGTTTGGAGTCAGTTGATAAGAAGCTCATCAACACATAATGGACAAGTATTGATTTTAGCAAAAACGTCAATTAACACATTCATTTTGCGTCTAACTGTGGTTGTTGTAACTCTCACTTCATACAGAGGCCCTGGCTCAGGGGCCCCTTGACCCCTTGGGCCCCTTGACCCCTTGGTCACCTGAGCCTGTGCCCAGATGGCGAGTTCAATAATCCATACGTGGGTTCAGGTATAGGAATTATTGTTAGATACTGCTGGGAAATACTGACAAGAATATGATATGAATATCAATAAATGAATGCACTTAAATAAATAATTTTAGGCCTAATTGTTTATTTTCTGACCTTCTTTGACCAATATGACCATGAAAAGGTACTGAATAATTTGCAGCATTAAAAAGTCTTCTGTTTAATTTGGTGAACACTGCAGAAACCCTGATATACCTTGCTCACAAATTCAGAACGGCATTTAGTCTGTTTCTTTGTGATGTCCTGAGTAGGACTATGTATATGTCCTTCCACAATCTGATGCAAAAATGCTACAGATAAATTTTTAGCAATTTGTTTGATAAAGTGATTTCAAGATAATGTGATGATTCAGTTTGATTCAGTGTTACTAAGGTCAATCATTTCCTCCAACTTTAATTAAAAATTTGAATTGGAAATACCCAAGAAAATGATGTTTTCAGCCACGTGAACAGTGATAAACAGGCAGTTTACACTGAATATCTTTTTTTGACCAGTCTGCAAGGAGGATGAATTTAAAGTCAGCCCTCTGAAATTGTTCATTTTCAAAAAAGCTTGATGGTCGCAGGTACCTGTGATTAAAACAACACATATTGACCAGGAGGTTTTAGTACCTGTTGGGAGTAGTGTTTGCTATAATGCTATGTATAATGCTAGCTTGCTATGTATTGATTGCACCTCTCGGTAACTTATTATTATTTTTAGAGGCCATGGTTTAAAGAAAAATACTACACTTAAAATATGCCTGTCTTTGTTTAAAATTTTGGAGTTTGGAGGGGAGATATCTGATTATTGGCCAGTTCCATGTTAACGTCCTCTCTGATATCTTCCCTTAAACCTGATCTCTGCTAGTAACCTGGTAACTTTTTGAAAATTTCAGCAGAGAAAAGGATAGTGTGCGCGTGGAAGGTAAAAGGGAGCGAGTGTCTGAATACGGCTGTCACTGTCTACCGCCATTTTTGTGAGTGTGTACGTGTGTGCGTGTGTTGGTGCGAAAATTGTAATTCTCACCTTGATGCATGTAGGATTGAGCCATCAATCTAGTTTATATAGAGCGGAGGGTAAAATGGGGATAAAGAGAGTGGGTGAGAAAGATAACAGAAAGGGAGAGAGGGTGTGAACCAAAGAGGAAATTTGAAAACCAAGAGACTAGCGAGAAAAGGCACTAAGGAAAGAAAACAGAGGCAGCAGCAGTGACAGAAAAGGAGGACAGAAAAGTAGAGAGAAAAAGAATTTGAGATTGAGGGAGAATAGAGAAGAGGATGAATAATAGGAGGGGCGGCAAAAAAGGAGAACGTGATGCAAGATGAGAACCGAAATGAGAAAGACATAAATGGATAAAAGACAAGGAAAAAGAGGGAAAAACAGACGAGAGGGTGGGGCGGGACTCAACGCACACAAACGCACATTCACAACAAGAACAACAACAGTGAGACGACAGGGAGCAAATGAACTGGTTTAAAGCAGACAGAATACAAGCTGTTTTCGCTGTCGCCAGTCATTTGTGCTCAATGTGTCATTTCTCTGCTCAGTGCCAGTTAAAGCCAGCTTCTCCTGCCACTGCCTCTGTTGTAGCACAAGCTTGCACTAATACTGCTACAGAAATGTATGGTGAGTTGCAGTACAGAGATGAAACGTACAAGAACCCACTTAGCAGAGGACAAACCTTCACGATTATCCAACTTAAACCTGCAATTACTGATTTTTCTATTTTTATTTTTTGGCCACCTGGGGGCAGCAGCAATAAGATATGAACACAGCATTGACATATAATGACCTTTTAAGTTCATGTGGTGAGGTTGTTAGTAAATAGTTGCTTATTTACACATCCAGCAGTTATGGAGCAACATTAGCTTTCATTTGGAGTCCTGTTTGTGGCCACCTAGCAAACGTAAACACAGTCTGTACCGTCACTGTCTTTTAGCTCTGTTTTTGGTCTCAACCAACTCCTGATGGAAATATCTGGTTCTTTAGCTGCTAAATGCTCCACTTATTTTCACCAGGGAGTCTATAACTGTGTCTGTCTGCTTTCACGTGACCACTTTGTTTTTCACATTATCATATGATACAGTGTTCTTAAAGTTTCAGTCTTTAGGTGTGTGTTATCAATTGTTTAACCCCCTTTGATCTGCAGTGCTGGTAAGATAGTGATGTGGACGTCCTGGATGTACTGGATCTTCCTGCCATGCACATACGCTGCATAGATTCATTTGTACCCTGTCGATATGCTTCAAAACATAAATGACAGAAACTAAACAGTTTTGATGTCAGGCAGACATGTCTTGATGCGTTGACTTTGAAACTTTCTGATTTTTTTCTAAATATTTGTGGCCATGTTTCCTACTGAGAACATTTTACTTTCAAACTTGAGAAACTGTAATATATTTTTTATTTTCTGGGTACGAAGTCCAGTAGGGAAAGGACATGAGGTTGTAAAAAAAATCGCCCGGTTCAGCCATTGAAATGTTTGATAAAATTCCTCATCACTTGGAACAACTATGGCCACACTGCCACAATAATAATAATAATAAGTGTTTTGCTCTCCGTACTAAAACTCATAACGTATTGGCACTGTATTGAAAAATTTCAACGCCTCATTCGAACATCTTCCTACATATGTGAGACCAAGTCTTTTCCATTCATAGGTATAATAATTATAACCCTATCAGTCCCAGTGGAATGCTGGCGTCCCGCCCACTGTTTTTTGCGAGGCCTGCTAACTAACCGATTGGTCTGTCTCAATGTCAATCAACATATCGATACCCCGGGGGTCCTTATGAGCAAAATGAGCCTTCGTGCTTGCTTGTGACTCCTCCTTGTATGTTACTGTGGCAACTGACATGTGAGCATCACGGTTTGGTCGTGTCCGATTCTTCTTAATGGTGGAAAAGGCTGTAAATAGTTTGCTCAACAGTTGACTCTGTTATTTATGCTGTGACACTTTTGTAAATAATTAACATTCTAGTAACTGATCCTGGTCCCTCATGAAGTCATGTTAGTGACATGGTTTGGTCTGAGCAAAACCTGAGTAAAATTTACTTTGACTAAATCTTTGTTGTTTTACCTTATAAGTTTTCGCCTGTTTTATTTATTGGCCATGAGACTGTTGTAAACCCTCGGTTCCTGTCAGTTTCACCAAAAATCTAACAGATGTCAATGATTAGCTGGATTGCTGTAATGAATATGAAGTATAAATATATATAATCCATCTTAATCTTGAATCCAACTATTCACATCACTTTTTTTCTTCATTTTTAAATAGTCCTTGTTCAATAAAAAAATAAATTAAAAAAATATGAAATGCATCCATATTTGATATTAATGTGAGACTTTGAGAGGCTGATAAATATAAGTAGTACAAAAAAAGGTTTTTGGCCTTGGACTGAAATAATAATTTAGCTCTGCAATCCTGCCTATCTTTCAACGGCTTACTGTTTTTGTTTTTATTTCTCTGGTATTTTACCCAGTCAGAAGTTGAGAATGTTTTTGTTTTAAAATCTCATGTCAGTCTTCAGAGAGTCAATTCGCAAGTACGTCGAGTCTCAAATGTTCATGTCATTCATCAACCTGGACGGAAGAATAGCTTCAAGACAAAATGAATAATGCACTGCACTATTACGATATAGATTAAGTCTGCAGTTTTATTTGTACGCGTCAAAATTTCAAATCTACTATCTCAGTCCGGTTATTTTTAATTTGTCTGGATCAGCTCTCAGTGGAGCCAAGCCGAAGACAAGTCTAATATCTTGGTCTTTTGTGACTTAAATCTGACTCAAGTCAAAGTGTCCTGTTTACAACTCTGCCTTTGTAATCTCAGACCTGAAGCCGGTTCAACTGTTGTGCTTTTTGAAACTCATGTAGGTTTGAAACTGTCATCTGTGATGCCCCCAGAAAGCAGAATCTGTCACCTCTCTGCTCTTTATATCGCTGTCGTTGTAGTCGTCATCGTCGCCATTGCGCTTCCTTGCCGTCAGTGTTGTCACTGCTGTTGTTGTTGTCGGGGCTAATAGCAGATATATCCTCTCCATTAGCAGTTAATCTCCTTACCAAGAGAGTGAAGAAAGCAATATTACCAGGAGGATTTAAACGAGCGCTCCTCTATCATCTTCTTCCTCCTGCACCTCCTCCTCTTCCTCTTCCTCCTCCTGCTCAACTCCCCTCTGAAAAGTCAAATCTTTCTTCCCTCCTCTGCAACAAAGGTGCACACATACGTGTGCACACACACACACCTTGTAGTGTATTCCCCGACTGGCCCTGCTGTTGGTGGCCAATAAGGGATTAGATTGAAAGCTCTAAACTCTGCACACTCCTTCTACTTCTTCTGTTGTTTGATAACCATCAATTGTGTTGATGTGTGTGTTTGTGTGTCGCTAAACATCATTTATTCATTTCAGTTAGTTACCTGGGTTGAAATACAAAAAAATATATTTTCTGTGAAAGAGGCTCCACGTTAAGGAGAAGTGAAGGAGAGGGTGGGTGTGTGTTTGAGTGTGTGTGTGTGTGTGTGGGGGGGGGGGTGAGAGCAAGAGAGAGGAGGAGACAGAGAAACAGGAAAAGAACGAGCACATTTTATATTTCGTAGCTTCTCTTAACTTTGTTTTTATTCATGGCTTTTGCAGAGGTTGAATTATTGCTCTGTATCCAGACTGCTTGCTCTGCAGTGTTTGCTAAGCACCCCAACTACCACAACACACACTCATAGCACACAGGCACGCACACACACACACACACACACACACACACACACACACACACACACACACAGTCCTGGGCATTAAAATTCACCAGTGAACTGAAGGTAGGTTTTGTGGGAGAAGGTGAGGAATTTTGAACAGTTGCGATTGGATAAACAGTTTCCCAGTCTGTTGTCCACTGGGATATATGTATGGATTAGAGAGAGAGAGGGAGAGAGAGAGAGCAGTAATATCTATGGCAGCAACAGCACCTGAATTGTTGATGTGGTGTTATTTTGCTGAAGAGAAGGGTAACATCCTGGTTTTCAGGAGTGTGTGACGGGAATTTGCATTAGCAAATGTAACCTTGCTAGAGAGACAGAAATACTGACAGTTTCAAAATATTGATTACATTCATTGGCAGCAATCAGTAGCAATGCAGGCATTTCTCTATGATGTTCATATAGAACAGGGAAGGGGGAAGTATGGAGGACAGGGTGATGGATGGGTTTATAAATGTTTTTATTCAGTTCTCAGTTCTTACATTGGATTCATGCCCATTCGCCTCCTACTGTCTGTGCAGACAATCTGGTTTCAAAGCACCAAAAACTGCAAGTGAAAGCATGAAACTGTCACCTATTTTTGCCTGAATTTCAAAAACGACACACTATTTTGTCTTAAGGACAGTTGTGATTGGCTAATTGCATCACTGCACCACAACATATAAGGAAAGAAAAATGCAACACAATTCAATTTTCCAGCTGCAAAACTGCAGAAGCATTTTTTGCAGCGAGTATGTCGTCCATACAGCAGGATCACGGAACATTATAAAACATTAGCGTTTGGCAGAATGGTCGGATTGACCTGCTAAGGGACTACCGGGCAAAATTGAGCCGCGGACCGTGAACATTAGCAGATTTTGGTGGTGGTAATTGGTAATTTGGTAACACAAAACGCTGATAAATCCAGAGATATAAATATGGAAATGTAGTCTATATAACAAATATTTAATTGCTGATGATCATAGTCTTTTGTAGTTTGTGTCTACTGGCAGCTTGTCAGTTCTCGTTTCAGTGTTGTAGATAACAGTATTTTTGTAGTAACTGCTGACTGACAGTCTATCAGTAGTTTATGATAATGTGTCAGTTGTGTCTATGATAGTATTTCTGTGTGAATTTTCTTGCGTCGGTTTTCAAGCTGAGCCATCTTAAATATGTGTGTGAAGGTTAAAATGTGCATCTGTAGAAGGTAACGTTTAAATTACATCCCATCTGTCACCTCATACATATTCATGCAGAAACACACGCGCTCGTGCAGACGTGCGCGCGTACACGCACACGCACACACTCACGGACACATGGGATCAGCCTTGGTTGTTTTTCTCTACAGGTTTGAGCTTAGTTGAAGAGAGACGGAAAGCCTTACAGAGTTGCAAATAAAAGTACTTTAAATTCAAGGAGAATTTGAGATGTAAACACCTACAAACATATTCTCTCTCTCTCTCTGTTTATCTCCTCCTCTCTCTACCACTCTCCCTCTTTCTCTGTATGCTCTATGGTGAATGCTTTTATCCTCGGCTCTTTGCTGTACCATGAATATGCGATGTGATCCTCTCTTGATCCATGTGGGGAAACTCTGCCCCATCTCCGCTCTGCCGCCTCCACAGGGAGGCCAGGGGTCAGACGTCGGGCTCAGCTACAGAGCAGCCACAACCTGGAGCTGGTACGGATTCGGTGCCTTGCTTAACGGCACTTCAGCTGGACTGTGGGTCATAGTTGAAAAGGAGGCAAGTTTTGATTTGTTGTTTACTTTTCAAGGACATATTTTTTTTTTCTTTTTAATAAAGGTTTGAATGAAGATAAGTGTGTGTGTGTGTGTGTGTGCGCGCGGATGTGCGTGTTTAGGGAAACAAATCTTCAGGATATATTTTTATGAATTTCTGCTTCCCCAAATTTGACAAAAATACTACATACAGTACATGACTGGGGTCCACTAGATGTCTGTGTGTGTATATATGTGTACAATCCTGTGATCACACTTAATGCGTAATCAATATAGTCAATGTAGAAACCATTTCTGTGCTTTTAAGGGGAAGAAAAGTGTTGTAGCTTTTTTTTCTGCTGTCCTAAATTTAGATATAGAGATAGAAGACACACATACACGGCAACAGCTGCCAGACTGATTCCACTCCTGTCCCTGTGCTCCTGTGATTCATTGCACCACTGGTAGATTTCAGGTTCACTGGAGAGTTTTTGAGTCCGTGTTATGAGATATGGGTGTGGGTGTGTGTGTGTGTGTGTGTGTGTGTGTGTGTGTGTGTGTGTGTGTGTGTGTGTGTGTGGGTTTTTTTTTTTTTGTTTTTTTCTCAACCATTTACAGGGACCTCGGGCACAAAACTCCTTCAGCACATTTGTGTTTTGTTTTGGTTCACAAGTCATCTCAAGAGCTGTGAAGATTAGGCAAATCAGACGGCATCGGCATGATTTGGAATTTTTTGCTCCGATGAGATGACAATAAAGAGACATCATGTGAGTTTTTTTTTTTCCTGTTTTTTTCGACTGTGATTGAGTTGGTACTGGTTAGGAGACATGCAGAGATGAAAATATTAAAAGAAGTAGTGCTCCACCCAATGATTGTTTGAAAAATAACTCAAAATAACTCATGATAAATCAATCATCAAAATAGTTTTCAAAACAATTTTCTATTCATCGACTAAAGGATTAATGTAATAATCATTTCATCTCTACGATGGCAATTTGAAAAAAGGAAGTGTGCGGTGTATTGTTTTTAAGTGCAGTTATCTTAGACCAAATTACACCAATAACATGATGGCTTGGTTTGAGATTGACGACAAAGGTTCATCATATTCTTACTTTCTACTATTTTGCGACTGTATGATGTTTGAAAGGAAATTTGTAGGAGATGCTTTCTTTATCATAATTGTTTTTAAACCAATCAGGAAGTCAGTGACATATTGTTGTTTAAATGTAATGTTAAATTTCTGCTCCTCTGGCCCAATATTGCTTCATCACAATAACCAAATCCTGTGGTTGATCAGTCAGAAACTTTCACTACTCCAGGCTTCACCCTCATAGATCGTTGGCCATTGGTTAGTCTTACCATAGGATTTGAGATTCTTTGGGAGTAGGAGCCCAAAAAACCAAAACCAGAACTCAGTTCCTGTGGTCAAAATGCAGATAAAGTTCCTGAGTTTCTAAATAGGCTCCAGGGAAAACATCCTGCATTTTAACAGGGCTAATCATGTAGCGGTATGCAAGCGTATCTGTGTGTTTAGGTGGCTGTGTATGTGTATGTATTTGTGTGTGTACGTGTGTGTGTGTGTGTGTGTGTGTGTGTGTTAGGGTCATAGACAGAGATGTATGAGCTGGAACAGAAAACAATGTAGAAACCAAACAAGCACCGCTGCTGCAGGGAGAGATCTATACACACCCTTAATTGATGACTGAGCAATGTTTGTGTGTGTGTGTGTGTGTGTGTTTGCCTTGTAGTGTGTGTGTGTGTGTGTGTGTGTGTGTGTGTATAGTATTGACGTAGCTGTGCTCTCTCCAGACCTGAGCTCAATAAGCCCTGACTTCAAACAAACAGCAACCACTTCACACTGGAGGAGAGGAGAGGAGAGGAGAGGAGAGGAGGAAGGAAAGACTAGGATGTTAAAATAAATAAAGGGAAAGGACAGGAGAGAGGAGGCAGGCAGTGTAGAATAACTGAGGAGAAGAAGTGATGGTGGGGAGACAGCAGAAATAGACAGGAATTGAGAAAGATGAGATGAGGGGAGAAAGAATGGCAGGAAATGAGAAGATGGATGGCGTTAAGAGGGGAAGATGGAGGAAAGTGGAGAAAAAATGAGGAAAGATGAGGAAAAGAGGAGAGTAGAAGGATAAGGAATGGGAAAAATAATTTACTCCATGCAGCTGATGTGACCACGGCCTAGTTTTTTAATCTCACATGAGCAACGATGTGTTCAAGCACAGAACAAAGATTTATTTTACTGTGTTCAGTCTCTCATACCAACAAGAAACTACAGAGGAAACCACTCTGACCAAAACTCTGTTCGTTTTACATCATTTTGAGTGAGTCTGACCGCTCACGTACACACAATTTAGCCGTCTGGTTAGACTCTGTAGGTGCTGGGTGTGGACTGGTGTCAGTTAAAGGTTCCCGGTGGATTTTTTTTGACCATTGGCAGTGCTACGGAGCAATGATTTTTTAATCAGTGGCTCTGTCTCATGCACCTGCACACTAGTGAGGGCCGGAGCTTGCCTTTCCGCCTGCGCATAAGCAAACAGTGACAGATGTCATTCAGAGACGCTTGCAACGCTGTTGTCTTGTATACTTGTACAGATTTGGGATGTAATGTTTTTACCTGTTTCAAAACTGCCTCCCGACAAGTGTCGCTCAAGTATCGCGGCTTCTTCGTCACGCAGGGCCACACAATGCGTTGCATTGAGTTTTGGGAAATTTGTGCATTACCTCGGCTGTGATCTCATACAGCCTACAGTTAGCCCATAACACCCTTCTCTACGTTTGAATCTGTGCAGAAATATATAACTTCTACTTGAATTCCTGCAGATGTCAGTGACGGTAATGTAATAATCGATGTAGTGTAGCATTACGCTAGCAAAGTCGGGGTAGAATTGGACTGCCAGCTGATGAAAACATGGATGCTCCTGGGCCAGAGGAGCAGATTCAAGATACTCAAAAAAATCAGCTTTTATGAACAAACTCGGCACATTTTTTTTTTGTTTGCCTGAAGAACATACACGGTGCGTCGTGATTGGCCCATCTACCAGGCGGTTTTAGCGTTGGAGTTCTTATAACATTATTTAGTGCTTTAATTAATAATAAAAAAATGTTCACTAGACATTATGGTCCTTGTAAAAACAGCAAAAAAATCAAAAGAAAACATGAATATGGTTTATATTTTTAAAAACCATGATGTGACATAAAGGATAAATTTGGGAAGGTCTGTAAGGTCTTTTTGCTTTTAGACATGTCTACCCCTTGAACTCACTGTCTGTCTCTTACTTGAATATGCATACATTTTCACAAATTGATTCTTTACCAAAAGAGATCAAGGTTTAAGTATGTCATTGTCTCAACCCAGCAAAATACAAAAACCAGAAGTTCAAACGAACTTCGAATTTTATCCATAATAGAAATGCACAGTGCAGTTTCTGTTCCACACTGATTAAAGCAGAATGTGGAGCATTGATCAATCGTTTCCTCCGACTGTGTCTCCAGTGCTTTGGTTCCTCTTCAGTGAGCGGGACTATAAAGGGCGACGCCACCCCGAGCTGCTCTGATGTTGATCTGAAAATTTTAAGTCACGATTTGACAAAATAGTTTTCAGTTTCATGGGATAACAAGATAGTTAGTTGTGACCTGAAGATAACGAAACTTTGATACTTGGTTGTGGCTCAAAAACTAATTGGCAAGCTTGAGATAACAGGATTAGTAAAAAGTTTATGGAAATTAGGTCTGTCTGTGAGTCATTTAGAGAATCCTGCAGATATATCTTCTTTTTAAACATGGATGTTTTTTGCAGCGTCTGACCTGTCTGGGCTTCAACTAATCTCACCTTTTTCTGTTCGTTCTTTTTTTTTATTTCTTTACCTTGTCTGCTTTTGTTAGATGTTTTTTTTTCATTTCGCTATCAGTCTGTACTGCATAAGGCTTAATCTGCAACAGAAAAATAATCTCTGTAGTTGTCTTAATGATTTCTTTTTGTCTCTGACACACGACCATGCTCCGAACAAATATTCAGCATCTCCAGCATGTCTTTCCGTTCCACCTTTACTTGTGTATTTTATTTTATTTGACAATTATTTAGCAATGTGGTAATCTTGATATTTAAAAGTCTTTTTTTAGATTGTTACTTACAGAACCAATCTTCACTGATAGAAGAAGAGTAACAAAAGTAAGAAAAAGGAAACAAAAACTAAAAGCCATGGCACCACCGACGAAACACAAGGAGAGAAAAACCTGAGTGAGACAAATTTTAAATTGGAGGTGATGGATTATATTTCTCAACTCTCCAGGCTTAATTTACTTTTGAAAAAGTGGAGTGATAATTCAAAAGAAATATAAAACAATGGAGATATCACACTTGTTCTGCCGCTTTGCTACAGTTGTTACAGAGGGGATACATCACAAAATAATAACAGGGCTGACGTGTGTGTTTGTGTGTTTGTGTGTTTATGTGTGCAAGAGGGTGGTCATTGTTCATATGGCACACAAGCACAGAGACCGATAGAGGATGCACAAACTAACACACACACCCTGCACATGATTTATACCTTGAATAAAATGGGTAATTCATCATTTTACCGGGGCACATATTAAGGTGAGGAGACAGTGAGAGAGAGAGAGAGAGAGAGCTTAGTGGTATGTGGTTTATCAGAAGAAACACTACTAGCAAATTGAAAAATTGATTCGTAATTTCTGTTCTTATAAACCTACACACTGCTCTCATACTCTCGTCTTTCATTTTCTTCGTCGCACACAGACACACACACAAATCTAATTGTGACCACAGGCCGCTATCCAAAAAGTAAAGGTGGGAACAGGTCATTGCACTGCACCAAATGTGGCAACATTTGCACTCTAGTCTGAATTAACTCACATATTTGAGATGACTCAGCAGGTCGTGTGGGTTGTTCATTAATCGCAGGGTTGGCGATTCGATCCCTGGCCCCACCTGTCCTCATGGACAGTTCCTCTTGATGGCTAGGCCTGTGTCCTGAAAGGAAGCTTTCTGCCATTGGTGTGTTAATGGGTGAGTAAGAGAACCAAGTGCTTTGGATGAAAGTGGGAAGAATGTCCTCCCAGTGACAGCAAGGACACATGCTTGATTTGACACCGCACCAAATTTAGATGGGTACTCACGAGTATAGCCAAACCTCTCTCTCTCTCTCTCTCGCTCTCTCTCTCTCTCCCATTCACACAATTGCACGTCTTCAAAGAGCAGCGTTCTCATTAGCAGCGGTCCCGTGTTCAGAGGCTGATGTCTCTCTTCTTAGGGCTCTTAGCTTCCTTGTGCGCGTCACTCCGATGACCAGGTGACACACTGAAGATATTAACACAAAGAACTGTTGATAATGACATTGACGCTGATAGTAAAACTGATACTGATTATTAATACAGGCACTGACACTGAAACTGATTTACATACCAGCACTATAATGATAGTGTCACTACTGATAAATGCAATGACCATCATAGTAGCTATTGCTACCATGACTCTTACAACTAGTACTATTACCACCATTGCCCCTTTTTGTGCGTATCACTTCACTACTAGAGTATTACCACAGTTTGATATACTATTGACCCGCATTTACGGTTGATGTAAGAGGTTAATGGGGGTCCTGCAGTAGATACTGTAACTACGGCAGAAGTTTTGATTTATAGTTCAGTGTGACATTTCTCCTGTTGATATCACCACTGCTGTGATGAGGACATATTGTGCTTTTTTTTTTTTGATATTCCCCAAAGTGACCGTGTTTACACTTTTTCACTCACTTTGTGACTCGAGCAATGGTGGGAATGTCCACCTTGTTTTGTTTTTATTTTTATTTTAACTGAATAGAAGTCTATTCTGTCTGGTCACTGCATTTATGTTGTTTCATGCATTCTGATAGAGACTGAGTTGGTTTGCAGTGGAGATCACTTTGCTAGACGTTTGAGGTAACTGAGCCTTCTCTCAGCGTGCCTCATGTTGTCGTTCAACGATACAGGCGTCAGAAAAGTGAGGGAGAAAAATCGGCCCGAGCTGATTAAGCAGTTTCTGCTGTCTTCATATTGTATCTTCGTAGCTGCTGTGGCCTTGATGGGTCTAGACAGAATTAAAGATAAAATATTTTCCTCATCACTTTTGTGCAAATGGTTTTTTTTTTGTTTTTTTTTCCATTAGCTATGCCTACCTAGCAACATACTGTACATGCCTGATGTCTGCAGACTATGCCTGTGTTTGAGTTTAGAGAGGAGTCTTGAAGAAAACTGATAAATGATGAACCATTATCTTACATCATTTCTAACGCTGCTATGACTGATAGTCTTCAAGAAATAGATAAACTCTAATTAAATTCCAACGTCCCATCACGTCAGTAATACTATGAAATGATTATCCTGGACACGTGCAGGGGGGTGTTTTTTCTGTGCATCATGACTCTGGGCTGCTTTTGATTGACATTACTTTGCGTGTGTTTATGCGTAACTTGTGTGTGGATTTGATGTCAAATAGATGAGTGATTTGCAAATGCCCAGGCCGGTGAGCCGATATTGGTTCGTGTGGTGTCGGCTACCGGTCCGAAAAAAGATGTCATCGGACGAGAACGGACACGTATTTGGCAGATTAGTTGTTAGGAAACATGCTCAAATTTCTCAGTAAGTGGTGAGTTATATTTTTGTATGTCTTTCTCTTTACAGTACTTAAAAAAAAAAAAAAAAAAAAAAAAAGGCAGTGAGAGCCACAGTGTGATTTGAACAATGCTCAAGTTGAAACATTTTCAAATTACATGGACGTGTCTTTGCCCACATTTTCGTCATGTCCATTTGCGTCTTTCCACTGAATTCTAAACTTTGCTTCATGCTTGGTAACATTTGATCAATAATTAGTGAAGTAAGTTGAATGAACCACATATTTTGAGTTTAACTTTGCATGACTGTTGGTTGGCTAGTAGGCACTGAAGAATCACAGAACATTCACCTCACAGGTGAATATTACCCTTTACTTGAAGTACTACTACTAATACCACGAGTACACTGAGCTAGGTAGTAATAAGAGCAGCTAGGTCTCCTTGAAGGAGAGGGTTCACTTCACTGCCTGGACCTTTCAAACTTGTCATAGGGATTCAAACCAACAACCCTCCTGTTAGGAAACCTTCAGCATTTAATGCACAGATTACCTTCTTTTCTGTGTCCTGTCCTTCATACCCCCATCCCTCCACCTTTCTCTCTCTCTCTCTTTTTACCTCTGCTGTCTTTTTCCAATGTGAGCTGTCAAAAAGTATGCGCGTGTGTGTGTGTGTGTGTGTGTGTGTGTGTGTGTGTGTGTGTGTGTGTGTGTGTGTCAATGTGTGTTTTGTAAATAGGATAGAATCCAGAGGACCTTGAACGCAGCCTCTCCTGAGCTCCTAGCGAGACGAGACGCAAACAAATCCTACAGAGAGGTGAGAAGGCTGCAGGTGTGTGTGTGTGTGTGTGTGTGTGTGTGTGTGTGTGTGTGTGTGTGTGTGTGTGTGTGTGTGTGTGTGTGTGTGTGTGTGTGTGTGTGTGTGTGTGTGTGTGTGAGACAGACAAGCTCAGTCACACCCCGTCCTCGTTGTCTCATTTGTTCTCTCATCTTGTCTCCTCACTCCACTCCTTTCCTCTCCACTTCTTTTTCTCCTCTCCTGTCCTGACTTTTCCTTCCCTCTCCTTTTCCTCTCCTCCTCTTGCTTTTGCTCTGCTTCTTTCTCTCCTCTTTATTCCCTTCCTTCTTTCTCATTATTTTATCACCGCTTCTGCTTCTCTTCTCCTTTCTGTTTACCTTCACTCTTTCACTACCTTCACTCTATCTTTACTCCTTAAAAAATGTTATCTCCTCTCCTCTTTCATCCTTCCTTTTTCCTTCCTCACCCCCCTTTCTCCTCCTCCTCAAATCATTCCTTTCCTCTCCATTTCCATCTCTCCCATTTTCCTTATGTCCCGTCTCTCTCTTCCTTTCTTCCCTATCTCTTTTCTTTCTGCTTTTTTCTCATCTTTTCCTCATGGCATCTTCCCTTTAATTTTTTTCTCCTACTTTTTGCTCACTTCTTCACCATTTTCTCACTTATTTCCCTCTTCTCTTCTACTTTTCTTTTCTTGCTTTCCCACCCCCCTCATCCCCATTTCTTAAGTTCCTTTAAGTTTGTATCTTCTTACTTTTTACTTAATATTTTCATCTTTCCTTGCTGT
Source organism: Xiphias gladius (assembly GCF_016859285.1). Taxonomy (NCBI): domain Eukaryota; kingdom Metazoa; phylum Chordata; class Actinopteri; order Istiophoriformes; family Xiphiidae; genus Xiphias; species Xiphias gladius. The sequence goes on along the minus strand of NC_053403.1, from coordinate 3,523,275 downwards.
CCTCACATTCTTCTTTTGCATTCCTCTTTTGTGTTTCTTTCCTCTCTTGATTTCTTTAATTCACCTTTACTTTCTGCCCCTCATCTTCCTTCTCCTCTTCCTCCATCTCTACCTGTAACCCCTGCAGCTTTCCAGGTTAACTACAACCATCTGCCTCAATGTTGAGTGACAGAGAGACATACTTAAACAAAGAGAGAAACTGAGAGAGGGAAGGATGTGGGACATCTTTTTTCACATTCCTCTCAGTCGCTGTCTTTTCTTCCCCCCTCTTGGTTTTCCTTGCTCTTCCTTCTGCAATATTTGTCCTTTCCTTCTGTCTTTGTCTTTATCATTTTCTCTTCTCTCATCCCTGTCTTTCTTACATTTTCTCTCACTTCTTTCCACTCCCTCCCTCCTTTCCTCTGTTTCCTCCCTCCCCTTTTCCTCTCCTCCTCTTGCTTTTGCTCTGCTTCTTTCTCTCCTCTTTATTCCCTTCCTTCTTTCTCATTATTTTATCACCGCTTCTGCTTCTCTTCTCCTTTCTGTTTACCTTCACTCTTTCACTACCTTCACTCTATCTTTACTCCTTAAAAAATGTTATCTCCTCTCCTCTTTCATCCTTCCTTTTTCCTTCCTCACCCCCCTTTCTCCTCCTCCTCAAATCATTCCTTTCCTCTCCATTTCCATCTCTCCCATTTTCCTTATGTCCCGTCTCTCTCTTCCTTTCTTCCCTATCTCTTTTCTTTCTGCTTTTTTCTCATCTTTTCCTCATGGCATCTTCCCTTTAATTTTTTTCTCCTACTTTTTGCTCACTTCTTCACCATTTTCTCACTTATTTCCCTCTTCTCTTCTACTTTTCTTTTCTTGCTTTCCCACCCCCCTCATCCCCATTTCTTAAGTTCCTTTAAGTTTGTATCTTCTTACTTTTTACTTAATATTTTCATCTTTCCTTGCTGTCCTCTCATTCTTCTTTTGCATTCCTCTTTTGTGTTTCTTTCCTCTCTTGATTTCTTTAATTCACCTTTACTTTCTGCCCCTCATCTTCCTTCTCCTCTTCCTCCATCTCTACCTGTAACCCCTGCAGCTTTCCAGGTTAACTACAACCATCTGTCTCAATGTTGAGTGACAGAGAGACATACTTAAACAAAGAGAGAAACTGAGAGAGGGAAGGATGTGGGACATCTTTTTTCACATTCCTCTCAGTCGCTGTCTTTTCTTCCCCCCTCTTGGTTTTCCTTGCTCTTCCTTCTGCAATATTTGTCCTTTCCTTCTGTCTTTGTCTTTATCATTTTCTCTTCTCTCATTGTCTCATTTGTTCTCTCATCTTGTCTCCTCACTCCACTCCTTTCCTCTCCACTTCTTTTTCTCCTCTCCTGTCCTGACTTTTCCTTCCCTCTCCTTTTCCTCTCCTCCTCTTGCTTTTGCTCTGCTTCTTTCTCTCCTCTTTATTCCCTTCCTTCTTTCTCATTATTTTATCACCGCTTCTGCTTCTCTTCTCCTTTCTGTTTACCTTCACTCTTTCACTACCTTCACTCTATCTTTACTCCTTAAAAAATGTTATCTCCTCTCCTCTTTCATCCTTCCTTTTTCCTTCCTCACCCCCCTTTCTCCTCCTCCTCAAATCATTCCTTTCCTCTCCATTTCCATCTCTCCCATTTTCCTTATGTCCCGTCTCTCTCTTCCTTTCTTCCCTATCTCTTTTCTTTCTGCTTTTTTCTCATCTTTTCCTCATGGCATCTTCCCTTTAATTTTTTTTTCTCCTACTTTTTGCTCACTTCTTCACCATTTTCTCACTTATTTCCCTCTTCTCTTCTACTTTTCTTTTCTTGCTTTCCCACCCCCCTCATCCCCATTTCTTAAGTTCCTTTAAGTTTGTATCTTCTTACTTTTTACTTAATATTTTCATCTTTCCTTGCTGTCCTCACATTCTTCTTTTGCATTCCTCTTTTGTGTTTCTTTCCTCTCTTGATTTCTTTAATTCACCTTTACTTTCTGCCCCTCATCTTCCTTCTCCTCTTCCTCCATCTCTACCTGTAACCCCTGCAGCTTTCCAGGTTAACTACAACCATCTGTCTCAATGTTGAGTGACAGAGAGACATACTTAAACAAAGAGAGAAACTGAGAGAGGGAAGGATGTGGGACATCTTTTTTCACATTCCTCTCAGTCGCTGTCTTTTCTTCCCCCCTCTTGGTTTTCCTTGCTCTTCCTTCTGCAATATTTGTCCTTTCCTTCTCTCATCCCTGTCTTTCTTACATTTTCTCTCACTTCTTTCCACTCCCTCCCTCCTTTCCTCTGTTTCCTCCCCTTTCTGTCATCTTTTCCGTTTTCCTTTCGTACTTCACTTTACCCCTCTAGCTCCTTTTCCCCCACTTCCCACGTCTCTCTAATTGTCTGCTTCAAACACTTTGTTTCCTTCCCCCCCTCCCTTTTACCCTCTTTAATTCCTCACTCTCCTTTTTCCATCCTCCCTTTTTTATCTTTTTTCATCATCGCCCATTTTGTCCCTTTCTTTACCACGGTCGGTTCCCCTTTTCTTTCTTTTTCCCCTCTTCCTCTCTCGTGTCTTTTTACCCCTCAATCTTCTATCTTCTATCTTCACTCCTTCCCCTTTCTCTCTTATTCCACTCATCACTCTATTTCATCTTTTGTCCTTCTCTCTCTTTTCACTTATTGTCCCTCTCTCTCTCTACCACCTCTTTCCTTCTTTTTCCCTTGTCCTAACACCTATCCCTCCTTCACTTTCCACCTTTTCTGTCTTTCTCTCCTTCTCTATTTTCCTTTAGCCTTTTCATTCCTTCTTTATTTCTTTCTTCCTTTCCCCCTTGCTTCTCTTTCCCTTCCTCCTCTTTTGTCCTCTTTTCTTCTATTCTCCTTTCACTCATTCCATCCGTTTCTCCCTCCCTCCTTCTATCCCTCCCTCTTGTTCTTCATGCTTGGTTGTTACAGCCACCAGGAGAAGAACTAGCAACACAGACACACATACACAGAAAGAGTCTGATTCCCAGCCCTCTAATGGCCCCATTTAGACAATGTGTCGCATCAGCAAGTCGTATGGCTGAATAATGAGGGGAGAAGAAGAAGAACGAGGAGGAGGACGAGTGAAGAAGAACATGAGAAGTGTCAGTCGTTTTCCGCATCCCTCCATCTAGGCTGCTGCTTCACCGTAAATGTTGTGCTGTTAGACAAACCATCAGTGCCTTGACCCTGTGTGTGCGTGTGTGTTCATTCATCTCCAGTACGAGCCAGTGTGTGTGGTCGTTTGGGAGAAATATTGCATCCGGGGGTTTTTGCTGAAGCTCCTGTGTTATGTTTATGATGGGGCAAAAGGGAGAGAGGGAATGATAACGTACATTCTTTATATCTCTCTCGCCCGCACAGAGACATCCTCCTTCTCTCTCTCTCTCTCTCTCTCATGCATTACACAGACACACTGAAGTACACACTCCATCTGTATCAACTGAAACACACACTCTCAAACAGCTTCTCAAATGATACCTACACGCAAACACACTCATAAATGATACACACGCAAACACATTCACTCCCTCAGTTGTTCAAACAACATACACACACACACACACACACACACACACACACACACACGCTACCCACGCCAACAGGAAACTGTACTGTCTCATAAATGATGTACACTCTCTTTTAAACTCCACACACACACACACACACACTCACAGCAGAGCTCCGACAGACAGAAAGTGTCTCTCTAGCCTTTTTATTTATTTATTTAAAATTTGCTGCCACCTTGTGTTTTTTCTCCACCAGCTGTTAGGAACTGAGCGGGATTTATGTGCTACATTAACATTTTATATCTTTTTTTTTTTAATAACGTTTGTATTTTCAGGGGAAGTGGGGGTTTTTCTGCAGAGTTTGTTGACTCTACTGTGTGACACTGGCGTCTTTTTGGTACTTCTGCAGAATAACCTGTAGGAGGACTGACTTTCGCTTTGGTTCACAATGAGAACTTGGCCTCTGATTAGCATATTAAAGGGCCATACTGTTGCCTTTGCATGCCTTAGACTATTAACTACAAACTGCGTATATTCTACGTCATTGGTGCCTATTTTGCAAAGCAGACCATAAGTTCTTTAGTTGATTCCCACCTTCCAGCCAGTCATATTGATTTCATTTATTCACTGTGGCAAGACAATAAACCTGCAGAGACTTCGAACCATACCGAGCTCAGAAATTCATCACAGTGAATGTCTAGTTAAATTTATTTTATCGTGAGAGTTATGTTTTTGTTGTGTGGTACTGCAGTTGAAGAGTCTCTTCTGAAAACGTACACTATCGATGCGTTCATGGACACCCTGACAGCCGAGAGTGGAAAAACAACCTTTCAAAGGCAAGAAACGACAATATTCTCAGTAAAAAGATAAACATACAATTTGTGATCCAAATAAAAACAAAAGTATAGCTTCTCCCACCAGAAAAAAATTCAAAACATAGCATTGGAATAATTGGTTTAAGCTATTATAAATTAAGTTAATGTTTTCTGATGCTGTTAATGGTTTATTTACATCTACAGTGTCTGTAAAGACAGGAGGAAAATAGGCCTATATAACTGCAATGAATGATCAACTCCACTTATGTATGTGTATTAAGATCAATTTGATATAATGTCAAAATAAAGTACTAAGGGTTTTAAAGCATGTAGAGCCTCTGGCAAAGCACAGATCAGTACAACAAAGGCTGCTGAGAGACAAAGTGCAGCCTTAGTCACAAAACAAGGAGAGAACAAAGAAGATGAAAAACTGAAGTACAACATTCATCTTGTTAAATACCAAAGAACAAGAAGTTAAAAACCTCTCTAAATCTTCTTTAAGTAAAATGACCTTTAAAAGCTCTCCAGATGCTTTTAAAAAGCCTCTCGCCATGGACAGTCGAACACGCAGATTCTGTACATGCATACACACAAACACACACACACACACACACACACACACACACACACGTACACACACACACGTCTACACACACGTCTTTGGTGGATAATCACAGGTTGGAACCCAAGACTGAGAATGTGACATTTATGACTAAATCTCACATTCAGTTGTCATCCAGTCTGATGACTGATGCAAAGAGAATGTCAGTCAACAAAACACGAAGCGGACTGCTTCAAACCAAACAACACCAACGTTCAGTAGAGGGTCACCCACAGAATCTTCGGTTACTCATTGATTGAGAGATTCATTTATTGATTTATTGGGTTGGTGACTGACTGACTGCTTGATACATCTCATTTACGGCAGCCAGATAATTTGGGTAATTAATGGATTTAGGCAAAGACATAACTATATGAGTTCTATTTTTTTAGGGAGAGACTGACAAAACACTGCTCATGGATAATACATTATGACTAAAAAATAGGTCACCTACTGATTTATTTACTGATTTATTTCTGTAAACAATCACGATTTCTAGTTAAAGAAATAGCCTACAAGAAAAAGTCGTGGTTCTGATGCAGATAATTGAGATTGATGTGTAACTGATATACCAGGATGTTCCCAGACATCTTTACTGACTGACTGGAGTGGTGAATCAGTAAATTCTTTGTTGTTTGTTTGTTTTTTCTTGATTGATAAATCACATAAACTAAGATCCTCCAGTTCTTGCTTCTTAAATGTGGGTATTTGTTTCTTTTCCTGTTCTAATTATTGTCAATTGAATGTCTTTGCAATGCGAAGTAAAATATGAAGCGATTAATCGATGATGACTGACTGATGACTGATTGATTCACAGATTTCAGATGCAGAGTGGGAGGACATGTTGGAGGGTTTTGATGAGCGGAGTTACCTGAACGCTCGGCGCTGGAAGCCCGGCGATGACCCGTACACCCTGTACGCCTTCAACCAGAGAGAGAGTGAACGCATCCCCAGCAACCGAGCCCTGAGAGACACAAGACACTACAGGTACGGACAGACAGACAGACAGACAAACGTGACACAGCATGCAAACACAAAAAATCACAGAGAAACACGTGAAGCTACGCAATACACACAGAATAATATATGACAATATATACTAATACAGATATGCTGGAAATACACAGACCAAAACACATTTGTCTTTTTGCTCATTTCTTTTCTTTAAGTCAGTGTGTAAGACGCAGATGGGTTTGAGAAAATATGAAACCTGGTTGACGAACTTTATTTCTACAACCTGAGATATGGCAGTCTACTATGTTCCACTCGACCTCTGTAGGAATCTGTTTATTATACACACACTCGACAGTGTGATGTATGGATCTGTTGAGAGAGTACCTCATACAAATAAAGCTTATCAGTACACACACTAACCCAAACTGCAGTAGCCTGCAGGCATAAACAAACTAATCAAAACACAGACGTGACACTACAGATCAGCTGTCAGTATTACAGGTATGTACACACACACACACACACACACACACACAGTCAAACAGTAACCGAACAGCAGCTCTTGGAGCTCGTGATTAATCCCCTATCTGTGCTAAAACAAATTTAGATTATGGAACCAAACATGTCTTCATGGAGAAACCACCAAATTACAATCTGTCTGTCTGCTAAGAAATTAAATTAAACACCAAAATAGAAATCCTCTTAGTGGAGCGCAGTCCTCGTCTGTTGGAAAGAAGCGCAGCAGGAAGATAAGGAGTGCGCTGCCTTGACAACCGCTGTCTTCTTACACATTTCAGCAGATAAAAACTTCCAGGCACTTGTGGAAAGCGCGCAGAGGTCCAGTGTAGCCTGGCTGAGATCGCACACACAAAAACGTACTCACTTTCCAAGATGCTCTCAGCAGTCAAGGCACTTCAGTATTTTGAGCTTTTCTTACACTTTTTACATTGTTGCATTTATTTATATCGTTTTTGACATTCATTTATGGTGATATGTCAGAAAATACTTTGAATATCAGCATAGAGCAGTTTTTCACAGGATTACATCAGAGTAAATCCTGTCTTGGTCTGATGAATGATTTAATAGGTTTACGCGTGTTTAGAGAAGGGTGTTCATTTCGTGTTATTGAAGGTATTTTTTAGTGTCATGAACTTTATAGTCTCTGTTTATTTGATTCAAGTTACGAAACTGATGGAAAACTGGAAACTTTTTCAATACATTGTGTTGCAAAATCACATATATGCTGTGCAACTGCTTCTCATCCTGAACTGCACCTAGTTTATGCCGTCACTGAGTGAAATATTCATGCCTGGGGCATTTTGTTTTCACATCAGCTAGAAATATTCTATATGTGTGGTGCATCAATTGATACATAACTCTCCACAAATTCAAACTGACATTTGATATGTGTAGAAAGTTCGAGATCCTGAGGAGTATTGGAATTTAGATTCTGTGAAGCTGAGCAAAGTTTGTCCGGCTAACTTGGTTTGTAATGATTAACCAGAGGGTCAGGTGATATTCTATGTACAACTAGCAATGAATTGATCCACTGTAACAGGTATTGTCTGTGTATCCAAAGCCTGATTTACCTTATTCCTCTGTTCCATAAAGCTCCATAGTTGTCCAAATAGTTGTCCATCAGTGAGCCACACTGTTGCACCAGGATGACACACACTGCGGTTTATTTTGACTCAGCCCCGCATACACTCCATCCTGCTGCCCCAAATACTCACTATAGAGCACCAAATGTGTACTAATCCACCACTGGAAACAGTTCCCAACAAATGCATTGTTAACTATGTTGTCTAAGGAAATGGCTTACGAAGTTTTTTTAAAGATTTTGATCTTCAGTAGGGACCAGTGGGGTTTGGGCTGAGAGCCTCAGACAGAGCAGGGAAATCAGAAAATATAAAGAGACAGATGAGCACATCACTTGTTCTGGTGTCCTCGTTGGATTTGTTGACTATTTAATGAATATATAGATTAATACCATATTTATCCTTAAAAAAGGTTGATTTACTCCTTTTTTTAGGTGCCATTACTATTTTGATTTTTTTCTTTTCCCTAAAATACCCGTTTGATAAAGGGGATGACCAGCACAGCTCATGGTGACCCAGCTCTTTAATGGGAAGCGGCACGTGGGCGTTAATTGGGCCGTTTGTTCTGACAGTCACGGTGAACATGACTAGGTCCTGGATGTTTCCTGCTGCTGCAGCTGCTGGTGGTGGTGAGCACAGCTGCTTATGGCTCCACTACTCACATAGGAAGCTAAAATCTGTTAACATAACTGGCACGTACATCACCCTGCGTGTGCAGATGTGTACAGCATTTTGAAGATGTATCCCGCCGATGATGGGATGTATGATGTTGACTCAATCAAAGCTTGTCTGCTGCTTCTAACACTGTGTGTCTGTGTGTATGTGAGAATGTGTCGATGGCCTGCATCATCTGCTGTGTTTCCGGAGGAGGGAAATTTTCTGTCGGGCTGACATAAGGCGGCTGAGAAGTGTGTGTGTGTGTGTGTGTGTGTGTGTGTGTGTGTGTGTCTTTTTTTACAGAGAAAGTGAGAAGTGTGTGTAGGAGGGGGAAAGCAGGGATACGCTTACACATTAATCTGTTCGCAGTGAGGTACGGGGCTGATAGTGCTCATTTATCTTGGATAGGACAGCGATGAAGGGTGTGTGTGCATATGTGTGTCTGTGTGTGTTTGTCTGTGTGGATGAGGGGGGTTTGCTGTTATGTGATTATCTGTTAACTCAGTTACCATGTAGCTGTAGATCTCAGAAGTGCTTGGCAGGGAAAATGATAGCACCCCGTACTTTGTTAGGATGGAAAAAAAAGAAAAACTGCAGTGAAATCCGCAAGTGAAGCCAGTGAGGTTTTGTATTCTTAGAAACCCCTTTTCTTCCACTGCAGACTCACTGAGGTGCTTCCTACACTTTGGCTCTGTTCCTGATAGGGGGAGTATTTGGTAGAAATTCAAGGTGGTGTGACAGAAATTTGTAGAAAGAGCACAAGTGAGAGTGAAGTGAGAGTAATATCTGGCTTATAGCAGGGTAATAATAGGCCTTGAGATTATTCTTCCCTATCATTATCCTTATTTGCCCCATTATTATCCTTGTATAAAAATAAATGACCGTGATATTATCAGTTTTATTTTAACATTTACCTGGTTTTTACCCTTTAAAAAATGTGTCAGTGGGCAGCCAATGTGTTTGGAGAATGCCCATCCAAATTCAAGGATTTTCTCTTTATCCTAATCAGGACATTATTATGTTTCCTCATTTTGTAATTCTTCAGTTTGGTTTTACATAAATAATAATCTGTAAATTAACCAAACAAAACATTTCCAGGCTGTTTAGAAGAAACACATTATAAACGGTTTAGTGTGCTTGTAGTGCTTAAAACCAACAGCAACAGCCAAAGAAACTCAAACTTTGCCATCAGAAAATCCAGGAAAAAAGACTGTGTGATTGACAGGTGATCTCTGGGTAATGTAATGCACAAACACCTCACCAGTGAGCCTTAAAAACCAAATGAAAAGACAGAAAAACAAGAGATGCTGGCAGATTACCACTCTAAAGTGAAGTTCCAGTAGAGAAAGCACAGCAGGTTTAGAGAAGAGTGCCCAGGTCTGTTATTTTCCCAGTGGGGCAACGATAACCTGAAGATTAGACACGCAAGCTTTTGACCTGGGGTTTGCTGGGTTGGACTCCCTATAGCCTGCAGGCTAGAAGAAAGACATAACCACTGACAGTAAGTGACTATGCCTACACTAGACAGCTTCGCCAGGGTTCAGTGCGATGCAGGTGTGATACTTTCTCTGAGATTGTGGGCACATCTTCCATGTTAATAATCTAAAACAGGATATCTAGGGGAGTCTCATTTCCAGGCTCCCTTTCCAACAAGTATCTAATAAAATCATTGCAATTAAAATGATTGAGATTTTTTTTTTCTTGTTTCACACAAAAATTCAAAGAAAGTCGTCACTTTTGATTCCATCATTGGTTTACTTTGCCTGATATTAGCATTTTTAGAAATGCAATAGCAACACAAACATGAATTCTAGGAACTTTTAAGCATGTAGATTGTAAAGCCAGTTAGTTTCTGGGGCTATTTTGTCAAAAGGATTCACAGTCACCTGAATCCTGCAGCCGAAGCCACTAGATGCTGGCTACAAGTTGACTAAAAAGTCAACTCGAAACTATGTTGTTGAAGTAAATGGGGAAACACCTGACTTTTCTATCAGAATGCGAAGTCGCTAAATATTTTCTCATGAGCTAAGTTCACATCTGTGTGTGTGTTGCAGTCAATTCTTGTTGTTTCATTGAGTAGATATTAGGCCTTAAAGACTGGTACGCTTTACCTACCAGTCTGTGGCTACAATAAGCAAAGTCAAATGAAAGTAGTAAAGGCAAACTCCATTTAATTCGTCCCTTCAAAAACTTGTGTTTGACATGTTTTTGTACAGTGTCACCTTTCTGGCATTGATCTTGAAAGTGCCTAATTACTCAGGTGTTTGGTTGGGTTGAATGTGTCTGTATGTTGCAGAGCCCCACTGCATTGCAAACAGTGATGTTTTGGTTGGGAGAGGGGATCAGAGAGGTGTGAGGAACCGCTTTTTAAAGCAGCGTGAGCAGGGAGGTGAGAGGAGAGTTACAAACGGCTTAGAGAAAGATGGGGAGATAGAAGAGAGAAGGTGGTTGTAAGAGAGAGAGAGGGTGAGGAATGAGGATGAGGAAAAGTCAAGAGGAGATTAGGAGAAAGAGAGAAGGAGGTGGAGGAGAAGAGCAGGAGAGGAGGAGATGGGGGAGATGCCACAAACTGCTGAGAGGAAAGATAATTGCCCCATGCAGAGCTTGAGAGGCTGTGTGTGTTTGTGTGCGTGTGTGTATAAACCACTCCACTCCAGCGCTCTGCTATTATCTCGGTGAACAATGGAACCTCCCTCCGTCTGCTCTCCGACAGACAGACAGTCTATAAGCCCAACAGCCGCTCGACCGCAGGGATTAGATCCAAGCATGAAGACAATGGGCTGATACGGGACAGAGAGGAAACACGTCCTACAGCACTACACAATGGGTTGATATGGCAACAAGAACTGCATAAGAAAAAATATTCTAACGCAAGACAAAGGAAATCAGAGAGGAAATGTGTCGTACAATATAAGATAAATGGTATAAATGGCAAAAAAACGGTTTTATACAATGCCGAGTACAAAAAGTGATCTCATTGAACTTTGTGAAGGTGCATTGATAAGAAAAAACTCCTTGGTTTCTTTTGTCCCTTAGTGTATTGTTTCACTATCTTTAAATTCAGAATAATATGTCAAGAATGTATTTTGCGTATTTCAGAGGAATGCTCCGCTGAAAACGTGTTGGGCTATCAAATAATCCCCGTCTGTAGATTTGAAAGGTGACTCTGAAAAGTTTGTAGGGATTGGATCCACGCATGAAGCCAGCTTGTAGCTTGTCAGTTTTCGTTCACAACAGTTCCAACAGATTACAACAACGAATCGGTTTCACTCTGGAATATTGCCCTTAAGACTTAAAGCAATTTTCTCCTGCAGCATCTACTTTACCACAGTCCATCTGTTCTATTCTACTTGTAGTTGGTGTCAGTCACTTACCAGTTTGTGCTAGGGGTTTGAATTTGCTTCTCATGACCAACGTAAGTGGTCGTTCATGTGTTGTTTGTGTCACCCCGGAGTTATTTTGGTGAATTCTGCTTCCCATTATTGAACAGACAAAACTGCCGATGTGTTTGGCAGTTGTGTTGTATTTGTTCTTTCACTGGGACTCTGTGGTTAGCAACAGCCCAGCAGCAGCAGCAGCAGCAGCAGCAGCACTGATGGTCAGAGTGCTGTGAGACCCAAGACTGGTGCTCTTCCCCAGAGTGATCTGAGGACGCTGCTAAAGTTATGTATATAATTATGTATAGAGGAGATAGTACTTATAATTAAACGAATTACATAAAAAGAACATAATTCATCAAAGGAATGCAAAAGTACAATCATGAATAGGCACCACTGTGAGATAACACTAGATATCGGTGTAGAAATTCTTAATACAAAGTTCAAATATAAACAGGATAATCCAGATTCACATTCCTGCTGAGTGTTTTTTCCTTTTTTTTTAATGATACCATCACTGGAGCACCCTGGTAGCGAAATGGTTAAAGTGCATACTGCATTACCACAACATCCAAGGTTCGATCCTGGCCTGGGTCTAGGCCTGTGTTGCATGTCATACCCATCACTCTCTGCCCTCATCTCCTGCCTGCCTCCTCGCTATGGACTGTCCAGTAACGGTGAAAAACAGAAGACCTTTAACCATTTCAATTTCAAATCTCACCACACTTGACAAGAAGTTGTTCTTTATTTCTGTACAAGACGAGAAGTTTTTTCTGGGAGTGCTTTGCATGAAGCCTCTGTATTTTTGCTCAGTTTTGATGTCTAAAACCCTCTGCAAATAAAAACCAAAACCACTGGCATAGGTGGATATCATTTGGGGTTAGTGAGAAAGTATGATTTTTTTAATGGGATGTTATGAATAGAAGGCAATAGTGTGATACAGTAATGGAACAGTTATAAAGTTATAAAAACTTACTAATTGATATTTAGTACAAACAAAAACAGTTTTCTTGAGTTTTCTACTGCAATTCCATAGGTGTCTTGTTCTGGTTATGAGAGAAATGTCACCAGTTTGAAACAACAACAAAACCGTCAGGCACCTGTTTGTCATTTTCTTTGTTTTGCTGGAGTGGGAAGCATCGTTATCGTTCCTATTGGCAACCAGAGATAGGCCTGTGCCTGGGGGGGGTTTGGGGTTTCAGCGGTCCACTGAGTTGGTTACTGATTAATTCACTGAAATGTGACCCAGTGATCCTGAAACGTTATTCTGTGACCGCGTCCAATTGCGTGAGTTTGTCTCTGCAAAGTGTGAATTTGTGTGTTATGTGTGCACACTGGCGTCAGCGTCCTTTCACACTCAGTCAACCACTGAGTCATGTTTCCATGAATCACAACATGCAGCTAAACATTAATCACTGTATTAGCTTAGGTGCCTCCTACGCTGACGCTCTTCATCCTTCTCAGATCACAACCCCCTGAAAAAACACAAAGAAAAAACCCCTCTGAACTCTGACACTGAGTGATTTTTATTTCCCTCGTCAAGCTTGTTTATTTGATTACCTGCTCCAGTGATGAATGATCACGGAGTCTGGTATCAAAAGCAGATGGAGGTAACATAAAACATCTTTGAGGCTCTGATTTGCTGTGAAATGATGTTCTGCAAAAAGGCTGGGATTTGAAAACACACATTCGACCTCTAAAAACTTTTAACCTCGTTCACTGCATTACTTTATTTGCCTCCTTCCAGTAGACACTGATTTGGTCATTTGCAAGTCTACATGTTTAGATTATAAATGGGCTACATTTGGTCGAAAAGTGAAGGTTTTTTTTTTTAGATGTCTAGGTTACATATAGCTGTTGTTTCAACCAGTCTGGTTCTAGCCCTCTGAACCCACATCTAAGATTTTTTTTTTTCACTGACTTAAATAGAACTGATGATAACTGACAACTATTTTTCCATTTGGAAAAACGACTAAGCCAATCAGAGTTTTGTATGTGGAATTAAGCACGGAGACATCATCTTCCTGTACCAGAGCCAGGAAACACGTGATAGAATGTGGTTAGGAAAAATGTCGGCAAATGTGGATGTGATCAACACGGCTGTACAGGTTGAAAGGCAGATACAGCAACCTTATCCAGTCAACATATTTCTTCAATCAACACGACAAACCTTAACTCTTCCCAGCAACTACTAACCACTAACCACTTCTTTGTTGAACTGAAAATGACATAGATGGAACAGATATGTCAGCCAAGATGATCGAAACCAGTGCTTACTGCGCTGTTTCAGTGGCTCTTAATCTTTTCAGCTCCAAACTGGACTGAAAAGCGCACTGGATTGCCATTTCTTTTTCACCTCAGTTCACTTCAGTTCACTTTAGTTCAGTGTGACTTCATGTTCATGTGTGCCGTGCCCCTTATGGGAAGGGAAAGACTTCATTTTCAGCTGACACGGAAGCTGCAGTAGCAGAAGATACAGATTTGTGTTCCTGTAAATCGACTCCCAACAAACTGTACAGCTATGTCGATCTCATCCACCCTTGTCACGATTTTTATGGCCACTTTCCTGTTGCTATTTATTTTTGTCTGGAACAGGAAGATGATGTCTCCATTCTTAATCCCACCTACCAAGCTCTCGGCTCGTTTTTTTGTTTTGTTTACAAAAATAGCTGCAAAAAGAGCACAACATCAGAACTATTTGAATTGCAACAATTTAGAGGTGTGGAGTCAGGCTGGTTAACCCACACACCCCCACCCCGGGCACTGCGAACTTTTACACTTGGCAATGATTTTTATTTTTTAGTTGGTTATTTATAAGATGAAGTAAGCATCATGAAAATTTAATTATTTCTTAAGAACAATCTCTCAGTGACAGTAATTATTGATATAAAACTAATTTGATGACTAGAAATGTTGTTTTTCTACCTGTCAGGTTGAAATTCCTACATCCCAAGATGTTTCATAGAGTGGGTTTCAAGTGGAAAAATCGAATCCACACATTTAAGTGGTGTAAAAAACAAATTCCTGTTCAAGCCAATGACACTGGACTAAATCCAGCTGTGATGCTCTCACTTAAATCCATCTGAAACTTTGAACAACGTATGGATACTTGAACGAACATTCAGGAACCTTAAATTTAATTGAACAGATTCAATGAGATCTTATCAGCGTATTAATTAAACGCCTTTAATCAGAAGACAGAATCTAATGTCCTCATACGTTTCTGTGTCAGACAGCACACGATATCACTCCTGTCACGTTTACCACTGTTTACACTGTATTTAACAAATGGCACAAACCTTGGCAGAAAGGTCTCTGTGAGGCGAAGAAATCCCCTTGGTGTATTGTGGGTAATCTGCTGATGTGGAACCTGAGCTCTGAAGCACCCCGGTGCTCTACAACGGCGCAGAGTGACAGTGACGCTAAGCGGCTTTACCGTAGCTAGCGCCTCAGCTAACCGTCCTGCTCTTTCTCTGAGACGACTGCATGTCGAAACAATCACCGAGCAGACAGCGTTACAACTGTATCTGCTCTGATACCTGATTAGATTTGTTTGGCTCTTTTTTTTTTTCCTCCCTGTTTTTTGATTCTACCGTTTCTTTTTTTATCTTTGCAGCAGGGGTTTTATTCAAATTCCTGCCTTTCCATTGTATTTTTTGCTTTGTTAATGATTGCAGAGTATTACAGGGAGCTGCATTGTGAAAAAACACACTGTTTGAAACATGACGCAGAGCTGCTCCTTGAAAATGGACTGAGACGGTGGATTCGAGTGAACCTCTGGTGTCTCATTGATTTCACCTCTTAAATCTACTTCACTCATGGGGCGGGGGGGGGGCAGATTAAAGACAGAGTTTCTAAGCCCTCGTATATTTCAGGCATGGATAGTGAAACTTTAAGAAACAGTCCAGCCTGAAACACTTTGCACCACCGGGTCCACTGTGTTGTTTGATGTTTTATGTCAGTAGAAACAGACAACCGGGTGAAGAAAAGGTGGTTCACGAGAAAAAGTACTGTTCAAATCTCATCACAAAATAATGCAAGGAAGCCATACTGATTGTAATATTTAAAACATCTAGCAGTTAGGCATCTAGAGCAGTAATTCCCAACCTGGGGGTCTGGGCACCTCCAGTGAACCATAAAATAAATCTTAGTGGTTTCAAGATGATTAATATAATAGGAAAGTAGAACACATATATGGGACAAGGGGTTGTAAATAGAGGTACAGATCACTTATCTAGAATATCTAGAGTATGCCCTTAGTGTAATAAGACCCATCCCTATAGTTGTTGAATTCAATACACTGATAGGTGACATATTAATGGAACGAGCCAGATCCTTCCCTAAACTTGTGGAACTCTTCTGGAGGAATGAACACCATTTCTCCAAAACCCATTCCCTCATTTGTTGTTTTGGTAATGGTGTTTGATTGTAGTAGGTCCAAAATCTCCGACAGGCGCTAAATGTGGCTGAGGCCGCGGCATACGATCTTCACACTCATGTGCCCTGCGTTGAGGGGTCGGCGTTTGTTATGTTTCTCTCTTGATACAACGCTACAGTCACTACAACCCCCAGAGGACGGTACGGCAATGCCTTTTCTCCAAACAAGATTCTGTGCGTGCAGATGTTCTTTAAAGTTTCATCTTACCTACGGTAAACGTTTAGGGTCAGCATTTTCAAGCCAATAGTTTTCGTAGTTATTAGTCGTAATCGTTCCCTGATTGCCTGTCCCTATGAGTATTTTGATGCAGACCTGAAATCAGACTCTAAGTCATTTTTAATCACCAATAAATTTGGATTGTGCAGCGCTGGCAGAGGTGTGAGCCCTCTGAGTGCTTTTATTTTATCTTATTTTTTCTTAAATCTGCAGCTAATGAAAACCTGCCAGAGAAGCCGTCTGCAGCATGGCGTACGTGCGAAAACACGGAGGGTGTTAGACTGTAGAGCTCAAGATTTAATGCACGTGACCTGACAGTCAGATGGCATAACACCACAGGGATGCAACTATAAAACTCTTATAACCTAAAAATAGTATAATGACTGTTATAACATGTCAGGCCTGCTAAGGAGTTATAATTACAGTAACTATACTATTACTGAATAAAAAAAAAAAAAAAGTCACATTAGTTATGTTTTAAGATTCTTGTTTAGGATTTACGGTCGCAAATTGAGGATGATAAATGTGTAAATATTCAGATGAATAACGAAACCATATTAAGAACAACTAGTCTTTTGTCAGTTGGCAGGATCACATGCACAGTGAGTAAATGTACTCACTGTTATCCAACACTGCATTCTCGCAGCCTTTAGACTGGTGTAACACATCAATATTAACAAAACATAAATTCACTTACATGCTGTGTAATATGATAATTGTTATCATTTTGCAGTTATTTCACACTTGTAAAATTTATGTAGCGTATACATTGACGTGGCTTCGAAAGGGGCGGTATAATGGCAGTATACACGAGTGTGTGAGTCGCGGAGGTTGTGGCAGCCATCGATTGGTCCAGTCACATATTGATCTGTCTTCATTGACTGGCTGGTGTTAAGTGCCTGTCAACCATTCTGTCACCACGAGAAAGATCGCTGTTACATCCACTTCTTCTCGTCTTCCTCTCCTCTGTGTGTGTGTGTGTGTGTGTGCGTGTGCGTGTGCGTGTGTGTGTGTCGTCTTGTATTGAGACACTCTGATCCTCTTCAGGCCCTGACAGTCTCGACCATCCTTCCCTCATTCCTCCTCAATTTTTTTCTCTCCCCCTTTTCGAGGTGTTCCTTGTCTCTTTACTCTTCTCTGTCCTTCCTTCTGCCGCTCCTCTTCCTCCTCATCCTCCTCCGTCCTCTGTCCTTCTTTTCCCCTCTTTCCAGGCTTCTCTCGTGTCTGCTTCAGGCCATATTTAAATTGAGCTGGAGCCAGAGAACAGTCAATACTGCCTGAGGTGTGTTCTCTCTCTCTCTTTCTGTCTCTCTGTCTCTCTCTCTCTCTCTCTGTCTCACTGCGCGTTGCGTGCTTTGAAAAATCTAAAAGTAAGAGGTGGAAAAAAAAAAAGAGGGAGAGAGAAAGAGAAACAGGTAGATTGACAGTCAGTGCAACACTGATCCAAATTATTCAGTATTATAAATCCAGTTTTTATTACATTTAGTGACAAATTTGTTTGTTTACAAGTGTATGAAGTAATCTAAGACTTCTGTACAACATAAGTGAGAAAGGAAATCTTAGGTGTGAAAATCTGACAGTAAGACTAAATTAGTTTGTTTTACAGTGGTGTGGGAGCAGGAACAGCAGTTTTTATTGATGGCATTATGTTTATTTAATTTACAGTATGTTACATTACATTCATTTTGGGTCACAGCAATCTATATACAATGAATCTATATACCACTCTGCATGGAAGCATTTGGGATCATTTTTATTGTGACTGAATGAATGTGACTGATAGCAGGAACACTGAATCGTGATGCGGATGCTGAAAGTGTATTTAAGGTGGATTAGGCATATCAAGGTGATACTCGATCTGTTTAATAATTTCTGTACCAGCCTGAGCTGATCAGTGCATAATTCATTGAAAAGACACTTTTGCCAAAAGCCACATTGGAGCGCGTTCAAATTCCATCGGAACATGTGCTTGATGTTTGAAAGAAACTAAAAAAAACCTTTTCATTTTCCCAGGCTCATGGCTGAGGTGTTGTTTCTTTGTCATCTTTCGCCATCTCTCTCCATTTCATCATTTTTTCTGTTTGTTTGCAGGTGTGCACTGATGTGTTGTAACTTTACACTTGCACGGTTTTCTATTTTAAATGTGAAGCACTTTGAGTTTCACTTTTAGTCTGAAAAGTGCTATATAAATACAGTTCATTATCATTATTATTATTATTATTATTATTACCCCTTCCAACTAAGCTCAGTGCTACAGTAAAAGTACAAGAAAAGAGAGGTTATTAAGTGCTAGCATAGGATGTCTAGATATAGTCTGATTCAAAGAACACATGTATTTGAGTATCTGCGCAGAATTTTTTTATTTGTATTAGAAGCTTCTAATTAGGGCTGCAACTAATGGTTATTTTCATCATCTGTTAATCAGATGTATCGTTTTGTCAGACCGACAGTCCAAAACACAAATATATTCAGTTTAATATGATATAAAACGGAGAAAAGCAGGAAATCTTCATATTTGAGAGGCTCAAACAGCAAATTTTAGCCATTTTTAAAAAAAATCAAAATTACTTTAATGATTAAATGGACTGCACTTCTACAACGCTTTTCTAGTCTTATTGACCACTAAAAGCGCTTTACACTACTGCCACATTCAACCATTCACACATACATTCATACAGCGCTTTTTCTGTACATATGGCGCTTTCACACACACACACACACACAAACACACAAACACACACACACACACACACACACACACACACACACACACACACACACACTCAACGATGATACATCGGTGGCAATTTTGGGCTCAGTAACTTGCCCAAGGCCACTTTGACATGCGGACTAGAGGAGCGGGGGATTGCACCGCCTACCCTCTGGTTAGTTGATGACCCGCTCTACCTCCTGAGCCACAGTCGCCCCAATCGATTAATTGAATATCACAATTGTTGCATTATTATTTTTCTGTGAATCGACTGATCGATTAATCAACTAATCGTTGCAGCTCTACTTTTAATAATTAATCATACCCACATTCTAAAATTTGGCACAGTGTCTCTAAATCTGCCCCTCAATTTTCCATAGCTCTCTCAAATCTTAAAATTTGTTGCAGTGCCCCCCATATTTATTTTTAATGACACCAAATTTACACTAAATACCCACGTCAGTCATTTATTACAAGTCTTTAATGATTCATGGATTATTGATCATTAACATGACCAACAAAGAAGGATTAAATACAGTATGAAGGAAATCAGCATCATCGTCGTCATCCATATTCTCCAGCCTTTTGTCGTTCCTCTGCGATGTTTTCAATATGTGATGAACTTTAACTGCCGTAGATCAGATAGATGGCTGACAAACATTAGAGCTTAATAAAAATTTCTTGTTTTAATTATCAAGGTTGTATTCGAGTAAATGTTTGTGTTTGACGTGATTCGGTAGAAACATCCTCTATATTATTATAAAAGGCAAAGGGACGGCTTCTGTTCCTCTGTTATGTTACTGTTCAACAGTGTTTAATCATTATCACAATTAATATTCTATTATAATTATTGGATGTATTATCTCAATATAACCAGAAAGTCCCCTCAGTTGAATCAGGCACAAATTCTGCTTGTCTGGACTTGTGCAGTGCAGGGTTACTGTTGATGATCCTGCAAACAGCTGGATGTAACTTCACGCTGAAGCCCTCCAACATCTTATGCATGCATGGGCACACACACACAGACACAGACACACACATGCACACACACACACACACACACAATTACCATCAGTGTCCCCTGCTGAGCTGTGGAGAATTACAAGTAAAAAACTGCACTAAACATCAACACACACGCACACACGCACACACACGTGCAAGAGGGAATTTTATTGCAGTTGGGAGCTGCTGGGCTTCTGTTCTCTAAGTACCATGCAGAGTTCACTATTAACTTTCAGCTGAAGTAGCATAGGGGGAAAAAAAAGAGGCAGAAGCTGACAGATTAAACAGATCTGTAAAAACTTAAAAAACAAGTATAAAATAATTAATGAGTTCGAGATCGATTAAGTAAATAATTAAATGAACTTATTAACAGGATCAGAATAGTAATTAGCCAATGCACAAGCGAGCAAGGAAGTAAACAAAGGAGAAAGTGAACAAAGGTGACAGAGCAGACGCACGACTGCACCAAACAACAAACTAATCAGATTATCAAAGCGAAGGAGAGATGAAGTCGACATCGCGGACTGCCTAAACATCATTTCTGTCATCTCGCAAGCCATCTTCCTCCCATTGCTGTATAATACACATGCACATACATGAATGGACAGACCCACTACCCTTCAGACAGGGTTTTTTTGGGTACACAAACCTACAGTATCTATAAAAGCCTGGGTGTTCACAGGAAAAGACACACACACAACACTGACGGGCTGTTTCAGTGGGCTGTTCTGTAACAAGTAGAGAATTTCAGCCCGAATTTATTTCCTCCTTCCGGCTTTTGTCAAACAACTGCAATATGTTCCAGCTCAGCATGATGAAGTGCACAGAGAAGAGGCTAAACATGCTCATATAGATCCTGGCTTACACCCACACACGCACACACCCAAGCCCCTTTGGTGCTTAAGCAGGATTACCATTAAATTCACAACTTTTGTACAGCACTCCAAAAAGTATTTGTCATACTTGCTAAATTTGAGCTTTCATAAAGCCCAAAATTTGGTATAGCTCTCCTATAATTTGTTGTTTTAATCCCATTTTGTAAATCTAAATCCCAGGTTTGGTTTGATTTGTTATTATCCTAAAATTATTATTATTTTGTTTTCATACAAAAAAATTGGTATGTTTATCCCAAAATCTGGTAAATGTAGGTATTTGTCATAATTGCAGTTTTCTGTTATAATCCCAAATTTTGGGGTACAGCATCTTGCCCCCAGGACACTTTGACATGCGGACTGGAGGAGCTGGGGATCAAACCACCGGCCTTCCGGTTAGTGGATGACCTGCTCTGCCTCCTGAGCCACAGCCGCCTAAAACCAGCTCAATGCAAATATGTGTGCATTCATGCAAGTACAAACAAAACCATACACGTATACACGTATACATCACATACACATTGCATATACTGTACATAAAGTATGCGTGCATATGTACGTACCCATACAGACACATAAATAAAGTACATAAAAAGCACAAACAAATCTTCACATATAAGTGCTTGAATTAACAAACACACATACACACAAAAGCAGAAAGTCTGAGAGGGACTGGGAGTGTTTTCCTTGTTTGAAGTGATCAATAATGACAGCTGAGAAATACCCAGAATGCAGATGGATCATCTTGGTGGCTAACGGCGGAGGTCGACTGTTCATCAGCTCAAATCGAGCGTGGTGAAATATATAGATGTTCTAGCCGCGTGAAACATCGTCTCACATTACATTACGTTTAGATGACTGGCTTTTAAGTGGCTCGCTCGGGCGTGAAGACTTTGTCAAACACAAGTTAACACCCACACAAGGATGTCGAAACAAGCGCGCCCAGACTCAAGTTGAATGTTACATTTTAAACTTCGACTGTTTAGCCAGCACCTTTTTGTAACATTAGAAGAAGCTTCAGATCTCAGGTCAGCCTCCTTATTAAAAAACTGAAAGTGAGAAGTTCAGGGGTCAGAAGTCACTGAAACCAAAAAGCAGATGTTAAGTATATGCCTGTGTCCCATGAGTACAAAGCGAAAGTGCTTGGCAACAGTGAGAAATGACGAGAAGGCTAAATTTTTTTAATATATAGTATACAGTACTTCATAACGAAGACATTTAAAATCCGACATCTGTTTTATATTAAAGATTCTGAACTGAAAAACAGTTTAAAATGAGAAGTGATCTTTAAGAATCCAAAGACCAGCTGACTGTGAGACAGTAAATATATAACTGTTGAGCCATGTGAACTATTTATGACCTCAAAGTCAGACAGTCAGAGGGACAGAAACAGGCACAGGGACAGGGACATGGCCAGGGATATGTATGGGGAAAGGTAGAGGGACAAGGAGTGGTAGTGTTTGTCATTTTAACTGGCGAAAGTGACGGTCAGCCACAGCAAGCTTAACAAATTTGGGTATTCTACCTGATTCTGCAAATTGGAACTGGCCTTTGGAATCAAACCCAAATTACAGTGTCTAGTGATAACTTTGTACCAACCATACTGATTATTTTGTGTCATTGTCTTGGAAACTGGAACAGATCGGGGCCAAGTGGCGCACAGGCTGAAATTTGAGGCCTGAGCCTTTACTCTGATCAGCTCTGAGGGGCTTTCAGATGATAAGTGGCACCGACTCAGACACTTTTCATTCTCAGGCAGAGGCAGGCAGGTCAGGGCAATTTGGCGGGCAGAGAGGAGAACTGGCTCAAAACTATCCCTGGCACATGTCCACTCGCCTCTAGTTTTGATCCATTCAGAACCTTTGAGCACACGATGCAGGGTTAAACCACAGAGTTGACCAGTCGCTATACAGTTGTTTGTTAATGTTTGGGACAGTTGTTGCTCATGGAGAAGCTTCAGACGGATACATGGGCTTTGGCAAATGTACAGTTTGTGCGAGAAAGGGTTTAACGGGTACAGTATAAAAAAAATACGATGGCAATATTAAAAGTGGAATGTAAGTTGTCATTGTTGCTTGAAATAACCGGGCAGCATGCGGCTTGTTGTGGGACTGGGCTGTTTTTTCCTGTTCTGGCATTTCGGTAACAGGGGAAAGAGAGAGAGGCTACTTGCCAGTCGAAAGCCTGCTTGCAAGGTGAGATCAGCTGATTGGTCAGTTTAACCTCAAGACCATCCAAAAGTGAAACTGAAATAAGTAAATCACGTGTGATTACCGAGGTTCTCATGTCAATACCGGACAAATAACCTAAACAACTCTTCTCACTCGAGATTCCAAAATGACATTTGTATTTCTCATTAAAATGACTAATGTGCTACGTGCACAGTTACTTTATTAATGTTTTTATGTAACACTAATCCCATCCAGACAGCACCGCAGCATTATTTAATCCCATTTGGTTTGACATGGTGATTAACACAATTACTGAAGTCCGTCTGGATTAAAAGACCCAGAAAATTCAGCGGTGGGATAGAACTGCATCAGCGTTGAGATTAGATTAAATCAGCTCAGATTAGTGTTGATTTGATTGAATTTATTGGTCTCACTGGTAAAATTAGGTTGTTGGAGCCACAAAAATATTGTACAATAGTGCAAGCACTCAATTAAATACAAAGAGTACAAGAACTATGTTTGTTTCTGAATTACCACTGTATGTTCTCACTTTTTTCTTTTTTCATGTTTTTTAAACTTTACTGAATACAAACCGAGGTGATACAGTCAGATTATGGATTGCTGTCACCTCTGACCTCTAATAGCAACTTCACCTTTGACCTACTCAGATTTTGGAAGGGATTCGGTTTGTCTCCTTAACGCATGATAATCAGATGATCAGCATGCAGACTGGACACTGGTTCCCAAATTTCTGCTTTTTTTTTCCCCTCTTGAAATAATAGTTATCAGTTTCTGAGGATGTGGAGGATCGATGTTCATCTTTCAGAGGGGGATTAGTAGAAGAAAAAAATAAAAGCAAATGAGCCAGAATCCCTGACCGGGGGTGATAATACCATTCCCTCTGCATTACGTTCTTCTATAAATTCATGGATTGTAATTTGCTGAATAAGACTGAGAGGGAACCGAGTGCCCGGGAGAGACAGAAAGAGAGAGAAGGAGTAATAAAAGTTTAATGGAGGGAGGAGAAACAGACTGAAAGACAGACAAAAAGAAAGGAGGAGAGAAAGATAGAGAGAGAGATGGATCAGCTGATCTCCCAACATGACAGCCTCATCAGACAACCATTTGTGTGAGGGAGAGAGAGATAGAAAGAAGACAAAGAGAGAGAGGAAATTGTTCTGTCAGGGTCTGCGGGTGTTGTATCATTATCTTGCAAGGCTCTGTGCTGCTTTCTGTCATCTTCTCCTCTTTCTCTCCCTCTCTCTCTCTCTCTCTCTGTCCCTGGTCTCATCTGCTCTGCTGTCCAGCCGTCTAATGGAACAGTCCATGCAAATAGCTCAGGTTAATAGAGCGAGGGACAGGAGAGAAGGGAGGAGGGGTGGAGGAGAGACAACACCGGCGTTCAGAGTCTCTTTTCTGCTCCTCCCGTCAGCACGCACTCTACACTGCTGCTGCTTTCATATCAGGTTAGATATATTGTAAATATAAGTTGCCGACTATGAAAAAAACACTCTCCATCCTCCTAGCGGTCAGTACAAGTATAGGTATCATTTGCTTTCACAGATTTCAGAGTCAGAATAGTCTGTTCAAGACAATAAAGGGCAAAAACATCCAATACAAATTACCTCAAGCGTATAAAAAAATGAAATGGGGAAATAGCGAAAGAGAGAGCATATAGAGACAGACTGGGTCATGTTCTGCTGGCAGAGAAAACAGCCTCTCGTCTTACCACAGGACATGCTGTCACTACCCCCATATAGAGCCAACGCGCACGCGCACACACACACACACACACACACACACACACACACGCACACATCAGAAAACATGATGCGTCTTAAAATAGCTGTCGGCCCGGTGGGTCCAGACAGCCGTAGACCGACTCCAGCTCCATGCAGGACACTGACAGACTGACAGCTGCACTCAGGATTCAGCAGGTGCTTGCTCCGGCAAATTATTCATGACGCTTTAGTATAATTGTAATTGTAAATCAGACCAATGGAAAGCATCACCGGTACCGATGTGGTAATGTGGTGTGTGTTTCCTCAGATATATTTCCCATCAATGCTTTTTTTTTTTGTTCACGCTTTGTCGGTGGTGATATGAAATAACATCAACACAGTCAATACCCCTTGAGAACTTTGAACCCAAGAGATCAGATGATTCTAATGTTTATCTCCTTCCCTGATCAAAGACCTCAGCCGCTCATAATTCATTAGCAATTGTGAATATATTTTTTCTTAATGTGACATTTCCAGTAATCCCTGGTCATGGCGTTTGACCTTTAGACAACACAACGGTGCGGGCCATAAGGCCTCTTGTGTGGCCACGCGGAGGAGCGAACCGGCTGCGTTGACTTAGCTAAACGAGCATCGATCTGCCCTCCAGCGACAGAGGCTTCAACCTCTGCTAGCTGAGGGCTACAGATCGCTAATTCCCTCTAATCAAGTCCACTACTGTAATAAAGTGGATGTGACTGAGAAAAACAGCGAGTGAGACAGAGACGGAAATTAGCAGAGTAGAATACGAACACAGCAATACTGGAAATTAAAGTATATACAAATTACTGCAGCTGGATTAAGTCTCCTTGTATCTTCGGCCTTTTAGGAACTTGTAAAAGATTCTTGTTTTCTACCTGAATTTTTACAAAAAAATGTGTGATGATGATGAAAAAGTAGTAGTAGTGAAAATATTCTAGATCTACAGAGAATTATGTAATGTTGATGAAATCTAAGCATTTGTTCAAAATATATCTTCCCTACACCATTACTGACATGTTGGAAAATCTTATGAAACATTTGTACTGTCATGGGAGACAAAAACGCTCCACTATGTAGCATAAGATACTGAAGATGTCATGATATACTCATGATATGTGTACTCTATATACAGCACATGAGTCTTAATGTATGTCACTCAATTTATTATATTTGTAACCGTTTGAAACCTTTAATTATACACAGAAATTCTAAGGCACTCCAGGGTTTTTTTTGCAGAAATGCCTTGCTTCACGCGGACACTTTTACAGCCATTCACAGTATTATTCATATTATTACTGCTGTAGAGGTATGATAATTATACGTGGTGCTCTTGAAGCAAAAGCATTCTTGTGTTTTGATTGAATTTCAGAGTGCACAGACATTTGTAAATTTGGCTGAAATATGTTGTTTTGCTGGTGGATGAACAGGAGTGAGAAATGAATTCAACTGAAACAATATAATTCTTATTCTGCTTTGAAGTCGGAGATGAAAACAAGTTCAGAGCTTGAAAAAAGGTGTAATGTTTGTGTGATCATTGAGTTTTATTTGTAATCTGGGGCGTATGAAACTGAACTTCTTTTATAAAGTTATGTTTACAAATCAGTTCTGTAAACTATAATTTCAATAGGGATTCATTCTAGTTAGCTTTATCATCATAGTCAGTAATGATGTTTTTTATAGTTTTTTGGTGGCTGTTTCAAAGGCATTGTTCTACCTGTGGTGACTTAGTTGCATGATTTGCTCAGCTGGAGGTTAATTGCCTTCCTTAAAGGCAATTAACTCTTTTTCTGACACACACTGTAGTTGTGTACGGCAGCCTAAATCTGCTAAAAACTTTAATCAAACCCAGTCTCATTTGCTCTCTGTCACTGAGGGTCTTTGGTTACAAAACCGCTACCTGCTTCCACAAGCAGGCCACCTTCTGTTCAGAGCAATGAAGCACGCCGATGACACGTGTCTTGCTGATTGGTGCCTTCAGACAGAAGCTTGGGGTTCTCTTAGAAGTGTAGATGATATGAAGTCAAGTGATGTGGACCTCTGTATGCTGTCAGAGCAGAGGAGACGGGACTTCCAATGTTAATGATGCTCACATTCTTTTTCTGGGTCTGTCCTCTGAAGCTGGTACAGGAGATGAGGAGGGAGCCTCCGATTGTTCGCTTTGATTCCCAGCAACATTTGCTTTTCATCCTTGCTGCTCTCCCATTCCCTTTATTGTTTTACTCCCACATTCACCCCTTTACTTTTCATTTTGAATTCTCTTTTTCTCTTTGGTGCTCCCTGTGAACAGATAACGCAATGTAGATGAAGAGAGATGATGTTGCTGGGCAGATGGCCTGACAGACACAGATACTGGAGAAACTCAGATAAGAGAGACAGTTTGATGCTGAAAAACTGAACTTTCTGCTTTTTTTTCTTTCTCTTTATCTAAAAAAATTTTTTTTTATTTTTTTTATTGCTGCTATTCTTCCTTGTGATGTATAATACCAAACTTGTGTTTAAGGTCATATGCTGCAACACTTTCAGGCAAGACAAACAAACTCATCTGGACCTCGAAATACTCTAAATGTAAATGCCTGTCCGATGCTTTATTGTAACACTGCCGTGTGAATAAATAACCTTCTCTAGTGTGAGTGGCTCTGTATGCCCCTGCCATAATGTATGCGCACTAGTTTAAAGAAAACGGTTCAGTCAGCACACATGCATCGACGACTGCTGAATAAAAAAAACCTTAATATCTTCAGGATGTCCTTTACTGTGATTATGAGCACTTTGGTGATGCAGACCAGCTGCATCGCTGGACTTCTAACAGTGAGGGATGCCCTCAGCGGGGTTAGGACTTCAACACAACGGTTTTTACCGCCTCAGATATGAGTTTTTTTGCTGCGTGTGCTGCTGCAGGAGCGATTGTTGTTAATGGTATTGTCATCCGGAAGCAGCTGTTGTTATTTCCTTACCATTCCTGAATATTAACTGGTAGAGTGACTGTTTTTATCATGTCGTCAAGTGTCTGAGGTGCCTTTAAGCGACACTGAATGCAAGCATTTAATTGTGCTCCAGCTGCACCAGCTGTTTTTAAGTTCAAACAGTTACATTAACATAACATCAACATAAAATTAAAACAAGTTGCACGACACAAATTAGTTCTCATGTAGAAATGAGTTGCCACTGAAAATTTACTGTGTATCGACCAACTTCAAGGTGTAACTGCTGTGTAGCTGACCATATCAACTTACAAAACTATCTTGCTAATATACGTCCCGTTTAGAGTTAAGGGTAAAGAAGGTCATATGAGATGTGATTGAATTGTCTGAAACTTGATCAAAATTCTCTTTAACAATGAGGGAAACTGGGAATATTATAAATTTAATTCCACAAAAATGATATTCCTCAAATTACAAAACATTATGTCAGTAACACTAAACTCACAAATTACTGTTTTCATAATCAGATATTTATCATTTTAAACTGCATGAATGGTACAAACTTACAAACATATTCCTCCATGTGTGCATACATGAATAATGGGTTCAGTCAGTGGCTTTAAAACAACTGACAGATACGAAGAATTCAGAAAGGGCTTCTCAGTAGCCAAGGTTGTAGTTGCTTCCATGATTTTTTTTAAACCGGTCTGGGAGAAATCAAGTTACATTTGACACTAACAGGTTATAGATGCACAGTAAATACATTCAAAATAGGGAGTTTCTTAGGGATCAGACATTGAGTAAATAATATACGGGGGCGGACAAGGTGACAAACACAGGGCTTTGAAGGGTTTAGACTAGTTATCATCCAGTTGAGTCAAATCAGAACTGCGAAACAAATCTAAAGCAAGCTGCAATATCTTCTAATTGTATTTGAGTGTCTTTGTGTTGTTTACAAAAGACAGTTGCAGCAAAGGTGACCCAGCGGTACAGCGAGGGTTGCTGGATCTATTGTAAAGTGGCAGTAGAGTTAGTTTAATCCCCGTCCCAGTCCAGCCTAATCCAAATGGAGCGCTGAATAGACCTGAAGCTAATAGCCTCCCAGGAGTTTCTCCATTGGCTCTGCCGGCAGATTAATACAAGGTCTATTCCAAGCCGTTTCCAGTCTGTGATTCTGTGTCTCTGTGTGTAAGTGTGAGTGAAATTCTCTTTTGGCCTGCTCAGCAATATCACCCTCTGACTTTGTTATACTTTTAACCCTGAACTGACCAGGAAAAAAAAAAAGACCAAGAACAAAGTTTGGAAGTTGCTGCTGTGCATGCTGCCAACATCAGTAGAGCAACCAAATGTCCTTATTGTTAGTGTGAATACTGTCAATGTGGCGATTGAGGCGATAAATTTGCATGTTATTTAGAGACAAAACATATCACTGAATGTAACAATATACAATATAATATGCACCCAAGGTAAAATTTATCTCTAGTAAAGTACAGCATTTTTTTAAAAACGTTGCTCCAGGGTGGGTTAAACCGAACCTGTCCCCTAGAAATTACGTTTACATACAACTAATGTGCAACAGGAAATACGTTTTGTAGAACGTGTAATTGTGGTCACGTGACGTTTTCTATCGAAGTAATGAGGAAATGTTACTGTACATATCAGTAAAATGTTCACAGATAACGTATTCGTTTTCTGCCAAAATATCTGATCTTGCAGTACAGTATCCATTTTTAGTGACTACAGCGTTATCAAGCTTTTTTTGTGTTGAGGTTTAGACTCTCACAGCACTTGGTGAAGGTTAGGGAAAGAGCGTGGTCTGGTTTAATACAGAAAAAGTTCACAGTGACTTCAGACACAACGTGTTGATTTACATTTTACCAAAACCACGATCTTTCCCCAACCTTAACCAAAGTGTTCTGTTGCCTCAACCTGACCACAGATGGGACTCTCGGTGGCCTCTGGTGTCACAGTCGTGTATTTTGTACGCCCATTATTCACCCCAACCATCTCCTGTTGACTCCACTGCCTTTAAGACATGTCGTGCTTCATTCATTCATTCATTTAAAAAAACAAAAACAAAACAAAAAACAAAGCTGTTGCCTCTGAACATAATCCAGCCAACGATTACGTTGCCATTACAAAGTAACAGGGGAAAACAGTTTAGTAGTAGTATGAACCTAATTTCTGAGAGACATGGTTGGCCAATCACAACGAGCAACGTCACACACGGCAACAGTCACATCACAACTGAATGTAACAACAATGGCGGATCACCCAGGCGAGTCTTAAATGTAATTTTTTTTTTTTTTTTTTTTTTTTCCTTTTTTGTGCTGTTTTATTTGTGATTGTGAAATATGTAAAAATACCTTAAACCTGCCTTAACTGTTACCTAATTGGTTTGTAGTTAAGACACAAAGGTATCACAGTGTGACAGACATTCAGTAACGTGTAGAGATGTACACAAACCAACTTCAACCAATCGAGCTATCTCAGAAGACTTTCCTGTAAGGTGCAGGAACTGTGTGTTGGTTTGTTTAATGGAACTCCGCTGTGTACCTGTAAATCTAACCTTACCTTGTGCACCAAGCTGCGTAACAGATATCCAACAAGCATTTTCCAACCGCAGGGGCTAAATACTGCAAGCATAGATTTTAACACTTTGTTCAGCAAAATGCCGCACAGTCATGCATCCAACCAGCCTCCTCTACATCCACCCGAGCTCCTAGAAAACACTCTTACGATTGTTTGGCCAGTTTATCTGACTAAAGTCTAACACTGACTGTTTCCTGAACAAGATACAATTTAAGACAATATTTCTGTCATTGTGACAAAAAGTCAGCAGGAGTGGATGAATGACGACATTACTTTGTGTTACATTAAGATGTGGATCTGGTTTATGTACCTGAAACTGTCAGCACAGGCTCCCATATCACCAATCATACAAGTTTTGGATCTCCTCATTTACTTTATGTAGATTTATTTTAAAATATCTTATGATTAACTCCCAATAGATGGCATATCATATTTACTTTCTTCTAGATTCACTGCCACCACCATTAGTTACCTCTGGGGAAAGTGGTGACAGACTGATCTGAAACCTTTTTGATATCCAGAAAACTGTGACAGCTATACCGTTTGTAGAGTGGTGATGATGGAAAATCCTTGCCAAAAATAGTGCTTATATGACATGTGATGCGAAAGGAAATGTCTCGTGGGTTTTAAATCGCATTCATTAGAATTCCTGAGTTGGATGAAAGGCGAGACAAGACAACTTTATTTGTATAGTGCCTTACAAACACAGAGACAATACAAAGTGCTTTACATATGGCGAATAGGTGCATTAGAATTACATTTAAAAACACAATAAAAAGAAAAATGATCAACTAAAATATAACCGAAAAAACTCTAAATCCTTTGCTCTGTAATGTTCACCGAGCTGCAGTAACTTCCAGTACTTTCCTTTCCTTTCATTTTCCTGTCCCTGCAACACTCCCAAAACCCCTGACTCACTCCTTCCCTTTCATCCAAACTTCCTTCCTTTTCATCCCTCTTTCTAATCTGCCTTCATTGTCGTCTTGTTCCAGCAGTTCTGCTTCCTCCTTCACTCTTCCTTCCCTTTCTTTCTCTACCCTTTCTTCTAAGTGTATTCCTACTCAAGCCAAGTCCCCATTCCTTCCTCCCTACCGCCCTATCTCCATCAATTTGTGCTTCCTTTTTGTCTTCTTCCCTTTACCCTCCCTCTTTGCAAATTCTTTTCTTCAATCCAGACCTCCTCCTCTCTCTTCTTCCCTGCTTTGGTATGAAATTGATTTCTAAGTGATTTATGAACGATGAGAGTCTTATAAAGAGTTTATGCAGTAACTCTTCATTACTTTGCTATTAACTGCCTTCTTCTGTTCTGTGTGTGTGCGTGTGACTTATGAGCGTGTGTCTGTGTGTGTGTGTGTGTGTGTGTGTGTGTGTGTGTGTGTGTGTGTGTGTGTGTGTTAAAACCATTTAAAAAGCACCTTATAATGACTTTGGGCTTGAAGGATGTCATTAAGGCAATCGTCCTGAGAAATCATTACTTAATTTCTTGTTGCTCAATTCTCAGGCACAATAAGTGCATGAGCGAGAGAGACTTCTGATGGTCTTTAATAAGACATCCCACAACAAGGTACAGTCGTAAATAAAAACAACTCAACACCTGACCAGCCTCCCACATACACTCACCTGCAACGATTGCACGGCTGAGAACAGGGAAAAACAATCAGCCCACACAAGTACAAATGACCTTCGTCTCCCACCAGCATATTGTATTCTGCAGCCTCCAAACAACCATGAATGTGAGACAGACTGAGCAAAAACCAGATTTCTGCTCGTAACAGTGTTGCACGGTGATGTCAACATGCTTTAATTGAGTAAACCTGCACTCAAGCAAAGAAACACATCTCTCCTTTCTCATTATCTGTGCCTTTCCTTTCCTATGTTGGACTAAGCAAAGTGTCTACTGGTTTATATTTCCTGTTGAGCCGTTTAAACTGTAAGTTATGAGGATTTTGCTGCTAACAACAGCCAAATGGCCGACACGGCTGCTGTCAAACTGTAAATTTGTAAATTGAAACTCTGTGCTTGGCGCGCCACAATCAATATCTCGTCCTCAGGACAGGAAGATATTATTTCTCGGCTCAGTGCCTATGTTTTTGTGTGTATGTGTGTCTGTGATGACATTATGCTACATGCTTGGGGGCATGTTGAATGCTGCAGGGATGAATACAATGTAGATGTGAAAAGGAAAATCACTTTCATTTATTCCGGTGTGGGGATCAATTACAGAGATCGCTGCCGGCCAGAGTTTATATCAACTGCAGGCAGACAGAGGAAAACAGACATGGGGGAACGGTGTTGTTGCATGTATGTATGTATGTTACATGTTATGTTCGGGATAGAGTTAATATTGGCAAACATCTTGTTCTGTTCATTATATCTGCACAGAAGAGAAGAGGTTTTTGTGGTGCTTTGTATTGTGTTGAGCTCTGGCATGCTAACATTTTGTTGCCATTTGTTAGAGTCTGGATTTTGCTGTTCGCATTTTCTAATCACTTCCCTTCGGTTCCCTGACATAACATGACAGTGCATACCGTAAAAAAGTGTGCAACACTGAAGTAAAACTTCACCCCATCTGTGCCGCATGCATTTTAAGGAGGTTTTTTCGGACCACAGACAGATTAAATTTTAATCAAT
The DNA here is from genome assembly GCF_016859285.1 of Xiphias gladius. Taxonomy (NCBI): domain Eukaryota; kingdom Metazoa; phylum Chordata; class Actinopteri; order Istiophoriformes; family Xiphiidae; genus Xiphias; species Xiphias gladius. The sequence goes on along the minus strand of NC_053403.1, from coordinate 3,490,456 downwards.
GCGTACCAGACCTTAACACAACACAACGGGGAGGGGCCTGGTCCTCATAGGTGGCTTTTGAGCCAGTAGCTTTGTTTACATTTAGCTGTTGTTGATAGCGTTATATTCTCTTATCTGTGTTGTGGACACTCATTTACGAATACACAACAGCCCAGTGAAGCGCAATCCGAAACACAAATATTTTTAAATATGTTATACTAAATCCAGTACAACAGAACATACAGTATGACATGTCACAACACATACCAAAACACAACGCAACATAGCACTACCTGGCACAAAAACATACAGTAAAAAAAACACAAATCAGCACTTCTAACACATAAAAAATGAGTATTTTAAACACTTTTTCTCACTATGAGCTTTTTCCTCAGTCTTCAGTTTTAAGGAAGGTTTAAACCTTGAGATGCTGCTGCTGTATCTGAAAATCAGTTCACCAAAAACACTCGCACAGGACAGAACTGGCTGGTGCCTGCTGCAATCCAGTTATAGCATCTCCTCGTCAACAATTGACCAAAGAAATTAATTTACCAAGCCACAGTAGATTAAGAAAATCTAAAAGTGTAAACAGGAAAAAGGCTCAGATTTTGATACCGTGCACGTCGAGAGGCTTGACTCTGTGAAACGGCAAATGTGCTAACTTCCTCTAAATAAAAACCATGTTTGCATGGTTATTCTTGGGGTCCTTAAGTAATTTCTAAGAACTGTAGTGGTTGTTTGTGTTTTTAATATCATGCATATCTGCCATGGCTTTAGTCTGGAAATAAAAAAAATTCCACTACAAATTAATGACCATATGTCCCCAAACACAGCAGTCCTCTTATAATATAGGTCCCGTGTGAATCAGTATCTTAGCATCTGTTTCATTGCTTTTTCTTTCTCCCCTGGGTCAAGAATTGTGGAGGCTGCAGTGTAAATTATTAATGAGAACTCTGATAGTATTGCGGATGCCAGTTCTGAAGGCTCATCTAGCTTCACAGCATGGTGAGTCATTACGTTTCAGTTGTATATCTACAGATAAGCATTGGAAATTGGACAGTAAATCTTGGTGAAACACACAATGTGTTTATTTCGTGTGAAAGCACCACATGAGCCGTGGGGTACACTCCTTCATCACTTGAGGTCCACTGAGTTAAGACTGTGATTAATATTGTGGGGAGGAAAGGCTGGAAGTCAACAAAATTACATTCCGTGTGCTTTTTGACATGTGCCGTTGGCTCGGATTCTACCAGAAATTGCTACAGAGGGAATAAATGTTGAAACCGTCTTCTCTCTTCAAAGGAAGGTTTCAATTAAATCTTAGTTCTCCTAATCGAGATAGATCACTCCGACAGACTTGAGAACTGCAGTTTGGATTGTTAAGAAGCAGCAGGCTTCTTGTGGTGTTCAGTTTTATTATAGCTCACATCGCCCACAGTAGCCAATGTACTCCGCCCACAGAGACAGTTGGGCTAAATGTCTATACAGTATCTCCACATATCTGTCTGACCGCAGAGCTGCAGCAGCTTCGCCCTGTCGTGATAATATACATTCCCCTCTCGTACTGCCTGGTGAGTTTTAAGTCGTCTCTGTTTGTTTTGTTTCTCTCCGTTATCGATTACTTTTATTTAACCTCTATTTCACAAGGAAGTCCCAGGAGATGCAGTATTTTTATTGCAAGACAGACCAAATGATAACTGCAGTATCACCAGTAACACTCCCAGCTGAGTGTACAGAAGGGAAAGAGGGGAGTTTTGTCTGTTAGAATCAGAAACAATGACACAAACATCTTGTAAAAGTGACTTTATTACGGTTCTTAAAGTCCTGAACAGAAAGTAGCGTGTCTTGTTTAATTAGGCCTTGTAGATGCCTCCTTACATAGCCCAGGGTCCATTATAAGAAAAGCCAGTTTTACTTACATCTGTGGGAACCTTGGGAATATTAAGAAGCAGCTACCTAGTAGACCGAGGCTGATGTATGTAGGTTTCATTAAAGAGCAGCACAGGTTTGTTGCTGCTCACTTTCTATAAATCTGTCTCTCTCTCTCTCTCTGTTTCTGCCTGTGGAGCTGCAGGTGTAGCCAGATTTTTCTTGTACATCAAGAAAATTAAAAAAAAAAAAAAAAAAAAAGGCTGATAAAAATTTTATTTTAAAGCGTTTCACAGTTAACTCCGGGCTAGATTGTTTCTCACCTAAATAGTAAAAGAACAATATAATAAACCTCATAATAAAAGAATAAGAATATACACTTCTGGATAACTCATATCCTGTCAACATATTAACATCACAACATTTAATTGTCTATATTAGATGGTGAGGAAGGGTTTCCTATAAACAGACTTTAATTAGATTACCAGTTCGTGTGGTAAAACATTTCAAAACAAAAGAGCAAATTTCAAAACTTCAGTTACAAAGTATTTTATAGTAATGAAATACATAGGGGACACTGTGGTCTCTTGTTGCAATGCTTAATACAACATTTGTTTATAGTGAAAGTTAATTCTTGATGATCCCAGCTTAAGATGCACCTACGAGCCGTTTCTGGGGCTTCCAGCTCTATCACACTGTCTTCATCAGCAAGTTTGTGTAGTTTATTAGATGGCGTTGATGATGTGAAGAGGATGAAGGAGACTCCGCTGACACCGTCTTGATTGCATATAAAGGTTTATTACATAGGAGTACAGCGTCAAGCCGAGCACCTGCAGATCTGCTCGTGAGAGGGTGTGAAGCCGATGAACCACTCTGAAAATCAGTCTTGACCACCGACTCTTAAATAAGGCAATTGTTTTCCTAAAAACTGTCACTAACATATGGTTTCAGTCACAAAGCATTGACGTCCTTTTCCAAACTGTGAGGCACCCTCTGAGGACCGTTGACCTAGGGCCTCTATGTAAACAGCTCTACATATGTAAACATACACCTCATTTGCTCGGTTATCATAGCGACGGATCTGTTGACATGTAAGCTCAGTAGCGGTTATAATTTCACACATAGCACTTTTAAAACTTCTCGATGCTCCATCTGTTGATGAAGGCCTTGTGATAGGGTTGAAAGCCCTAGAAAAAGCTTGCATTTGCACCTTGAGTTGGGATTGTTTTGTCCAGCTGCCATTCCCAAAGCTTAGATTAAGCTTCCCTGCTTAACATTTACGGCAACATGGGCGAGAAGTTCTAAAAGTTTGTTTATTTTTTTCAAACAACGTCTTGCAGTCATGTGAATAATGACTGTGTTGTTTCTCAGTAGCAAGTTGAGAAAAGTAGCATGAAGTTTTAGGAAGGAGTTTCAGGTCAGTTACTGAATCAACAAGGTGTGTGACCGTCATACCAGATTCTGCTGGTCACGTCCTGTCTCGTAGAAACAGTCAACATTGGTTTCTTTTAGCCATGACCGCAGTCTTTCTTTGACCAGGTAGTTTTATTTGCCTAAACTTAACTTGACCTCAACCACGGAAGTGCTAGACCAGAAAACGCTCATATGAGTCCCATATTATGAAAAGCCGTATTAGGTGTTTCGGATAGCTCTATCCAACAACCTATTATGATGTTAATGCACGTAGACTTACCAAGTGTGATGTAGAATGCAGATGACAATGTTAAATGTTTTAAAAAATGTCAGCCCCGTTGAAGATGTTGGGAAAAAGTATGTATTAAAAATGATCATGCCAGGTAAAAAAAAAGTCATTACATTTATTGTAACCTATATGGCAGATGTGGGACATTATTACATTATTTTTTATTACATTATTAGCTTAAAATTGTTACTGTTATTGTATTAATTAAAATGTCCCTCATCTGTCATGCATCAAAGTTTTTTTTTATATGCACCTACGATGTATTATTATAGCTCTACACTTTTCACGTTACTTTCCAAAATTTTAATGCGCATATAAATACGCGCAGGTAAAAACACTAAAGATATGCAGCGCCCAGCCGACAGTGATGCCGCTACTCCATCAATAAGAGTAACAGCTACTCACAATATCCGTGTATGGGTTAATGCACAGGTTAAAATGGGGACAGTGTACAGAGAAGTCGTTAGCAACGCTAATTAGGTGAATCAGAAGGAAATGACAGTCGGTGCTGCTGCCGTGTAGCTGAATCTGTGATCTTTAGACCACAGTGAGCCAAGGAGATAGGAGATAATTTAAATGTTCAGAGCCCCGAGGCTTCAGAAGCTGGTTTCATGTCATGTTAGGGGAGGTGAGAGGAGGAAATGTTATCTCTTTGAGGGTGTGTGTGTGTGTGTCTGTGGCTGAGGGATACTGTACTCACCGTCTCTGACTCACAGACAGCCAATTATAAAAACCCAACGGCCAACTCTCCCTCTCTCTCTCTCTCTCTGCCTCACTCATTTCCTACCTCTCTCGCCTTCCTTGTCTCACTCTCCATCTCTCTCTCATCTTTCTTAGCAGCTCTGTTTTTATCTATCTCACTGCTTCCCTCTTTCTCACTCTTTTATATAAATCCCCACTTCATGAATAAACCCCGGTTGAGGTAAAACTAGGAGAGGAAATGAAGGGAGAGAGGAGGAAAGGAAAGTATAAGGAAGGAAAGGTGTAGCGATGAGGGGAGGGAGATGAAAGCAGAGGAAAGAGGCGAAGAGTTGAGAGAAGATAAAAGGAGAGGAGAGGAGGATATGAACGGATGGAAGGGAGCTGAGGAGACAGCAGTGGCAATGAGAAGAGACGGCAGGGGAAATGAGAGGAGAGGGCAGATTAAATTAGATTAGTTTTGACTCTATTCATGTCTAAATGGAAATTAAATTTTCACGACGTGAAAGGTGGTGCATTAGAAAAATATTTCACCCCAGTTCAGCAACATTTCCTGTCTCCACTTGTTCTCTTCTGCTCCTATTAAGTGCATCAGTTCAAGTCTGTTTGCTGCATGTTGAAATAAACGGTCTGCTGTCTTGTTTAACCCTGGGCAAAAGACTCATTGTGTTAATTAGTGAATATGTTGAAGAATCCCTCTGCTACAGGTAAGTGCACATTTTCTGTATCTGAAAGAATACACCACGTTTTTGCAGGACTAGACTTAAACATAAGATGGGGACATATATCACAACTATGACAATGAAGAGAAACATTTTTTTTCCCCATACCATATCACTTGGGAACATCTGGCGGGAGCATGCTTGATTTTCCTTGGGGTGGTTTTTCAACAGTCACGTGGCGTGCACAAGACATCGTAGCAAACAAATTCTCACTATGCTCTACCTGCCTGTTAAAGCAATCCTCACTCTAAGTCCTTTATCACCTCTGCTATCTGTTTACTAAACACTTAATTTAGGTCATTTTCTATGCTTCTGAATGGCTCCATTACATTGAAACGCATGTAATACTACCAATTCCATATATAGTTTTAAGGCTAATAGTCTTAATTGTTGTTTTTTTTTCTTCCACTCTTTATTGTGTGTGTATTTGCTGGCCTGGGTGACGAGTCCCTGCATACAGTTGCCCGTGTAGGGATACATACAAGTTGTATTGCATTGAATTAAATTAAAGTGAACTGAATTGACAACTGCTCAAGTGGAGAGACAGAAAATATATATTTTTTGGTATCTCAATGCTTGAAAAGATCTTGCAGTGTGAAAAAGCTATAGACATCCACGTTTCATTTGCACTGACTTATACAAACGCAAAAACGTATTACACTTGAAAAGTTTACTGTCTCTTTGTGTGTGAGATGTACTGTATGAACTCTGAGATCAAACAGTTAAGTTCATGACAGGATAACTAAAAAACTAACTGGCTGTAAAAAGTCTATTAAATGCCTTTATTTAGTTTGACTCACACATAGTTGAATAAACAACAGATATGAAGAGATTCTGTATTGCAATGATTTCAATATATTAAAATGATGAAAATACAAATAAGACACATCTATGAACAATATTTATAAAACATGTTTTCTTATTTTTGGTCCCAGAGTTTAAGGCATCAAATTTGAAATTCCAGTAGGTTTTGCTCAACTACTTTCTTTGTTTCCTCTAGAACTTCAGTTGGACAGTCTTTCGAAACGCTAACACAGCCGTGACGGCGCTTAAATTATCGACTGGATCCTGAATCGTAGGTGGATTCAGCAGCTGTTTAAGGCGGGACAATGCAGGTGTGACTGCTTGAAGCATTCCCACGCAACACCGGTTAAATGTTGAAATTAAAAATAAAAAAAAATCATACATTCTCACCAGCTGTGGTCAAGGTTGCGCAGGTGGGCAGCACCGAATGAATACATACAGAATGAATACAGCATTATTATTATAATCACTGTAGTTATTCCAGCTGGTTCTTCCTTCCTACTCCTCCTCCTCCGTGTGGAAGCAGGGCTTTTGGATTGTTTAATATCTTGTGATGTATTTACTTCTCATGTGTCGGTGTGAGATGTTAAATGTGTGTTACTGAGTGTGTCAGCGAGCATCTTTCCTCCCTCGTGCCTGTTCAGCGATTCAGAGAGATTCACACTGCAAGCAAATAATCCCACTTAATAGCGTTAGCGCCGTATGCCTCTCACTTCATCAGATGAATTCAGTTACTGTTGGCTGCTGTATCTGTGTAATTGTCAACCACACTAATGATGTATAGCTGTGTCCGTGTACATGCAGCCACAGAAATCCTGTACCCCAACTACAGCTATCAAGGGCGTAAATTCCACTGTGGTTGGAGGGGCACGTCCCCCTATTTTTGTCTGGTTGATTTTCAAACTAAAACAGTGTTTTCCGACCGTCCGCTTTACGACATCCAGCTCTGAGAAGAGCTGGATCTGAGCTGATAAAAATGTTGATACTCTCATCTGCCTGCTGTTATTACCATGTGCTCAGAGCAGTGAGCTTAACGAGCAGCAGTGTGTGGAGGGAGGATTGCTTGGTGGAACTTCTTCGCCCTGGGTCTCGCCTCTCAGGCTACACATTGGCTGCCATATGCTGTTGGTGAAGGTTTTTGGGGCACTTTTCAGGTAATTTTTATTTGCACTTAATATATGTTAAATTAAACATCAGAGACCTGGTATTAAAACATATACTGTCCATATACAGGTATATATACAGTCGTTTTTTTTTTTTTTCCCTATAGTTGCCTGTAATTATTCCCACCCTCCGAACCACATGCACCTTGTTGTGTTTGTAAAACCCCTTTTGTTGGGCTGTTTGACAGAGTGGTTGCATCTAGGTGCCTGCTAAGACAAGAAAGTGCCAAGGCAAAGTTAATTCATGCAACCTTGCGAATTAGTTGGTGCTGGTAGCTTAGCGACAGCGACTACTTCCAAAACGATTTGGCTGACAAGGTAGTCGTAACATGCTGTGGGTTATATTAAACTGAATGGTACAACATTGCTGACATGATTGCTCTCTTGCTCCCTTTCCTCTCAGAGTTTGCTGTTGTCAAAAGCGCTAATTATTGTGTTAAAGTTCACCAAAGTTGAACTCTACATAAATGATCTGTGCAGGTTTACTCTCTGCTGTTTCATTCAAATGAAGTGATTTCAGTCCGAAATTTTGCTGGTACAAGCGCTGGTGTCAACACAGCTCAGGTATTTGTTTGTTATCCATATTTTTTTTGGGTGAAGCTGAAGAATGTTCATGTTCATTTTCTGTGTGTGTGTGTGTGTGTGTGTGTGTGTGTGTGTGTGTGTGTGCGCGCGCGCTTTTTGCGTGTAGCCGTTATTTAACTTGATGAAGAGGTGTGTGTCCAGGCTGTATTGCCTCGGACAGCTGTGCTGCTGGGAGCAATACAGTCGTCACGCACCATCTGCTGTGCACACTCACACACACACACACACACACACACACACACACACACACACACACACACACACATACATCAACATGTTGTGATTTAAGCAAACAGGCACATATACCACCTGGTGTGGCCCTCAGCTACCTGCTGCTGTCTCTTTTGGTTTACCCCTCTCTCTCTCTCTCTCACACACACACCACTATACGAGCAGTGTCATTCTCTCTTGTGTTTCTTTCACACTCTCCAACTCCCGTCTCTCTGTCTCTCTCACAGACAACTTCTTATTTCACTGTGTCTTGTGTGTGTGTGTGTGTGTGTGTGTGTGTGTGTGTGTGTGTGTGTGTGTGTGTGTGTGTGTGTTTGTTTTAACTACCCTGTAGGCCTCTGTTACGGCTGCTCCCAGACACCCATACAGCTCCCTGCAGGCACTAACAGGTGCCGCAGTCCTTTCTGTGTGAGTGTGCGTATGTGTGTGTCGAGGGGGAGGTTGCCTAGTTGTATCTCAGCATCTGTAAGTTTGTGTGTGTGTCTGGTGTGTCACAAACAATAGAAAGGTTAAGCACAGATAGATGATATGGGGATGAACTAATAGGTCCACAGGGACTGCAGCTTCCTTTTGTTGGTGTGCGTTTGTGTGTGTCTGTGTGTGTTTATGCCTAATGAGCCTGTTTCTTACAACAGAACAACCAGGCTGTATGTGACAGTGAATCTACTGACTGACTGACTAATGAACTGATTTACTGGTGGACTGGCTGGCTTAATAACTGCCTTATTGACTGACTGGTGGCTCATATTTTTAATTAATGTAAGTAATGGCTATGGTAAAAATTGTCCTGGTTTTTGATTTTACACATTTAAGTGTCTAGTTTGACAGTGGTAGCATTATGCTGGTACTGGTCTACACAACATCTGCAGGAAAATGGCCCAATCCAGCAGCCATAGGGCATCAGAAACCTGAGTGGAAGAAAACCGATTCTGTATTTCATGAAGCCATGATGGAGAGACCAAAAGGACGTAATTTCTTGCCTTCTCTCTCCTTGCTTCATCATGCTGAGGGCATGATGGTTGCTGAAATTCCTGATCCCAGATAACTGTCTCTGGCCCAATAAAGTTTTCAAATCATGCAGGTTGTGAAAAACTGCAATCTTTGATTGGTCAACATGTAGCCTGACACGTCTCTTGGCTAATTCATGGCCAGACAGTGATCACCTAATCCGACAAACTGACCATCTCAAAAGACATAACTTGTTGTGGATAACTGGTTGTGTAGTCTGACCCCAACATTAAAACATAAGCGGGAGGTGGTGGCCTCGTGGGGTTAAAATGCAAACCCTATACTGTAATAGCGGCATCCCTGGTTCTATTCTGGCTGCGGACCCTTGTTACATTTTATACCCCCTCTTGTTCTTACATGCCATTTCCTGTTTGCATCTATAAACATACCCAATGTTGGCAAAAATGCTGAAAAAATAATCTTAGAAAAAAAAAAGAAAGAAACACTCAAAAGCGATTGTTGAAGCAGAGTGATGGTATCAGTAAAAATCCACAAAAATGGAGAGGCTATATAAAATAATGAGCTGTATAGGTTATCCATGTATCATAATAACATAAGCTTTACCACAGCTTTATATACCATTATTCGACGGTAGTTAATTTTAATTTTACCACTGACACCCAGAGGTTTTCTGGACAAAACAAGTCACATTTATCTGAACATAGTGTCTCTGAGGGAGGCTACTGGGTCAGAAATCATCTTAACAATTATGTCAAAGTGTCTCATACACCTTTACATTAGCTCCTTTTTTAAAAGGTCTTATTCCAAAAGCTTAAGACAGGTTACAGATATGATTTCCTAACACACAGCTGTCAAGCTTTTAGCTAATAGGCTTTTTTAACCACGAGCAATGAGCACCAAGAGCATGCTTGATTTTAGCAAACATGTTCTTGGTACCTTTAGCATATTTGTGTTTGTGTTTCCTCTCCTTCTCCATGCTGCATCATTATGAATTTTAGACAAATTAGATGCATGCATCTCTTTTGAATTGCAGGCTGCTGCAAGCCTTTATTATTTCAGAGGAAAAAGGGCATTTATCACCAAGATTAACAACATGGTGAGACATTTGCATATTAGAAATGTCTGTTTTTTGGTTCAATAAATCATTTGGAGCCCCAGGTTGGGAACTGTTGGTCTATGGACTGCATAAAAATGTAATTTTAAAGTTTCAACACGTATACAATGACTAAGCCGCACAATTCATACTGTGTGTGTGTGTGTGTGTGTGTGTGTGTGTGTGTGTGTGTGTGTGTGTGTGTGTGTGTGTGTGTGTAGGTGTATATTTATATATATGTATAATTATAGTATACAGTGTTTATTTGTTTTTAACTTTCAAGATCAATTTGGGTGAAATATTACATTATGACTTTGAATCTCAAAGCGAAAGTTGCTCTGGAGAGACAGTGTCTGTGTGTGAGCTGAAAACTTTTGCGCAGCTGCTAAACATCACTTTTCGATATCAGCCTGGAAATGTTACTGTGTTGTGTTTTGACATGTTTTTGTATAATATGACAGTTATTATGAGGCTCAATGAAAGCCTTGATGGATAAATACTGTTTTTGGAACATGACAGTCTTTTGTAATGGCTGTGTGTGTGTGTGTGTGTGTGTGTGTGTGTGTGTGTGTGTGTGTGTGTGTGTGTGTGTGTATTTAACTAGTGTGGACTCTTGTGGCCTGTTATTGTGTTTTCTGTGTGTTTGTCCTTGTGTATTCATGTGCTTCTGCTTAAGTGTGTGTCAACAGTTCAATGTGTGATTTAGTGTGTATGTGTCTGTGTGTGAGTGTAAGTGTTTAGGGAAGTGATGAGGCATGTAGTATATTAAAGCGCAAATAGTTTTTTTTTCTTCTTCTCCCCCTGCCACTCTCTCTCTGTGTGTGTGTGTGTGTGTGTGTGTGTGTGTGTGTGTGTGTGTGTGTGTGTGTGTGTGTGTGTGTGTGTGTGTGTGTGTGTGTGTGTGTGTGTGTGTGTGTGTGAGAATGACTGTCTGGGAAGCTCTCCAAAATAGGATGTACCCCCTCCAATCACCAGCTGTTTACCTCAGATAGCTGCCACTAAATTTGGGGGACCACACGCACACACACATTCATTAACACACACACAAACACACTGTCACTCACTTTCTCTCCCCATCAGATTTGATTAGATGATCCTTGGATGACACTGGGGTGGACTCGTGTGAGATTGACGTGAACGTGAGTGTGTGAGTGTGTGTGTGTGTGTGTGTGTGTGTGTGTGTGTGTGTGTGTGTGTGTGTGTGTGTGTGTGTGTGTGTGTGTGTGTGTGTGTGGGATTCCTGTGTGACAGTGCCCAATTAAGGAATAAGCACAGAGCACTGACCGACTGCCTGACTAGCGAACTACCCAACTGTGTGTATGTGAGTGTGTGTGTGTTTAGTCTAATAGCTTCATACTGCTCTATAAAATGGTGGCCAGATGGCCATGCGCTTGCTGAAATTGTCCTGAACCTTGAGGGTGACGGGTTCAACAGCCCCTTACTCAGCTGAAGTGCCTGTGAGCAAGAGCCCTGATCCCTCTAATGACAGAGTGTAGTGCGAAAGGCAGCATTAATTTAGTGTATGGATTAAGTGTATGACTGTGTATGAATGAATAAATTGTATGAATGGAAATAAATTCAGTTCAATTCAGTGTGAACTGTGGTTGAATAAATTTCAGTACATTTGTGAATTCAAATGTGAATGTTGTACTTACTTTGCCTGGATGGGCTGTCTTCCCAGCAGAAGAACAAG